>NW_020664481.1:15428206-15560075 GCF_002925995.2 Terrapene triunguis
CAGCTCCCCACCCCAGCTCACCTCTGCTCCGCCTCCTCCCCGAGCATCCCGCCCCTGCTCTAATTCTCCTCCCCTCCCAGGCTTGCGGCGCCAAACAGCTGATTGGCACTGCAAGCCTGGGAGGCGGGAAAAGTGGAGCAGCGACCGCGCGCTCGGGGAGGGAGCGTAGGAATGCTGTAAAAAAAATTGGGGGCACCGCTTTTTGGCACCCCCAAATCTTGGCACCCTAGGCAACCGCCTAGTTTGCCTTAATGGTAGTACCAGCTCTGAGTCCAGAACTTTAACAAAGAAATCAAATTGGTTGATATGTCTCTTAGCGAGAGTGTATTGTGTTGAAAATCTTAACTTCAGGTGAAGTTTCCCCAAGTTTAAAAGAACAATGTGAACTTCCTGTCCATTAACTGTCATGAGCAAAGAAATATGAAAGTTCCCAGCATCTCTGCCATCTCACCTTAAACCTGTTTTTCAGATTCCCTCTTCTGGTCTCTGATCTCTCTTGAACAGGGACTTTCAGTCATGCTAAAACAGGGGTTCTCAAACTGGGGATTGGGACCCCTCAGGGGGCCATGAGGTTATTACATGGGGGGTCACGAGCGGTCAACCTCCACCCCAAACCCCACTTGCCTCCACCATTTATAATGGTGTTAAATATTTTAAAAAGTATTTTTAATTTATAAGGGGGGGTTGCACTCAGAGACTTGCTATGTGAAAGGGGTCACCAGTACAAAAAGTTTGAGACCCACTGTGCTAAACTGTATGATGGTTTTGTGATTTATATCAAAGAGGTTGGGGTTGAAATGCAAAACTCATCTTCACTTGAATTTTTGTCTGTGAAAGGTGAAACCTAGTGTATTAACCTACACTGAATGGCCAAGTCTCCATGTTACAGTGACCTGGTTTAAGTTATAAATAATAATAAAATAATATTAGATATATACAATTATAATAATAGACATCTTATGATTTCCTACTTAGAAATAATAGTTCAAACCTCCTTAGCACCTTTCAACCAGAGTTCTCAGAGCACTTTACAAACACTAAGGAATGAAGCCTCACAAAATTGCTGTGATAAAGGTAAATATTCCCATGAAACTTCTCCATCGAAAAAATTCTACATTCCAAATGTTTTGACCAGCTGTAACTTTAACCACAACACAAGCACACCACATTGTCATTCCTTTGTATTAGCATCCATTATAAAATGATTTGGTAATGGGACTATTTGAAAGAGTAACATTACTTGTATGTGTTTGCAGGACTGGGCCCTAAAGGAGAAGCTGTATGTCAAAATAAACATAAATCAAGAGATTATGGGCCACATCCTCAGCTCAGGTCCATGCTATGCCAGCTTACACCATTTGAGGATTTGGCCTAAATTAATCAATTTATGTTTAAATCAGCATTAAGTAAGTGTATTTCAGATATTGTATTTTCTGTTGCAAAATTATGGCCAAATCCTGAAGTCATGCCTTTAGTCAAATCCTTAAGGGTACTAAGCACCAAGCCGGCCAGGGGATTTGTTTGAGTCAGAAACAAGTAAGGATTTCAGGATGTAGCCCATTGTAATTTTGCACTTGGCAACAAATAACTTGTAAGAGTATCAACATGTTGTACTATGAATCATTGTAACAAATTGCTTGTGTTTTACAGCAAAGTGATACATACTGTAGTTCTTATGCTAAATTAATACAGCTATATGTCTTAGGAATACAACATTAGCATTAAACCCACATGCTGAGTTCCAGTTTCTACTGTGAAGGCTGAAGATTTTAAATGATTATAACTCTTTACAGTATATTATCTCAATTTTTAGACAAATTTATTAAATTGTAGATTGATTCAAAAGCTGACTCTGAAATGTTTCCAGCCACACAGCTGACAGCTACTGAGTCTGATATCTTTCCTTTCTTGCTTTTTAACAGCATGTAAAGTTAACAAAAAGTTCCTATAAAAACACTCTGTGCTTTCATGAAATACAAAGGAATTGTTTAAATTGCCTCTGATAAAAAGTGGTACTTGTCAAATATCCTACTAGAGGTGGATTTGCTTTGCTATTTGTATTATCCTGTATATACAGCAATAGTATGTACATTTTCAAATTGAACGGTAGTAGCTATATTAATTTTGATTAATAAAGAGTTGGGCTTTCTTTATATTTTCATGTGCTTGCTTATAGTGCAGGCTGGCTACCACAAGCAGCTGAAGCGTCATCAGGGGAGCAAGAAGATGATGCAATAGTAGAGCAAATCTCAGAGCAGACAAAGACTTTCATCCACCTTTATCCTCTCTTGGTGACACGTTCCTCATGCCTGAATGCAAGAAGGGAGGGATGGAAGAGGGCGCAAAGAAAGCAAAAGTGGGAGAGCTTACATGGGTGATTGACATTTTGAGATCCCACAGTTGGGAGAGAGGACTTGGGCAATGAACATCACTAGCTGAAGCAGGTTGGCTACAAAAGAGAGCATTAATCAGGAGTCAAAATTTATCTATCTGCCTACATACTTCTAGTGCACCCTTAGGCTCAAAGTGCCAATGCAACAGCTTGACTACAGGAACCCCTCTCTCACATGTGTTTCTGAGAGCCAGAAACTTACCCATTTCCCCTGCCAGTCAGGACATAGCTTTAAAACTGTTTGTAAAACGAAGTAAGAATGGGAAGAGAAGAAATCAGGGACAGAAATTGGAGGAATGAATAGGAAGCAGATGGGGAGTTCAAGTGAAGAGAAGAATCCCAGCAGAGACCTGCATTTCCAGTTAGGATGACAACACATTAAATTACACTCCTGAAAATCTCTTCTTTTTTCCCACTTTTCTCAAAAGTGGCAAAAAATAAAATTCAGCAGATCAGTGTAATATATATTAAAAATTATTTAAACACATTTCTATAGCAAAGAAATAGAGATACAGTGAGTTTCTCTTTGATTTTCCCTCACAGAACATCATTTGATGTGGATCATTGACTGCAGTGGCAGTTTGCACACTGCCATGCATTTGGAAGAATGGGAGACTTGCATTATACTTCCCTTACTAGAGGTTTACTCAATGCCATTTCACCATGAACTATATCCTGCAATCCTTACTCAGGGAAATCTCCCTTTGTGGCAGATGTAGGAATTGGGTCCCACTGTACCATCATTCCATTGTACTTTCAGTCTTTCCTATATGAATATTCAATACCTTTGGCTACGTCCTATTAAACAAAAACCATTTGTGCAGGGCTGAGTCATGGATTCATGCATCATCTAATACACGTGTCTGAGAAGGAAAACTGGCATGTTCTACACATTCATGATATGTGTGGGCAGAGTTTAGCTGAGTGTTCAGATTGATGTAAAACCAAAGACTGCTGTGGTGGAACAGTACCTCTTTTCCACTGCTCTTCTTGTCTCTTGATAAGAGTTAGACTTTATAAGATCCTTCAATAAAAATACTCTATCATAGGTGAGGAAGTACTAACCCTTGGACAACAGTTTAAGTCTTCAGTTGTACAGTACCACCAGTTCCCACCCCCATCCCCCATTTAATTGCTTACTGCACATCCTATTCATTACATAGTGCCCATTAAATCCAGATGTAGTGCCCAGAAAGGAGCTGGTCTCTATCAGCTCAGAGCAGCTAGATAACACAGTAGCAGATAACAGATACTAAGAGATTCAGGACTGACCACACATTAACTATACCCTATATTATAGGAGAGCATTTAAAAAAAAGAGTTAATGAGTTAAAAAACAAAGAAACTGATAAATATTTCTGATAAAACTAAGAAACACCAAAGCCCACTCACAGATTTGCCAGTAGAAGTTAGCACAGCAGAACAGACAGAAAACTGGACAGCATACTCCCAAATCTGTGCGGATTGAAATGAATATATTTAAATTTCATTTTTGATTGAAGAGTGACAAATACAAATTAGAAGATGGGAAGAGGAAACTCAGACTCTGAGCACAGATCAGCCAATGGTATTAACTAAAATCTGAACTGTTTGCTCTAGGGTTGTGGGAGGGACTGTCCACATGGCCATTTTCATTACACCTTGTTAGCCAACACATGTATGTTAGGCATAGGGCATATCAGATTAATACCATATTATACCGAGCATGTGGGCAGTTATGTTAACCAATTTGTATTATGTCTTTCACACGTTTTCCACTTTGCTCACTTATGTCAAGAGATATATATCCCACCATACTCTGCAAAGCTAAATGTAGCTTTTGCCATTAGCAAATATAAAGGCTGTCAAAGGCAAGATACATTCATTCTATACCCTTGTACTGGTAACTTCATGGGCAACTGGTTTAAAATGTTGTATCCAAAAGAGAGATAAGGGAAGGTACAGAACCGCAAGTTAAGGAACTCGACAAACTGGTGAGTTGGATCTCAGGTGACACAAAGTGCATTCTAACTTGCAAGCAACAGTAGTATAAATATAAGTGAGTTTGGGGGTATATTTTGAAGACCACCTACTGTGTAAGGTGAAAATGCTGTGAGATAAACATTTCTTCCCAAAAGGAGGGGTATGTATGTCTGTTTCATACTGTACTTCTTTGTCTTAGACAATAAACTTTGGCTAAGCTTGTTTACTTGGTCTTCTGAACATTTTTAATAATGAACTATAAATGTAGTCAATCAATCAATCAGCTATACTATTAATCAGCAGCCTGGAACTGACTGAATTAACAGATGTCCCAGCTGCTGCATTTTAACAGCCCTTTTCAATTGCTTATCCCATGGAAGAATTTGCAGGGCTCCAGCATCCAGTTATCCCAGAGATGAATTAGGCCTCTTGTCTCAGAAATACAAACCATCAGTATTTAAAACTAGGATGTAGAGTGCATTATGGAACAGTGAGTTTGGAGTGTCCAACAGAGATGTCATGAGATCACAAAGGGTATGGCTACAGTATAATTAAAACCCCACAGCTGGTCCATGCCAGCTGACTTGGGCTAACGGGCTCAGGCTAAGGGGCTGTTTAATTGCGATTTAGACATTCGGGCTCAGGCTGCAGCCCAGACTCTAGGACCCTGCGAGGTGGGAGCATCCCAGAGCTTGGGCTGCAGCCTAAGCCCAAACATCTACACCACAATTAAAACAGCTTGAGTCAGCTGGCATGTGTCAGCTGCAGGTGTCTAATTGCACTGTAGTCATACCCAAAGCGAGCCATTCCCAGAGACCAGGCAGTGTCACAGGGCACAAAAGTAGAGTCATGTTTTATAAATCCTGCCCTCCCCCCCACATGGGAAAAAAGCCTGTAAGGGCATATTTCTAAACTAATGCTTAAAATGCCTAACGCTAGATCCACCAGCTAATTAACTTATCATTGTTCCTTCATTGCCTTCTGAGATGCTATGGTAATGAGCAGTCTGAAAACCTGGAGTGCAACAGAGACTAGATGAGCTCCAAGAAACTTCTAAAACTCTGCCTAGTTCACTGCAGCATGCAGGCTCTGTGAATGTTCTGTATTGACTTGTACTGTTACTGTCCCTTTGGGACAATATTGGTTATCTGTTTGGCACTGACCTACCAGTGTATGCAAGTTTAACCATCATCAGTAAAGTTAATGGGCATTTTACCTGTGTATTGATTAAAGAAGGAGTTCAGAATCTGACCCAAAATAATTAACAATAAAATTACAACTTCCTACTATTGTGTCCATTTCTTTTGCCATTCTTTGGAATGCTCCATTATCCCATATTCTCTGAATCCTCGACAGATATCACCATGGACACCATTAACCATGCTGAAAGCACAGCTGATAAGCTACAGGTCTTACTGATGAGGAAAGCTAGCAAGCTCACATGATATTGGCAGATCTTTCCGCGCTCTCTGTCCAATAGCTATTTTACCTCCTCTGTGCCTCGAAGACCTAATCCAGAAATGAATGTCACCTGAACAGAAATAAAGTTCTCTCCTAGCTAGAAGCACAAAGACCCAAATAGACTAATTATAGAATGTGTGTTACATGTATACAAGCTACCACAACCACATTGTTACCCTGTTGCCCTGCTGATAGGCTTTGTACACCCATATGACTCTCTGAAACCAGTTCTGGGACTGTAAAATCTTAGCATCTGAAGGCCAAATTTTCAGCTTCTCCTTACCCAAGCCTCTTTTTCTGGTAATCATTTTGTTCCTACTTTTATTTTTTGAATCCAAAAAACAGTTGGAAAATTTGGTCATTAGCATGCATCAAATCCAAAGCTCAAGTGGCTAACTTGGAATACAAAGTATTATTCCATACTATCATCTGGGGATCTGAGTTAAAAGCCAAGGTTGCTTGCTTCCAAGGCTACAGAGTTGTCAATTTTTGAAACTTCTGTAAAGTAAAGTACAGCAGTTCAGCAAGTACACCTCTACCCCGATATAACACGACCCGATATAATACGAATTTGGATATAATGCGGTAAAGCAGTGCTCCGGGGGGGCGGGGCGGTGCACTCCGGTGGATCAAAGCAAGTTTGCTATAACGCGGTTTCACCTATAACGCGGTAAGTTTTTTTGGCTCCCAAGGACAGCATTATATTGAGGTAGAGGTGTATTTCCATATTTAGATGTATATCCCCTTCTGCTCCACAGATCAGTATATGTTTCTGCAATAAGCACTTCACTAAGTATATGGACATGCATGTATTTCCTGTACATTTAATTATATTGGGATGGTAGCTGGATATTGGGTTTTGACATTAAGACATACAGCTGCTGAGCTATGAATCTAAGCAGTACATACATATTTTCATTAGCTAAATACTTAATAAAAGAGTCCTACAGCTTTTACATTGAAATCTATCAGGTCATCCAAGGGAAAGATGACTCATTGTAAGAGTCACCAATTGCCATACACTTTGGAGTGTAAAAGCAGCATTAACCCAAATCAAAATAGGCCAAAGGCTGTGCTAGTATAAAGGGTATCTTAAGAAATTGGGCAGGTACATTTTAGAGGAGCACTGGGGTGAGGAAACTTAAGGCAGTGAGGCATTGTGTGGCAAAGTAAACGGGACATAAATTATTTTACTTGTAGGGAGCGGTGGACATAGGGAGAATAAACTCAAAAATGGACCTGACAGTAAAAGAGGGCATGGTATAAGCATGGAAAGAGCACCTAAAAAAAGAAGTATAAATTAAGGTTAGCACTTTGCCCCACCATAGAACCTTGTCTGTACACAAAAGTTGCACTGATATCCCTTTTCTGTGGGTGGGAACTACCGTGAGTCCATACACACATTTTCTCCTATTACTGGTTCCCTGGCCTTCCATTTATAGACGCCACTCTGGTTCAAAACCAAGGCAACTCATAAACACTCACAAGGCCATGCTGCTCACACAGGCTTAGTGGATGCAACTGATATCCAATGCCAATTGGCAATTTTCCACTGTACGCTGAAACTCTAGTCAGTGTTTGTAAACTTTGTAGAGGTTTATACTGCTCATTTTAGAAAGGTCCAGCCTCAAAAGATCCATGATAAACCACAGGAGCAGCTGTGTTCAGTCCTGCTAAAAGCTAGAGGATCTGTGATTTCTAAGATATACACTGCAACAGTGCTTCAGTATGAGAGATATATAGATAATGATTTTTATCAGTGGAGAGTTAAGAATGAGTCAAATTCAGGATTCAGATTTATGCATCCTACATTGCCATCTACAGACCATTCATGGTATTTCACGCCAGAGGTTTGTAACCTAGTGATAAGCAGGGATCCTAGTTTACCGTGATTAATCAGAGAATTAAAAAAAACAAAAAACAAAAAAACCATGTTTTTCCGCTATTAAAATGAAACACTGAACTTTAGTTTCCCTGGCTACCATATATATATAAGTATCAGTTGAATACAATGTTTTATTGATATATTTAAAGTTTTTAAGCAAGATTGAAGCCTACCATCAATATGAAATTTGTCCTTGCCAAACTCAGTGACACAATCTTTCGGGATGATTTTTAAAGTTTTCAGCATCTTTTCATAACTTTAATTACTCACCTATGGAGGCTGAAGTGAAATTTTAGATGCATTTACACACAAGCCCCTATATACCAGAAGCAGTTTATTGGAGTACGTTTAGATATGTAAATTTAAAGCGCATTCAGAAATCAACCCAAGAGAGGTAGGTTGCGCTCATTGAATAAGTGACACTGGTACTTTCCGTAAAATTTAGTTACTTGTTAGTATATGTTTTCATTTTTTCACAAAACGTAAAAACTAAAAGATGCTCTGTAAAAACACAGAGCTCACTGGAGTGGCAGACTTGGGGATTTCTGAGCAAGGAAACTGCCTGATGCTGTTTGTTTCTATTGTATTCAGAGAACAAGGACTTTATATACACTTTTATAATAAAACAAGATTACACTGAGGATATATCTGACTCTTATCATTTCTCATCCAAATGGAAACATCCCTGCCAGGTCCTGAATTCTGGTGAGCTGCTTTGACCAAAGGGGCAACACCTGTTTAGCTGCTTCCCACCACTCCTGAGCAAAAAAAAAAAAAATCTGTTTCTCTGTAAATTGATAAATGATTTAATCACATGGAAATACTTTAGCTTCTAACTTTGTCAGATAAATTGTATGTTTCTTGAGAAACTGCTACCTCCTCTTGCAATATATATGGTTTATATATGTTTAGGAGTGCCCTCCAGAAGAGGTTCCCCACACACACAAAAATTTGCACACACAAAAACTCACTCAGTCCCCTGGGCACCTGCAATTTGGATATTCTAGACCACACTTGTTTTAGGGACCATCTTACACTTCTTCATTGCCAAGATATTTTTATAATTGCATAGTAGTGTGAATGTATGCATCTAAGTAGTTAGGCCCAGATCCTAAAAACACTTATTACACATGTGCTTAACTTTAACCATGTGAGTAGTTCCATGGGACAAAAATTAATCACGTGCACAAGTGTTTATAGCATCAGGATCTCACTGCTGTAAATGAACTGAAAAACTGAAAAGTCCACCAGACAAACAAAACTATATCCTGTGCATTGAATGCTTATTGTTTTGGGAAGTGTGTTTGGAAATGAAGTCACCATAAACTGAAATATAGACATTACAGGTTCTAAACTGAGCTAACTGAAAAAGACCACAAATGCAGCCTATATGGCTAGACAGCGCAAAAATCCATTGCAAAACTGATTACTAATAGCACCAAGGCCAGGGTAGAGCATTAAAATAAGTGAAGAAGGAAGCAAAAATGGCACTATCATAAGTATAGGATCCCTGAAGTCAATTTGAATGGTTAGTGGTACACATATACTGGCAGAGAACTGTCACACAGCTACAGAACAGTCTGAGCCAGAACCAAAAAAAACTAAAACACTGTAAGAGGAAAAATGAAAACAGGACTTTTCATCCTGATTAGCCCAGCTTTGTATAAAGCAGACTTAGGTCAAGCACTTTGTTCATTCTGAAGGTGCACCTGTGAAGTGGCAGATTTCAAAGGTGGGGGAGGGTCCTGCTGATGCCTTCTGAGCTGAGAGCCCTTTCAGCAACAGGATTCCATAAATCTCAAAGTGCAGCAGGGGAAAAATGCATGGGCTTTGAGGAAGGAATTCACAAATTTGTAACACAGCTTTTTGTGTATGAGGCCCCTTCTCTTTGTGAGGAACACATGAATCTCAATCACTTATGGAGCTGATCCAATGACAGGCTTCAACAATCTCTTTACCTTTCCAAACAGGTAAAGTATCCAAAACTTCCCTATCATAAACCTCAGTAAATTACCTTCTTGCAAGCAAGGCACCCCCTACTGGGCTAATCCATAAATCAGCAGTTTAGAGGAAACCTTTATTGTGTTCTCTTTAGGGTGACCAGATGTCCCAATTTTATAGGGACAGTCCCGATATTTGGGGCTTTGTCTTATATAGGTGCCTATTACCCCCCACCCCCTGTCCCGATTTTTCACACTTGCTGTCTGGTCACCCTAGTTCTCTTCAATGAGAAGCAAAGCACTGAGGCTTGGCTGCTTTGTCAGGGAAGAAGATTGGAAAACAAACATACAAGAAGCCATGCTGAAAATAACATTCTGGCCTCAATTTTCAGAAAAGTTTGGCACACAATAGCACACACAAAATACGCACCCAATTGATTGAGCCAGTTGTGGTAATCGCACATGCAAATTTGTTGGGTAATTGTGAAAACTTGGGCCAATGGGGCACATTTTCAATGGATCCCCCCCCAAAACACCCACAGTATTTGTGGATATGTCTAGTTGCACACAGAAATCCTACACTTGCATGCCCTAGTGCTTTATGTAGTGTGTGCCATGCACACACACTGATATTTCCATCACTCCATTCTGCAGGAGTATTTTTGTCTGCCTATTGAAAATGTGACCCCCTGAATCGTTAGGAAGAGTACAGAAATTCAGAGTTTAGAGAGGCATCCTGGATGAGATTTTCAAAAGAGCTGGGCTTAGTGTGGCCTTAGCTTTGTCCAGGGCCAGCTCTGGCTTTTTTGCTGCCCTAGGCACCGCTTCCGGTGACTACTCAGTCTGTCGTTCTCCTCAATTATTCCATGGCCTCTGATGTACCGGGAGCGGCAGCGCTGTCTTTTTCATAGCTTAGTTCTCTGGCTAAGTCATATTAAAGTTCTCCCCCCTTCCAGTGTATCACAAGCCCTTTGAGGCAAACTGTCGTAGGCACCTCTTGGTCTGTGCCACTCCCGCAGTGACCAGTAGGGAGGTTCCAGTCCAAGGACCCCTCAACCCAGAAGCACTGGGCTTTTACTCTCCCTGTCCCTTCTCTGGGCAGCTTCCTGCCCTTCCCCCTTGTATCAGGGAGTGCAACTGCAGGTTTTCCTCCCTTATTGCACCTTACCAACTTCCTCTCTTTATAGACCCTGCCCAGCTCCTCCCCCACACTGGACTTCATCTGCAATTCGGCCCTAGCACTCCCTAGGTACAGCCTAAGGTTAATTGGCCTAATTTACCCATTCAGGTCTTGTGTGGGGTGGACACCCCCTTGCAGATAATATTTTACTTCCCAGGGATGTTGTGATGCTGCTTCAGTCAATGTTTACATTCTGAGATCCTGGAGTAAAAAGTGCAAAGTGTTATTATTCCCATCAACGCCCACCTGTTGCAAAAGATTCCCACGAATAGCGTAAATATTTCTCATGCAATATGATTGCTCTCTAAAAGTCTGGGACACGGAGGCAGGAGCTAGGGGAAAGAGGTAAAAGGAGGGGGCTTGTGATAAGAGACAAGAGCAGACAGAATAAGAAAGGGCCGAGTTCTGAAGAGCCTGCGAGGTGAAGATGCGAAGTTTGAACTTGATGCGATGAAGCAAGGGGTGTAGGGATTCAAAGAGGGGGTGATGGGATCAGAGTGACCAGGAAGAAAGTCCATCGTAGTAGCTGTGCTATATGGACTGGAGGGGGCTATGTTGGAGAGAAGGAGCTTGTCACAATAAACAGGGCAGGTGATGGTATAGGCCTGGTGAGCTTTGACTGTATGAACAGAAAGAAAATGTCAAAAGTTTAGGAATATTATGAAGGAAGAAGTGCCAAGCTTTGGATATAGCCTGGATCTGCAGAAAAAGGGAGTCGAAAATGAGCCCTAGGTTACAGGCCTGAGTGATGGGGAGAATGGTGGTGTGGTCAACAGTGACAGAGAAAAGCAGAAAAAGAGAAGGTGAGGAGCTCAGTTCTAAGAGTCAGTGATGGGGGAGGCAGAGCAGAGAGGCCCGCATATGTGCTTGATTTGGGCCTGATTATTATTACATCTTTGGTCACCCACAGGTTCAGTAACAGAATTGTAGTCTAGATCGGATGGTTCCAAAAATATATTTGAAACCTATAATACACAGCGTACATCTTTTGGGAGTGCTTCCTGTACATTCATCTTACTCCTGAAAAACTACCCATGATGCCATCATATGTTACCTTAAGTATGTTTGTGTTTGTATGAGAAAAAAATTAAATCCCTTATTGTCCTTTAAAAAGTTAAAACCCTTATCTGCCTTACAGAGAACTAATCATTCCTTAGCTGGTGGGGGCAAATACTTTTATCATAACATCTGGGCTTCTGTTCAGTATTCATGGGCAGGTGAATTCCTCTTTGTGTAAGAGAATTAATTTCCTAGTTAAAGATGGGAGATGAGCCATTTTAAATTTGGAAATAATCTTTCTTCCCAAGCAGAGAGTCAGTCTCCTAGCAACGGCAGGAACACCTTGTGAATAAAACAACAGTGATTTGCACAGAAGGGCTTCATGCCAGGGGCAGGGAGAGCCACAAGAATGTTCAATTGTCAGTTTCTTCCTTCGGTGATCCATTATGAATGATTTTGTCAGCAAAATCTGTGGCAGATGCACACCTCAGGGCCGCAGTGAAATAAGGAAGGAAGGGATCTGTGACGGGTTGGATCACAGAAACCCCCTTGGGAGCTGCCACCCGATGTGCAAAGACTACCTCTGCTCCAGTTTTCCCTGCCAGCTCAGGACTCCAGCACCCTGTCTTGCTGAGCCAGACACTCCCGTTTGCTCCATCACAGACCCAGGGTCTGAATCACTTGCCCCAAAGCTGCAAGTTTCCCTGAAAACAGCTCACAGAAGTGTGCTTGTCTTTAGCACTCAGATGCCCAACTCCCAATGGGGTCTAAACCCAAATAAATCCGTTTTACCCTGCATAAAGCTTATGCAGGGCAAACTCATAAATTGTTCGGCCTCTATTACACTGATAGAGAGATATGCACAGTTGTTTGCTCCCCCAGGTATTAATACATACTCTGAGTAAATTACTAAATAAAAAGTGATTTTATTAAATACAGAAAATAGGATTTAAGTGGTTCCAAGTAGTAACAGACAGAACAAAGTAAGTCAACAAGCAAAATAAAATAAAATGCACAAATCTATGTCTAATCAAACTGAATACAGATAATCTCACCCTCAGAGATGCTTCAGTAAGTTTTTTCTCAGACTGGACACCTTCCAGGCCTGGGCACAATTCTTTCCCCTGGTACAGCTCTTGTTCCAGCTCAGGTGATAGCTAGGGGATTCTTCATGATGGCTCCTCTCCCCTCTGTTCTCTTCCACCCCTTTATATATCTTTTGCATAAGGCGGGAACCCTTTGTCCCTCTGGGTTTCCACTCCCCCTCACTGGAAAAGCACCAGGTTAAAAATGGATTCCAGTTCAGGTGACATGATCACATGTCACTGCAAGACTTCATTGCCCACTTGCAGGCACACACATATACAGGAAGACTAACAGGTAAACACAGCCATCTGCAGACAATGGTCCTGGTTAATGGGAGTCATCAAGATTCCAAACCATCATTAATGGCCCACACTTTGCATAATTACAATAGGCCCTCAGAGTTATATTTTATATTTCTAGTTTTAGATACAAGAGTGGTACATTTCTACAAATAGGATGATCACACTCAGTAGATTATGAGCTTTGTAATGATACCTTACAAGAGACCTTTTGCACGAAGCATATCCCAGTTGCATTATATTAACTTATTATCAAATCTTTATAAAACTATCCCAGTTACATTATATTCACTTATTATCATGTTTTTATAAAACCATATAGACTGCACAACGTCACAGGATCTATCTCTAAGTATCTACATGGCCTCTATCACCATAGTATCTGAGCATTTCCCATGCAGTTATAGATCTTCAGTAACAACTCTCCCTTCCTTCCTTCCTAGCCTGCAGGGAAAATAGTTTGATTAGTTTGGGGGGTTCGGGGGGAAGGGAGTATGTATTTTTATAAGTGTATTGTGTTTGAGTGTGAATTTATCAAGGCAACAATAAGTTGAAGAAATTAGTTTTGCATTTTGTTCTGAAGGGATAAATCCAAGGACGGACTTGTCTCTTGGAGTGAGTGACATAGACTAGGTCCAACTCCTTGGCAAATTCTGTCCCCTGAACTCACGATGAGCCTCCCCTATACTACTTAACAGTTTCATTGTTCCAGAGGAAGGCAGCCACCATGGGAGTCATGGTTATGCAGGGAGAAATGATCTCTCCCTGAGCTCTCCAGTACTACAGCAGATCCCACAAAAGGCTCTGCATGACACATGTTGGTTTAGAGACTTTGAGCAGGACTCCTTACTTAGTGGTGAGTGTACGGGATCTGAGACAGGGAAGGCCAAAACCAAACTCATAAATTTAAAAAATAAATAAATGCAAGCCCCTTTAAGAAGGCCTCCAAACCAACCACGGCTGCAGAGTTCCCGGTGCCCTTATTGGTCTAGGAGGCAGGCAGACTTTCTCCCTTTCCCATAGGCAGGAGGTCAGGGAAGAAGCACCTTAATGAAGTCCATAAAGCTCTTAACTCACAGCCGTGAACCAGAGCAACCAAACATAGGGCTTGTCTACACGGTGCAGTATTCTGTGCATTTGTTCATTCACTGGCCTGCATAGACCCTGCTGGCGCACACTAAAAGTTCCCTAATTCACATTAATTAAGTAGTCTCATGCAGCATGCTACATTACATTACAGTACTACCTTAAAACACATTAGGGAATTTTTAGTGCGCACCAGCAGGTCCACATGTATCTGTTACTACACACACACACTAGTGTGCACTAAAATTTACTCCCCTGTAGTGCAGACTACACACTATGTAGACAAGCCCTTAAAGTCAGAAAACAAAAGTCTATAGGTTCTAGGCCAGTGTCCTAGTACTTGAACGGGCCTGCAACCTGTAGCCATCAGCATGACTTCTGGTCCACCCCACACCCATCGCACACATACACGCTTTCCTTACTCAACTTCCTTTTCCTGTTTATGTAGCCCTGGCCCAAGGACAGGGCAGGATGTTTCTGGATTGTGCCCAGACTGTCTTGGCTGTAAACTCTAGATTGATTCTTAAAGGGGCGGAACACCCCGCCACAGGGAGCAAGTTTAGAGATCAGAACACTAGGGTGAATACCAAATGTTACAGATGAGAATGGAAGAGCTACTGCAGAGAAAACTCCTAGGACAACCTGCACTACTGAAAGCAAGCACCACAGTTGCAATGAATTTTGTTTAGAAAGAAAATAATTTCCTTCTATGCTTTAGGGAAAACATATGTGCTTTCTCTCTTTGCTGACAGAGATAAAGAATTAAAGGGGTAGATCTAGTGTATTAATTGAACATATGCACATACAAGAGGAAAGTGTAACTGGATGCATAATTTGCACATGTTGTTACAGCATCACAGTTGCTTTTACTGCAATTATTCACTCAGCTCTAAGGCTTACCATATCCGTAACAGCCGATAGGCACAGTACCAGGGGTCATTTATACAAATTCATTTTCTGACCATAAACCTATTTAAGTATATGGGAACTGCAGAGATAATTCTGCAAAGTCTCATAGGATGCACAGTCTGTCTAATCTACCTAACTAATTTAAGCAATTATAATGCACCCACCATCGCAGTATCTTGAATCCACAAGCTACCCAAGGAACCTACCTCGTGAATTAAAGGTGAGATTTTCAAAAGCACTCAGTGCTGGCCTAACTGCTCCTATTGAATTCTGTCCCTACTGAAGTCCAAGTTTTACTTGCATCCGACAAAGTGGGCATTCACCCACGAAAGCTTATGCTCCAATACATCTGTTAGTCTTAAAGGTGCCACAGGACTCTCTGTTGCTTTTTACAAGTTTTACTACTACTCCAAAGAGAGCAGAGTAAGACCCAAGATGAGAGCTTATAAAATCCCACCTTAAAAGTATAACAGTTCTTCTTTTACATATCCCATGATGTTGGAATTTTATTAAACTCCTTCACCAAGAGAAAGTGGGTAATTTCAAGTGTCGCTTTCCTCTCCAGCACTTAGAGTCCGTATTTTGCGAAAGGGAAGGGGGAAAGATATTCCATGACTTGGATTAATCTGTAAGATTGTGAAATGAAAGCATTAGGATGGAAGTCAACAAAATCCAGGAAGAATGACTTCGCTAGTTTGGACACCTACAGAGGATGAATGAAGAGGACCTGGTGAAGGTAGGATGTCAGGAGAGGGTAGTAGGAAAGGGACCCCGAAGAAAGCGTAGGAAGCGATGGATGGATTGCATCAAAAAAAGATGGTAAGCAGATAGACCTTAGTACCGTTTCAGACAGACAAAGATGGTGGATGTTTGCACAATGACCCAACCCCAGATGATGCAGGGTGGGGAAGGAGAAGGTGGAGTAGGAGAAGAAAGGAGTGTGCAGTAGTCTCACTTTGAGATATGACTGAGATATTTAAAACTGGACTGGACAGAGGATAGAGGACTGGAGAATTCTCTGTATGGAACAATCTTGGGCCCCAGGGCAAGGCTTGGATGATCTGATAGATCCTTTCCATCTCTTGCTTTTGTAATTCTATAGATTTAGCTATGGCTTGTGTCTAGACTTAATTAGGTACTCTTATTTTAAGCAAGCTTGTTAAGACATAAAAATAGCCTCATATTGGCTTGAAACCATATATTGAAATAGCCAGCATTTAGAGAAATGCAAATACTTATAATCTAAAACACTGAAGAGGGAGTAGGCTAAATTTACACCATTTCCCCTTTCTTATTAGATTCATAGGACAGATATAGATTTTGACACCACACTATTTTTCTGTTCTTCACTGCAGTCTTTGGCATGAGAATGAAATATTAGACTTGCAAATGCTTTACAATAAAAATAGACAGAACCAAGAGGACAGAGCAGCACCATGACATGGATAGATTTCAAAGGGTTTTAACAATCAGCTGAACCAAATCACATGAAAAACACTGTAAGAAAATTAATCCACCAGATAATAAAGGATCTTGAAAATGATGCAAACAGAATCCATTCTTCTTCCTGATTTCAGGACTGGAATATAATGCACTCTCTTCAGTTGCTGTACAGACAAGAAGAGCACACAAATGTGCGACTAGACTTACTGACTGTATAATAAAAGGATATAATACAGCTGCACTGGAAGTCACCAACTACTTATCTCTGTTTCCAACAGAGTCACTGCAATATCCCATCATCTGACCCCACCATGAAGTATGTGAGTTATATTACCTGTTCAAGTTCTAAAAGCTGTTCCAGAATAACACTTATAATCAGGCTTCTCTGGGGTCCCATCACCATAGTATCTGACCACCACACAGGCACTGATGAATTTATTGTTACAACATAATAGATAGAGGAGATAAGTGAATTGCCCCAGGTCACATGGGAAGTCTGTGACACAGCTCAAGTGAACCCAGATCTCTTTTGTCGCAGTCTATTTCCTAAACCACAAAACCATCCTTCCTTTGTGCAACTCTGCTTTACTTGTAGTGGGAAGCTATGGAAATCCCTTCCCACACTTTAGGAAAGATGTGAACAAGTTGGAGAGAGCCCAGAGGAGAGCAACACAAATGATAAAAGGTTTAGGAAACTTGATCTATGAGAAAAGGTTAACAAATCTGGGCATGTTTAGACTTGAGAAAAGAAGACCGAAGGGGGAACTGATAACAGTCTTCAAATATTTTAAGGGCTATTATAAAAAGGACAGTGATCAATTGTTCTCCATGTCCACAGATGGTAGGACAAGAAGTAAGAGCTTAATCTGCATCAAGGGAAATTTAGGTTACATAGGAGGAAAAGTTCCTAACTATAAGGGTAGATAGACTCTGGAATAGGCTTCCAAGGGAGGTTATGAAATCCCGATAATTGGAGGTTTTTAAGAACAGGTTGGACAAACACCTGTCAGGGATGGTCTAGATTTATTGGCCAGGCCTCAGTGCAGGAGGCTGGACTTGATGACTTCTTGAGGTCACTTCTTGCCCATTTCTATGATACTATGATATTTATTTCCCACCACAAAGTTCTCAAAGCTACAGCCTGAGGTAAACAGTGTGGCCTGATATATTTAACTAATGCTAATGAAAAACACAGAAGGTTTATACCACAAACCACAGAGTATATATAACTTTTCTGTGGTTTGCATTAGCACCCGATAAATATATTCCAAATTCTACCACCCTTACTCACATTGGGCAGTACTTTGCTCTGATGGTCATCCCGGGACTGCTCAACTAGACAGATCATCCCCACCTGGTGGGAAATGGAGGGGAAATGGAGGAGGAAACTTATGCTGACACATCATCCCACTGAAAGGTGAGGAAAGAAGTTAAGGGGGATGAGCCTGGCCAGAACAAGAAAGGCCCTAAATCTGGTCTTGCTATTGATCTCTGCCCACAGCTTCAAGGCTTCTGCGTGGCTTCCCTTCCTCTAAAGGCCTCATTAACCATGTTCATGTCTCTGCTGAGTTTGTCATAGTTACTGCACCCAAAATATATCTAACAGGCCTTATTCAGGCAAAACTCCCATTGTGTCAGGGAGGAGTTATGATCGCAGGATTGTGCTCTGCAAACTCAATTTTGCTTGGATGCCCACACAGCCGTGGAACAGAGAGGATGAATCTGCATTCTCCGTTTTTGCTTTTCACAAAGCCCACACTCTGTATCTGACCTATCAATCCTTATCCTTAAAGGAAATCTGCACAACACTTTCAAAAGATGAACCTGGGATCTTATATTCATAATTTTGCTAGACACTCAAAATCATGGACTGAATAGAGACACTGGATTTATGGCTTATTACAACAATCTATAACCCACTAACAACGCCCCCAGCTGCCTTCCTCCCTCTTCTTCCCCCCCCCCCCCATGAGGAGGGATGTGAATGAGCCACTTCATCTTGAATGGGCCCTTGAAATATGTGTTAACTACTTATGCTAAACAATCTGTTCCACCTTGTACACCTTGTATTTAGCTGTGACACTCTGAGTATGTTTACCAGATGTGCAGAGCTCTGTGTAAGCTTGAAAGCTTCTCGCTCACCAACAGACGTTGGTCCCATAATAAAGATATTACCTCAACCACCTTGCCTCTCTAATATTCTGGAACTAGCAAGGCTACAACAACGCTGCATATAATACAATCTTGGCAGGTAAATTTTCTGTCCTGCAATTTACTGACTAGGATTTGTGAATGAAAGAATGATGGTACTGCATTATACCCCTGTTAAGTCTCTTCTCATTCAGAGGGAGCATTTCTCAGATGATCTTGGATAAATGTGACCTGCTTAGATTAAACCATTTGCCTTCTCCCACAGCAAACAGCTGCCACATTTCATTAACATTAAGTGATCACAGAGGAGCAAAAGACAGATGCTTTCAGTTTCACAGGGTGTAATCTTTGATTTAGATATTCCCATTAATATGTTTCGATGCAAAATTTAAAAATAATATTAGCCCAAGGTTCGGTCCTTGATTCAATTACAGGTAATTTATTTAATTTGGTCAACGAACCTTGAGTGCCACAATAAGTGATGAAATTCAGAATTTTATTATATTATAAAACTAAAGCAAGCATTTATACTCATATTTCTAAGAAATAACACCAAGGGGTGATCAGTTCCTAGATGAAAAAATGGGTGTAGGGTCCTTCCTTTAAACTGTGCATGACGGTGTATGGAGTGCCACATAATTTGGGAGCAATCCTATTTATAGTAAATTATAATAAGCTAATTAACAATAAGTCCCCCTTTTTATCATATTTATTTTTCCATTACCATATTTACTCTTCCATACCCCAAAATCCAAATATCTTCTACTTCCTTATTGGCTATTAATATCAAACATCATTCTAATTATTATTTGCATCAATGCAAATTCTTCAGTTACCAATATTTAAAAACATCCAAAAATTCCCCTACAACATTGGCTACAAACGTTTAAAACAAAAGCATGTTTACTACATGACCCCAGGTTATGCCTTGAGTCACTTCTATTAATAACTCTTATTCACTTATGCTAACAGCTTAACTTTAGCTAATATGCAGCCTAAATTTTAGGCCTAAAGGCCTGCTCCCTACTTGCATTTCAACACACTTAAATTAGCATACGCAAACATTACCCTCATACTCTACAATGGGAAGGAATGCCTGGCCTGAGTGTATACCTCTTCCAGCATCAGGTAACTGCTAACCTCATTATAGGTCTGAGCCAATGCCCCTTCAAATCAATGAGAATCTTTCCATTGACTTCAGTAGGCAGTGCCTACAAGCCAAGCACTCCCAGAAACCTTATTGACTTTAACAGTCTTGCAGAACCATAAGACTATTATCAGGACCCATGTTAGCTAGAAACGCATATATATGTTAGCTATAAATGCTGTTAAAGTTGAATTAGAATAGTCATAGCTTTGTAATAACTATGCTTTTATAAATGAATAGCCATCTGTTATAAATACGAATTTTAATTGAATCTTCTAAAGATTTATTGACACCTCGCATAACACTCTGAAACACTTTTCATTTAGAACTAACTCCTTTTTGATATCATATAGTACTGCATTCTTACTTACTAAGGATATTTGTATGAAACAGAATTTTTACTCTGTGTCTACACTACAAGTGTTACAGTGGCACAGCTGATGCATAGCAGCTACTCCACTGTAGAATAGACACTTGCTACAGCAACATAAGGGTTCTTTCCTACTTTTTTACTACTTCTGTAGTAAATCCACCCCAGCAAAAGGAATGGAGGAATTATTCTTCCGTTGACCTAGCAGTGTCTATTCCAGGGCACAGATTGTCTTAACTATGTCTCTCAGCGATGTGAATTTTCCACACCCCTAAAACAATATAGTTAGATAGACTTAAATTGTAGACCAGGCCTACTATAGAGTTCATGGGCTCCTGTTGCTTGTTCCCCTCTCCCCCAGACAGTCACAGACACAATTCCACCCAGGCATAAGCGGAGACATATTAAATTTCATAGGGATCTGTTTCATATGGAGGAGGCGTTCTGAAAATCAGGAAGCTAGTTTCAATCTTAACTATGGAATGACAACCACTGTTCCATAATATTTTACGCAGAACTACTGGTACAGTACCACATCTCCTCACAGTTGTTCAAAGTCCTTAGAAACAGTATACAGCCTGTGAGACAGCCAATTATATCACTTTTTCAAGCGGAGAAACTAGATCAAGCATATGTCAAGTGACTTGCCCATGCCAAGTTCCCCTCTTTCACCTCTAGAGGAGACTGCACAGGTTATCTGAACCCAGCTGGTAATTTTATGAAAGCATTGTTGCATCCCTGCTACTCTACATGCTCTCAGATCTGTTTAAAAGCTATTGAAACAGTTCGTTTCAGAGACATTTATAAACCGGGTGTCACCAATGAAGTTCTAGCTGAGTCTGTAATGACTCAACTTTTTGTAAAATACAGAGTGATAAATGAGCCGATCATCTTTAGTGATAGAATGATTCAGTTTCAGGAACAAAAAGCCAAGTCAACTACGACAAGATTTAAGCATATGTGCAATTTAAGCAGTTTCATGATAGTCTATTGTTGGAAGTAGCACATATAGGTGACATCTGGAATCCAATTACTACTGTTTTGCTTTGGTGTAACTGCAATGGAGTTACTTCTGATTTATACCCGGGTAAGCAAGAAGTGAGTCAGGCTCTCTACCTCCAGTGTAATGTAAATGTTTAATCATAGCATTAATAGTGTATCCAAAGCTTGGAAAGGTAGCCATCCATTAACCTAACTGTCTGAACAGATGTAAATATTTTAAAAATATTGTCAAAGGATTGTCATTAAATTTGTATTTATTAATAATAATAATAATAATGTGCTAAACTAATGACCAACTCTCCTCTTAATGACATTTTGTAAACTTGAAAATGAAATCAATATTACTGTTCTTTCCCTGGTGCTTCATTGCATATGCAGAGTGGCTTGTTACTCTAGTGTTTCCATGGAGTGCAAGAGTGAGCATGCTGCTTTATTGCAGTTTCTGGGCTGGTGTATTGTTATCAAGTTACTCATGAATTCTAGACTGAGCACCCTTGTTTGCTTCTGTAGAGTTTTTCCTCAGTATCTGTCTGAGCACAAAGGTCTATTATTTTGGGGTTGCATGTGAATGTTGGGGGATCACAAACTACCTTGTTACTGTAGGATTGCTCATGAATTTTGGGCTGTGATACTGGTTTGTAGGGTTGCTTACATACATTGGGCTGTTGCTATTTTTTTGTTTTGCCCTTTTTTTTTTTTTTTGATGGGGCGGGTTCAGGGACATCCATTTTTGAGGGTTTTTTGAGGGTTTTTGGGATTTAAAAAAAAATAAGGCATGAGGGCTACAATAAATATTTCAGTTCCAGGTTTACAAAAGAGAGGAACACGAAAAGAAAATCTTTTTGCATTTACAAATGGATAGAAAACTGTCTTAACCAGGGCTGAAAATCCTGAACTCTCAGTAGCTCATTAGATAAATATTTTCTTGTGTTTTACATTTCTGAGAAGCAGATTATCACTGAAGTAGGAAAACTGTAATTTTTAAGAAACTGTTCCCTTAATGCTTTAAAAAACTACAATACCAATTCTGGATTATTTTTAACACACAAATTAGTGCTGATCTTACACAATTAAAGCTGTAAACAATCTTTCCAGGTGTTAAAAATCTGCTGGTAGTGTTGCTCTGCAGAATTAAGGCCTAAAATTTCTAAAGGTAAAATTATGCCAGTAATTCCAATAAACTCTCCTTTATAGGGCTTTCTAACTTGACGACAAAATTTCCTGAGAGATGAAGTTTAGCACACAAAGTCTCAGGTTAGGTATCTAAAACAAATGTAGTGCTTTTTAAAATTGGGGGTTTTCATTATATTTTCTTGGACTGTTGCATCTAATGTCAAATTGCAGCATTGCATTTTAAGTTTTCTCAACACATTTTTGAAAAAACTGTGACCAGAACTATTTTTTACAAGGAACCAAATTAATCTCATCCCTTGTCTGCTAAATTGCAATCTCTATAAGAGAATGGTTTATTAACCTATAGTGCCACCTAGCAAAAACAAACATCCATTTTTGCTGATGTGCTTTTAAAGGGAGCAGCCTACAATGGTATACTAAATAAAAAGAGAGAATGAAAATATTGCAAGCATGTATTTTAAGCATCCAGTACAAGATTTATTTTTAAAAGCAACTTTGATCAGATATTACATTGATGAGTGGAATAATAAAGCTCTCAGAGAGATTCTGAAATTCTAGCATTCACATTTTGAAAGCGCTAGGCCAAATTATCCACTGACTTGTATGCAGGATAACATCATTAAATTCAATGAAATTGTATTGTATGGCTATAAACCAGGGCAGAATTTATCCCATTATTGTAATATTATTATATAAACCCCCAAACCAAGGAAATTCTTAATTGATTAAATCTACAATATCAAGGCACAATAGCATTAGCACCTTACCTGAAGACAATAGGAAGATTCCTTTGACTTGCCATGGCACTAAGATACCTAATAAACTTGTTTTGTCTTTGCGAGATAGGAATTTGCTTCTAGGCCCATGTGTGATTTGGGAAGCTCAGCATTTCATGGATTTTCATGTGGTGACTATTCAGATATAGTAGTTGAAAGGATGCAACAGTCAAATGTTATAGTGGATGCTGTTATAATTACCCTTTTCTACATGCAATCGCCTAGATAATTCACATAAATCCTGTTCCTGTATGGAGAATTTGCAAGAGCAGCTTAAGTAACTGCAGTTGAAAAATTTGCCCTTTGCAGTATATTTTCTTCTATTTTTTGTTAGTTACAGTCCCATAAATCCTTGTCTAGTTTACTTGGCAATATTGCTGGAAAATATTGTAAAGTTCATACAGACACATGAAACTTGAGAAAGTGTCATTCACTTTTTGGAGACTGAAAAGGTATTTGTGTTATCCTAAGTATTCACTTAGGCCTTAATTCAGAAAACCAGTTAAGTATGGTTGGAATTTTAAGCATATGAGTTGTTTCATTGAATTCAGCTGGGTCTACTCATGTGCTTGAAGTTGCACACGTTTAAGTGTTTTGTTAAATCAGGTCTTGGTTGGCAGTCTAGAAAATATCAGCATTCTAATAGTCAATAAAATGCATTCAAAAAAGCTCAGACTCTGCATGGTATAAAATTTGGATTGTACGCTCATCAGAGCAGGGACTGTATCTTTTTAGTGTGTCTAAAAAGTGCCTAAATTTTCAGATAATCTTCAGCAGTTGCTTCTTTAATCACTGCTGTCTGACTGAAGCTGAAAAGTTGCACCTCACACTTAAGAGGATGAAATATCATCCAAGAGCAGAATACTGAATTACAATGATCCCCTGAAAAACTGGAGGTCAATGGGCTGATATGATAGATTGGCCTTTCAGAAGATATGGAGTATGTTCCCTCCCCCCCGTTAATAAGGGAAAAAGCTAAATGGAGTAGGGTAGAACACCTTGAAGGCCTGAAATCTTCCTATAATCAGAGATCACTTGCTAATCTACACACTTTTTTTATTATTATTTTTATATTGTGGAATAAAGGGTTCTTTTGATTCAAGATTCTTCAGTTAGAGCTGCACAAAATAAAGAGGAATTCAGGGTCCCTTAAATGAGTCTCTGTGAGCAAAGATCCCCCCTTTTCATGATGTATCTTACAAAAATGTCCCATATGGCTGATTTGACGCATTAAGTTTTTGGATAGTTCCAATATTTTTTGATTGGCTCTTATTCATCTGAAGCCTTGCTTTTTCACATGGAGCCCTCCAGGCCTTGGCACACAAGTAGAATATTGTTTGCTATAAAACAGAACGAATGTTTACATTTTGGTTTCCTATTTGCTGATTTGATGCAAAGACTCTGGTTACAGAGATCTCCTGTATCAAACTGGGTAGGCTTTATTTGGTTGATTTCACCTTCTATTTCTTTCAGTTTATGTATAATTTCTGCTAGCAATGGCAGATTGAGGTAAAAATGTAATAAAATGCTTTACAATGGTGATTCCTATTCCCATGCACTGGAATTAATATACCACCAGATTTAGGATCAGAGAGGAATTTTCCACCAAAGAATAGCAGTCAGAACCTTGTGAATAGTGGATTTTCATTGCCTTTGGATTACTGAAGAGAAATTATTTGCTCACATCAAGTAGGCATCCAGACACTCAATCACCTGCTGGATATGCAGAGAGACCTTTGGTACTGAGGAAGCTCTATCCTTCTCATCTTCTATGTTTGTGTTTGGATTATGTTTTCCTTCTTGCTATTACAGTGACTAATGATTTTGGGTTTCTCTGTTTTCAGATTCCCAACAATTGACACCCCACAGAGGCGATTTTCAGGATTCCATCCAGCCTCTGAAAAATTAAAGCCCATTAATATATCTCAAGATGGGAACCCAAAAATCACTAATCCCTGTTGAAAATCTTGGCCTTAGATGTTTTCATTGTACTTTAAATTGAAAGAGGTATGGCCCTGTATTTATACATTCATTAAACCGTTTCCTTCACAACAGAGTATATAGATTTGTAGTGCTAGGACCTATGGCATCTTATAATAAAGTAGATAGGGTATGGGTATACTACAATTTGTGCTATTAAGTTATGCTTTTTCAGCTATAATATTGGTAGTGCTGCATTTCTTTCCTTTTGTGCAGAGCAAAGATTAGTCACAACAGGTGGGCTTTTTTTCTCCCCAGAATGTAAAGGAAATCCATACCTTAATTAAAATCTTTAAAAGATAATTTCTATGTGCAAGTGAAGAGGTTCATACTGCTTCGCTATTAGAGTTGGTTATTTCTTTCTCCCGGTCAGACAGGAATAGCTATTCAGACACAAATATCTGTCCATGCCAATTAAAGTTCTTCTGCACTTTGGGGAACAGATAACCAACTGTTACAGCTGACAGATTATTGAGATTTTCAATGTTAATGAATATGAGGCCCTAGGACTAGGAAAGGGTGTTTCATATTCTTATCTTCTCTACACCCTGCACTATCAATTTGTGAAAGCGCTACCCAGACTTCGCTAGGGTCCTTTCCTAACATCTTCTAGCAAGCTCTTTGTTGTGCACCCTTTCTGAACTAGAGCTTTTGGTCTTTTTAATGCTTACCCTTCATAACACCCTATTCTTCTTTCCTGCCCAGAGAAACAAGACCAGTGCTGCCCAAAAGAGTTTCTGGGTATACCCCCAGCTGCAAATTCATATAGAGGCAACAACATCCATCATCAAATGTCTGAATGAAATCTGAATACAGTAAAAAACTCCATATAAACTAAACTGACCAAAACCCCCAATATGTAGCACTTCTATAGTGCTTAATAGTTTTAGATCAGTGTACAAACCATTTTATATTTTACATATCCTTTACACAAATTTTCAAACTACACACACTTACAACTGCCACCCAAGTCAAATAAGCATGCATATATGAAACTGATTCTGGTCAACTGTGTGTAATTTTTTTTAAGAATATTTAATTCTATTATTCAATTTAATTGCAAATTTTTTTTTTTTAAAGCTGCTTTTAGAGCAGTCTACAAAGGTTCTAGTATAGTTGGTACTATAGAGATGTCATGAGACCTGGAGTTTAGCTTTATACTTGGCTGCATTCCAGGAAGTCTGTGAACAAGGAAGTGATTCTCTGTGGTTTTGTTACAGTGAGTGTGGTAGCTCTACTGTCCTTGTCCTGGTGCAGTGATAATTTGTCTTTCATAATACTCAACACTTACATCACACTTTTCATTCTCAGACAGCACTAGAAAGAGCAGCAGCTGTGAAGCAATATTATAGGTGTAAAAACTAAAAAAAAAATTAAGTGACTTGTTTAAAGTGGCCTTCATAGAAATGCAGCACTAGAAGGGACATCAAGATGTCATCTAGTACATTCCCTCTACACTGAGGCAGGATTAAGTATACTTAGACCATCCCCTACAGGTGTTTTGGCTAACCTTGTTCTTAAAAATCTCCAAGGATGGGGATTCCAGTCTCCCTAGGTAACCTGTTCCAGTGCTTAACTAGCCTTATAGAAAGTTTTTCTCAATATCCAACATAAATCCCACTTGTTGCAAACTAAGCCTATTACTTCTTATCCTATCCTATTCCTATTCAACTGATCACCATCCTCTTCACAACAATCTTTTACACATGTTTGAAGACTTATGTTCCCCCTCAGCCTTCTCTTCTCTAGGCTAACCATGCCCAGTTCTTTCAACCTTTCTTCATATGTAATGGTTTTTAAACATCTTATTGTTGTTGCGCTCCTCTGGACTCTCTCCAATGTGTCCATTGTTCTTAAAAGTTTGGCACCCAAAACTGGACACCATATTCTAGCTGAGGCCTCACGACTAAAGAGCACAGCAGAACAGTTACCTCCCATGTTTTACATAGGACATTCCTTTTGATACATCCCAGAATGGCAATTGTGTTTTTTGAAACAGCATCACACTGTTGACTCATTCAATTTGTTATCCACTATAAACCCAGATCCTTTTCTGCTGTACTGCTGCCTAGCCAGTTATTTCCCCTTTTGTATGAATACAATTGATTTTTCCTTCTTAAGTGTAGTACTTTCAACTTGTCTTTATTTAATTTCATCTTGTTGTTTCAGACCAATTCTCCAATTTATCAAGATAATTGTGAATTCTAGTTCTGTTCTCTGAAGTGCTTGCAACGCCTTCCAGCTTCGTGTCATCTCAGTGGTCTATCACTGAACATCCAGGGTGATGCATATCAATGGTGGAAGTGCTAGTGCAATTTTTACCACTGCACCCTTAAAGCTGTCACCATTGTTAGTATCAAGGGAGCTGAAATGATGCTATACCAGCAATAGGTGAATTGGTAAAGATTTTCAAAGTGCATCAAGTGAGTCACTTTCAGGACCAGAATTGCTACTCAGTAGTTCCCACATCCATGTTCAATTCACTAGACCAAACTTCCACAATTCAAAACCAAAAAAACCCAAGTGTATTATTTCTTTTATACAAACATTTAGAATGTTAGGAGAAATTAATTTCAAACATATACAGAATTTTTAGAAGTTAACATGGAAAGCACTTAATACATAACTTTGTGGTATCTTCTCCCCATTTTGTACATGCACAATAGTAGTTACTAAACCGAGCAGATATAAAACTAGACCATTTAGCAGTAGAAATTTATGATAATTTCTATTTGGATATGTAAAATGTTAGTACTGGGGAAACGATGGATCGATTTTGCTAGCCCAAGCCATAAGCCCCCCTCTGATATCCTTAGCCAATATCGAACCAAGTTCTTTGTCAGGCAACTCCTGTAAAACTCGCACAGCTTTCTGGGAGTCATTTCCTAGTTTGCAAACAACATATACTGGGAAAGCCGTTTTGCCATTAGTTCTTTGCTTTTCTTCACATATTCTCTTTTCTAAAAATTTCAAACATTCTTCATTTTTTCCCTCTAGTTTACTTAAAGGAATATGGATAGAGTGTACAAGATAACAGATGTCCACTTCTACCTGTGGACGAACATCTACCAGTATATGAGGGACTTGCTCATCCAGTAGCTTTTTGTATTCCTCGACAGATATCCTTTGTTCACTTGGCAGTAGGCATAAAGTTCTACACTTGTCTGTTGCTGATGAACCACAGAATGCTTCATAATCCTGTAGGCTGGTCATAGCTGGCTTGTCACCACAAATGGCACAGTCTGGCTTCTTGGGTCTTAACTTGATGTTGCGAAATCTGCCTTCAAGGGCATCGAACATTAGCATGAACTGGTTGAAGGTAGAACCTATCCCTGAAGCTATCTTCAGCACCTCCAAGGCCTGGATGCACCCCATGATGCCTGGCACAACGCCCAGGACTCCCCCATCTGCACAGTTGGTCACTGTCTCCGGTGGAGGAGGCTTTGGGAAGAGACAGCGGTAGCAGGGTCCCCCTTGGTAGTTGTACACGACCAGCTGCCCCTCCAGCCGGAGAGCACTGGCTGATACAAGCGGCTTCCCAGCGAGGACACAAGCATCACTGACCAGGTACCTGGTGGGGACGTTGTCTGAGCAGTCGGCCACCACGTCGTACTGCCGGACCAGCTCCAGGGCAGTGCTTGGGCTCAGGGCCTGGTGGTAGGGCACATACTGCACCGTGGAGTTCAGCTGCCGAAGGGAGGCAGCTGCAGACAGGGCCTTAGGCAGCCCTTCCCTAGCTTCCCCGTGCAGGACCTGCCGGTGCAGGTTGCTCATCTCCACCACATCGTGATCTACCAGCCCCAAGCGGCCGATGCCGGCGGCCGCCAAATACTGGGCCAGGGGGCAGCCCAGCCCGCCGCAGCCCACCACCAGCACGGCGCAGCGGGACAGGCGCAGCTGCCCTCGCACTCCCAGCTCGGGAAGCACCAGCTGCCGGCTGTAGCGCCGGATCTCCGCCGGGCTGAGGGAGGCCCTCGCCTCCAAGGGGGGCAGCTCCGGCCCCGCCGCCGGCTCCTCAGCGGCCTCTCTCGCCAGGACGGCGGCCAGCTGCCCCTGCAGGGCGCGCAGCTCCTGTTCCCTCCGGTCTATCTCGGCCCGGAGCCGGGCCGCCTCGCTCAGAGGCATGACCGGAGAGAAGGGGCAAGCAACCCGCGCCTAGCCCGGCCCGCAAAGCGCCGCGAGGTGAGGGACACTTCCGCTTCCGGTCCAACACCCTAACAGGTCCGGTGACAGCCCGACCCATTCCGCACACGTCGGAGTAGCTGCGCATTGGCTGCTTCATTCCCCGAGTGTAGTAACCGCTCCCCTAGTTCCGGGTAGTTTGTGGCCCCGCCATGGCCGCGGCCAGCCGGAACCGGGCTCGGGATAAGTACTCGGTGCTGCTGCCCACGTACAACGAGCGCGAGAACCTGCCGCTCATCGTCTGGCTGCTGGTGCGGAGCTTCCAAGAGAGGTACCCCGGGCCCGGCTCCCCCCGCCCACCCGTGCCTGACGCCGCGCCGCGGCCTGCGCTCCCGCCCCAGAACGGTGTTGCGTGGGCGCCGCGCTCAGTCGGGGTCCCTGCCCCCGGGAGCCTGCTGGACCCGGCGCCTCTGTGCGGGGATCCCCGCGGGGGCTGACCGTACGCTGGCAGAGTGCGGCCGCTCGTAGCAGGGACGGGCCAGTCCAGCCGAGCTGCGGAGCCCGGGTCGGCCGCCGTTGCAGCTCGCCGAGCTCCGGCCGCCGGGACCGCTGCTGCGGTGTGAGCGGAACCTCCCTGCGGACACGGGCGCTCCGCGTTAGTAACCTCTCCAGCGTCACTTTTCACGGGGCTGCGGGGCCGTAGGTTTTAACATGACTGTTTGTTTTGTGGTAGTGCCTAACACGGGCCCCCATCGTGTTGGGGTCACACCCGTAGAACAAAATTGCGGTGCCTGCCCCAAGAAGCTCACAATTAAGTCTGGGGCTGCTTTTCGGAGCTCTTTGGCTTTTTACATAGTTACACACACACACACAGATTTTTGAAAATCTGAGCATAAATATTCATATAACTAGTTGGTCCCAGTTCATAAGAATTTATAAACTACTAGCAATAGCCTAGAGGGATAATAAAGTCATTCATGGTGTGAAAATTCTAAATCTTTCTGTTAGCAGTAGAAAGTGCTGTAGCTAATTGTGCCTCTCCTCTAACAGTGAAGAGTTCCTTTTTTCCCCCCACTGTGACTATTTAGGGAAACAAAATTACAGTAAACTGAGTACAAATCTAGCATTTGTAATCACCCCTGCACCACTATGAGGAAAAATTACTAGATCAAGGGACCAATGATCATTTTAATATCCAGAGTCTCATAGGCTTGGGACTAGAAATGAGTCTTGTAGTAAGATGATGAACAGGCTGGTACTGTTTCAATTTGCTGTGAAGCAACTGCAATTTAAGATGCAAGTGAAACAGGAATACATTCAAACATGTCTCTAAAAGCTGCAACTTTTTGTATTTCTAGCTGCTAGCAGACCATTCTGCATTTTGTTCTCCTGTTTCAAGCCTTTTGAAACAACATAGCTGCTGAAATTGGCTTCCCACATGTTCATTTCAAAATAATTGTCATTTCAGTGGAAGCAACTTTGAAATTATAGTCATAGATGATGGAAGCCCAGATGGGACACGGGAAGTTGCTGAACAGTTGGAAAAGATATATGGTTCAGATAAAATTGTGAGTGGTATGGTTTTTTTTTCTTTGCTTTTATTTTTTGTTGGATTGGGAAGTATTTAAAGTGGTTAGAATGGGGGATTAGAGTTGGGGCTTCTGAGTGCAAGACTTGGCTTTCTTTATATCCGTGAGCAATCTGTTTAACTTTTGTGACCCAGTTTACCGTACCATAAAATCACAGAAGTGTAGGACTAGAAGAGATATTAAGAGGCCATGATGATAAATGGTGGTGATAGTAATAATAGCAGCCTCACAGGGAATATTGTGAAGCCCCATGAATTTATGTTTACAAAGTGTTTTCAGTACTTTGTGCACATACTTCATTCTGGTCAAAGAAATTATGATGATTGTACTTGGCCTGTGGATATTTAAAAGGGAAAATGAGGAGTAGATAAAGCTGAATTTCACTTTCTTTGGCTGCAGGTGTGAGCAGCTACGCAGATGTATGTTAGTCTACTTTTCATAATTTACTTCATATTAATTAGTATATTTACTTAGAAGAACCTTCTAACAGGATTGTTAAGGGTTTTTGTTCTCTGTACTACTACAGAACAATAGCGTGGAAGTATATGTGGTGAGGTAAATATCACTTTAATTCATTCAGAGTTTGAGTATTTAAAGATGCTTCATTTCAGTGATAAAAGCACATAAGCATACTATGGTCTGAGAACTAGAAGTTCAGCTTCATTGTGTTCTGAGCAACAAAAAATGTAATATGTTTTATATCCCTCTTCCCCCCCACCTCCTGGGTCCATTAATTGGCAGTTGTAAATTTCATTTTCTGGGACTGAAGTTTAAGATTGTGTTAGTGAATTAAAATAATCTTTTTAAAGATTGTGTAAGGAGAAGTGTGTATATGGAGTTTGGAATTTTTTGTTGAATTTTCTATTGCTACTTTGTATAAAACAGTTATACCAAATGCAGGTCACTATTTGTCTCTAAGGCCCCGATCCTGCAGTTGGATCCACGTGAGCTGACCCTTGATACAGCGTGGAGCCCCATATAATTCAGTGGAACTCCATGCAGGCATAGGCATCTGCTTACCCTGATCTAATGCCAGGAAAATGAGAGAGTATTTCTTTGCTTCCTGAAATTAATTGTGGGTAGTGAGCAAAATCAGTTCTGACTGATGCACAAAGGTCTGTATTTAAATAATTTGATGGTTCTTCCTATTTACTAGGTAGTAACTGTATCCTGGTCTGAGGAAACTCCATTACTGAAGGTCAAGAAGTTTATAGCAAATGGATGCTGATGAATCTACTTTTGATTTTCTAAAATTGGCTGAGAAACAGAGGAGTTGAGATTCCTACACAGAGTCATACAAAGATTTTTGGGGAAAAGAAAAGAGAATGAAATAACCACTCTATAGAAGCTCTAATGATGGCTGACTTTTTACAGAAGCTCTATCCTGGTCCTCCTTTGGTTTTCACACTAATGTTCATGATCTCACAGGCACTTATAATGTATCAGAAGAAGCCAAAATTTTCAAATCAAGAAATCTAAAATTAGACTCCAAAGTCCATATTTGGTTCACCCTTTTCAATGAGCACCCACCAACTCTTATTAATGTCGGTGGGAATTTTGAGGTGCTCAACACTCTTGAAAATCAGACAGGAATCTAAATATGGAGTTGAGTGTCTAATGTTAGACTTTTTTTTTAAAAAAAACGTTGGCCTAGAAACCTAGACTTGTGAGGTGTCAGAGGGAGGCTCAGCTTCTATGGGAGCTGAGAATGGTCAGCACAGAATCAAGGAGGTGGTAGGTCATCCAAATAAAATCTTACTGATGATTTTCAGTAAGATGAGTGACTATTAAGCTGAATTACACTTGTGTGTAAAAAGTGTATATTCAGTACAGACTATCTTAAGTCACTCCAAGAGTTTGCTCAGATATTACCTCTTAATATTTGTCACCCGACAAAATTGGTGGGGGGAAATTGTGTGTTCAGCTTTGTAAGAGGGTATTTCAAACAGTGGGTATTGGGGGAGGAGAGGCTTAAGAAAACAACCGGAATGACTTCCTTACATAGCAGTTCTTCAGTAAAATTTAAAATAGATTGGCTTTTAATCTAGTTTATATATCCAGTTAATATAAATGTTTCCGTTGAACCTGTCTTTCCTTAGATGAATTTGATTCTCTGTAGTATCTAAATATTTAAAGGAAAAGGATCTCTTTCAATATTGGTTCAGCATCTTGAGCTATGTAATGGTGGCATGTCACTGAAAGTGAGAGAAACTGTAGTCTCAGCTAATATAACTTTATTAATTTATGGCCTAATCCCCTCCCCCCCCAAATATCTTGCAGCTTCTAAGGCCCAGAGCAAAAAAGCTGGGATTGGGTAAGTACTCATTAAGCTTCTGGTTTAGAGTAAAACTTCCTGCTATCTGTTTTGTTTGGTTTTTAGTTGTAACATTCCATAGGAGGAGTCATAGTGGAACCCTCAGACAGAAATAAACGTTTTCATCAAGTAATTATAAGCAAACCAATGTGCAGTGATTTAAAAAACCACACACGTTATATTATAGTGAACTTACAACAAGTTCCCCACAACCTCAAACCTGCAAATTGTGGTCTTGGCCAGTCTACATAGTAGCAGGAAAACAGTTACTATGCTCATCCTCCTTCCCCTGCTCCACCTACTTATTATGCAGTCGGGTCCTAAATTTAGACAAGTTGTCACTTGTACGTGGGCAGACTGCTGTGCTCACATGGTACCCCATTGATTCAGTGAAGTCACTAGGGCTCTGCGCAAGTGTAACAGTCTACCCATGTGCAGCAAATTGCAGAACTGGGACCTTAATTTGTTAAGGACTTCAGAGCAGGGACTCTTTCCTACTATGTGTTTGTACAGTGCTTATTGTGGCTTGGATCAGTTTAACAGGACATGTTGGTACTACTGTAATTCAAATCATACATTTCCCTTGAGGATTCAGTCATGCAAGTTGTTGAGCACCATCCTCCCCTATTAAGTTCAGTGTTATTTGAAGTCCCCTATTAAGTTCAGTGTTATTTGAAGTCTTTTAGGCACATTACAAGAGTTGATTATCACATACCAGGATATAGTCTTATTTTTGGGGCCAATCCTGAACCACTGTAGTCAATTCTAAGATTGCTGTGAATTTAAATGATCAAGATTGGGCCTTCTGTAACTCCACCATTGACTCATTACTACTACTCAAGGAATATGCAGACCATGTCTGTTTTTCATTGTTACTTAAAAAAAAGGCAAAAATTAAGCATTTGATAATTTTTTTACTCAAGTTTAAACATTTATCACAAAACATAGTGGGGGAAGATTAGTCTGTTCGGACTCAGGCCAGATTTCTTCACCTCCAATAATTGAAATGAAAAAAGCAATGGAACACAACTTACCTACTTGACTTAATGAAAATCAGTATTTGTCTCTTACTGAATCTCGACACTCCCACAAGCTGGTGAAGTATTTCAGGTGCGCTGTTGATTGAATATTGTGCAGTTAATCTACTTGTACCACAGGAAATGTTTAACTATGGTATGTGCCAATACCCAAAAGGGGAACAAAGTTCTAAGTCTTGATACTGAATTGTCTGTATTTAAATTCACCTTTTATATTCTCATTTAGATATGAGGCCCTAAGAAACCTAGGTATCTTTTTATTTTCTACCTAATTTTTATCCTGACCTTGGTTGTGATCCTCTGTTCTGTGTTTCAAAGAACAAAGTCCTATATTTATTTATATTTATTAAAATTGGCTTGGTTCAGAGTTTTTAATGCACCCTGTCTTTCCTGTAATAAGTTTATTTACTAGTTATATACACTACATGGATCAGTAACATTCCTGGCTTGTAATTTTGCAAACGTCATGAGAAAGAGACAAGAGATGAGCTGTTCATTAACTAGAAGTAGAATTCCCTGTGTAAATGCTTGATATGGGCACCAAGGTCCACATCTGGATGCATGCTTTTTAAAAACTGACATTTACATTTTGGAAAATTTCTAGGAGGACAGCAAAGTTAATCTGAGGTAATGAAGACCATGTGCCAGATTTTGATTTCAATTATGCCATTGTAGCATTATTGGGAAAAAATGTGGACTTAAAACAGCATCACTGAGATCGGAAAGTGGCCTTCTTGAGGAGAAACTTGGATACCTGAACTTGTTCTGTCTCTTATTGATATAGATGAACTGATTCACATAATGTGGTTAAAACAAAAAAAAAATTAAATTGAGGAAGGAAAGATTTTTAGCTTAGGCATCAGATGGAGCATTTTCATAAATGTTGACTGACTGAACAAAGTAGTAGTTAATCAGAAGAAGCTTTAAGATCAATGGTAAAATTTTCAAAAGCAACTGAGTGAGTTAGGTGCGTAAGTCTATTTTTGAGTATTTTAGGCACTGTGGAAAATCTTACCTGTATTGGCTATCCATTTACCAAGTGATGTTTTTCTGGTTATTTCTACTGCAGTGAAGTTTGTCCTGCAAAGTTTTACACTTTTGGAATCTAGTACTGAAATTATTGGAGAAACATTAATCTTCAAACATTAAGATGATTTTTTCTATCCTATTTAAAACAAAAACAAAAAACTCTGGAGCATTTACTTAATCCGCTTTTGTAATATAATTGAGACGTTGTAGAAAGATTGAATCTGCCTAGAGACCTGTGTGCATGTTAAGAAATTATTTCTCTGATGTCTTCACCAGGCACTGCTTATATTCATGGAATGCAGCATGCCTCAGGGAATTTCATTATTATCATGGATGCGGACCTCTCGCACCATGTAAGTTTATATCTTGCGTGGTCCTTTTTTTTTTTGGTAAGTGTTTTTAATTAATTGTTACTGACTGTTTTTCTTTTTCTTCTTTTCCCACCCATCTGCCTGTTTTCAGCCAAAATTTATTCCAGAGTTCATCAGGTGGGTACCATTTTTAATATTTGGAGTATAACTTTTAAGCTGTTGAAGTTCTATGTTAACATTTGAATACCTTCCATTGCTGTATAGCTACCTCATTGAATCAAAAAAGCTGTTTCAAGCAACTGCAACAAGAAACATAGTCAGGGCAAGGATTTGGGTGGCTCTAATAAGACCCAAATATTTCTAAAGTACCAGTACCACAGACATTAACCCTTAACTCCGGCAAAACTCCCATAGACTTCAATGGAAGTTTTTATTTGTTTAAGGACTACAAGAACATGTCTTTAGAGGAAGAAAGAATGTGTGACTAAGCACTTATGTTTCTCCTTTAACTGGTTCTACTTTGAAAAGTAACTTAGTAAAAATGGGATCTTCTTACTCTACAGTTAGCATTAGAGATGCTGAGTTGAATGACTAAATTAAGTTTTTTACTGCTTTGTATTCCTGTTGTCCCTGCAGGAGCCAGGATAGTGAAGAGAGAGAGTTGGATTCTAGTCCTGCTAGTGCATCATCAGTAGATGTGTTTAATAAGTTACACCTTTGCAAACTAGTTAAAGGCGATGGGGTTGTACGTGTGTAATTGAGGTGGAATTTGGTTTTCAAGTGATGATGCACAAGAAGGAGAGATCCTAGGTTGATTTTTGCAGGGCTTCCAGTTTGAAGAAAAAACATTTTTTTACTTGCAAACTGAGGATATTTGATATGGTGTCACTGATAAACAATAATCATGAAACTCCTCAATGCAGTTATTAATTATCAGAGTAGAGCCAGACTTAAAATTTTGTCAGATAGCTAGATAGAACAGTTATAGCTATTATTTATCATTTTGAGAATAGAGGTATAGGTATAGTTAAAAGATCAGTCAAAACAATTAAAGACTAAAACTAGATTTTATTTTACAATAACAGTCCCTGAACAAAAGTTTTGTTTTCCAGAGTGAGTCAGTGATCTCTGTTAAAAGTTACACTACCCAGTTACAAAATAGAGTTAACTCTCCCTAATTATGGAACATTTTTTTTCTTAACGTTTAAAGTTGGATCAAAAATAATTGAGAGCAAGTACCTTCAAAGTTAAGGGTGTCACTCTGTTTATAATTTTCCTCCTTCTGGGCTGTAATGCAGAAGATCTCAAACAATGGATTCTATATAATATCCTGCAGAGCTATGTACAGTGGGGGGGTGCAGGATAGTGTCAGACTTATCTTTTAATTTCCTTGTTACTGTCAGTTTGTGTTATTTAAATATTTTAATATGTATTTTTTTTAAAATCTCCATTTTACATTGGAGTCTAATTTTTCTTTTGCCTTTTTAAAATAAGTAGGTCTAGATAAATTATTCATGAAGCAGTCTTTGAAGTTCTATGAGATAGATGGTAAAAAGCATCACAAGATGCTCTGAAATAGTCCTGCTTTATAAGAATGTAAAGAGAGTGGTTTAAAAAGGTACATAAATGTATAGTGCTTATAACCAACATAATTATTGCCTTCATGCCAACTTCTATCCCACCTTGTTTGAAGGTCTATAAAATATAAATTTGTTTTAAACTGATACAATGACTTTTCATGTTTGAAATAAATTGTATTTCTTGAAGAAAGCAAAAAGAAGGTAACTTTGATATTGTGTCTGGAACTCGGTATAAAGGAAATGGAGGTGTGTATGGCTGGGATTTGAAAAGAAAAATAATCAGGTTAGTATTTTTACCTATATATTTGCAGATAAGAAAATTGCTGCTCAAACTTTTTTCAATAATTTCAAAGAAAAGCACTCTCAACCGATAAATTTTCATCTCTGGGTCTCCCCCTTCCCGGGAGTCTAAATTGCCGATCTGTGTGAACTGGACTAGATCTCAAATGACTAGGAAAGAATGTCCAGTGGTTAAGGCATTATAGCCTAGGACTTGGGAAATCCGGCCTTAATTCCCTGCTCCACCAGAGACTTGCCCAGGATCACACACAGAAAGTTACTTAGCCTCTCTGTTCCCCATTTGTAAAATTAGGATAGCACTTCCCTACCTCCCAAAGATGTTTAGAATAAAGACTGTGAGGCACTAAGATAAAACAGTGATGCGGGGATGTATACAGGAGCGCCGCCAGCTTTTTTGCCACCCTAGGCGGCGGAAGGTCCCGCCCCCGACAGAGGGGCTGAAGGTCCCGCCCCCGAAATGCCGCCCCCGACAGAGAGGGCGGAAGGTCCCGCTGCCGCGGTCGCTGACCCCCAAATGTTAGTGCCCTAGGCGACCGCCTAGGTCGCCTAATGGGTTGCGCCGGCCCTGGACGTATAAGTACTTTAAACAGAACAGTACTTCTCATCACAAAATCATATTTAATAATAGAATAGAAACTTGTATGCCTGGAAATTTTCTGGCTAAGAAAACATCAAGAAAAAAATTAACCATGTGATCTCTTTGGGGAAATTGGACTACTTAGGTCAGACTTGGAACACTACTGTGGGTAAATCTGCAGTGTATCAATTTGGGACAATTTTTCGCCTTGCCACAAATAGAACAGTAGCTTCTATTTCCTATTTCCCTTCCTTGCCACAAATAGAACACTGCTGCATTTCTTCCAAGTTCATAGGTGTGTACCTTTACATTTAAAGACTGTGCTGGCCTTTCCCAGGGACAATAAACCCCTCAATCTCCTTTTGGTTATAATATTGTCTTTCATTTATTAAGAGTTATCTAACAAGTTTTCATGTTAAAATTAATTACCAGCCTATATAAACCATTCCTTAGATCTTGCCAGAAAGGCTAATACAGTTCTAACTATGGACAGTTGGAAATCTTTAGGAAAAAAAAGAGAAGATAAAATAAAAATGCTATATATAAGTCACATATGAACATGGAGATCAGCTTCTGAATTCTGTGGTGGACTTGTAGTCACTGAGGGCTGAATCAGCAGGGGTAGATTTTTCTTCCATATAAAATCTTGCTCTTCTCAAATTTGTCTAAGGTCTGTTCACTCAAAACAAGTCTGACTCAGTTGGTCCTCAAAAGAATTGGGAGAAGAAGCCCTGGTAATCATTTTGAAAAGGCGTTGCCACCACACCTATTATGTTTAGGGTTTTTTTTATTTTAATGGCTATTTTATTTTTATGAGAGATGAAGGTGGGGAGGTAATGTCTCTTATTGGACCAACTTCTGTTGCTGAGAGCGACAAGTTTTTGAGCTTACACAGAGGTCCTTGTAAGCTTCAGGTGATGTGGGTGTTTTTTCCTCTTGGGTTTAAGTCAGACCCCACAGGAACTGATGAAGATAGAACAATCATTCTTAGACTGGAAACTGCTGTAGAGTTCAGGGCGATATAATATTGTAGCAATGTTAAATCTGAAGAGAAGAGCTGCATTCTTTGAGAGGGACTACTCGTTTGCTAGCTAATTGGATAAGGTAAAAACTAAATGGGAACCCCAAAGCAAGAGTTGGATACCTTAGAATAAATGGACTTTTTTTTTTGTACACTTCAAACAATTCACATCAGTCTATTCACTTATTAATAAGTTTCTGATAATTAAAAAAAAAATCAGGAATGGCAGGATGAGTTATCCTCCTCTTCCTGCCAACCAAACCAGATTGACTAGAGCAAAAGCCTGGAGGAAGTGGAATGTACTGATTCTGTTCATATATTGGCTATATATAATTACTGTCTAGAGTCCAAAGTGTGCTTGGAGCTACAGAGTTATACATGAAGTCGTGAGACCTTAGGAATGACTTGCCCACAGTCACACCAGAAATCTTCCTGAGCCAGGATTTGAACACAGATCTTCTACATCTAAGTTCAATGTCCTGTCTGCTAGGCCATCATTCTCCTCCCCTTACAGGTGAACATGATCCAAGCAGAGGACTAATCTGTCTAAAATTATATTGCAAAATATTTTGTATTGCAATTTGCTTTACAATGCAGTATAATGTGTGGTTGTATATGATGATTCTGCTATAAACATGTAAAAGGATAGTAAATCTGGCTTTTTAAAACAGCGTTTTGTTTCTTAAAGAATATTCAGTTATCTGTATATTCACTTCCAGTTGAAAAGCAAAATGTGTATTTACTGATCTAAACGTTTTTTACTTCAAATTCCACATTTATTAATCAAGTCTAGTGCAGTGAAAACCTATTTAGTTATATAACTTTCCATATAAAGCAATAAAAGCTTGCCTTTTTTATGTTAAACTGGTAAATTCTTTTGTGGAAACCCTGCTTGTGCTTTCTAAACTTTGTTTTGAGTGGTTATTGACATGCATATCCTCTTTGACAGTCGTGGTGCCAACTTTGTAACTCAGGTTTTGTTGAGACCAGGTGCATCAGATTTAACAGGAAGTTTCAGGTACATGCCTCTTTTTTTTTCTTTTTTCTTTTTTTTCTTTAATATAATTATGAAGTTGTATTAAAATTTTCTCAATTGCTAGCCAAGAATACGTAGTGGGAACTATGACATCCATTAGAGTAAAGAAAGATGGATTGGAGTCATAAAACTTTCTAGTGACTATTTTTAAACACTTGTAATGTGGGTAGGCTGTAAGTACAATGCCTGTATATGTTATCTTTGTATCTGAAATCCAAAGTTTTGCCACAGGTTTCAATTTCATTTCAATTTACAGGTTATACAGAAAGGAGGTCTTGCAGAAACTAATGGAAAAATGTGTTTCTAAAGGATATGTCTTCCAGATGGAGATGATTGTTCGAGCTAGACAGTTAGGATACACTATTGGAGAGGTACAGTAAAAGCATAGAAAATCAGTTCAATTTTATACTGTAAATGTGGGTATGGGCTATTAGAAGCAAAGAAACTGCCGAACAAGAACTCATAGGAAGTATCATTGAAGCTATAGGCTGGGATTCTCAAATAAGCCTAAGGGGGTTATGCACACAACTCTAGTTCTCCAACATAATTAAATCCCACACTTGCAATCATAGCTGATATTTTTTGCCACCTTTATTAGAGCATAAGCTTTCGTGGGCTACAGCCCACTTCTTCGGATGCATCCGAAGAAGTGGGCTGTAGCCCACGAAAGCTTACGCTCTAATAAATTTGTTAGTCTCTAAGGTGCCACAAGTACTCCTGTTCTTTTTGCGGATACAGACTAACACGGCTGCTACTCTGAAATTTGCCACCTTTGACTCACTCTTCAGACCTTCACCTCCTGCCTCCACTTGTCTCTCTGTGCAGGATCTTGCATAATTCTTCTAAGAGAAAATTGACAAAATATGATATGACCTTCTCTGTCCCCTTGGTTTGCTTTTCCTTCCCCTTCTGTAACGCTCTCTCTCCTTCTCTCCTGTCAGATGCAGAAGTTTCTCATCTGCTCTCTTCCGTTCTCCTCTCCACTTGTCCAGGGTCCCCAACCCATCCCTACTCTTGATCTCCCTTGCACCAACTCCTATCTTCCATTGTCCACTTGCTAAATTTTCAGACCTCTTTGTAGTTTCTCACGATTGGGAGGAGCTCTCTGAAAACATCCGCAAAGTTACCTCATTATCCTCCTTTAAAATCTCCTTAAAACTCTCCTTTGCCAGGATGCCTAAAAAATACGTAACAGTTAGGCTACTTATGTTGACCAACAATGTCTTCTTGTTTGCTTGTACTTCCCCCTTCTGTCTGTCTGCCTCCTGTCTTGTACTTAGATTGGGGCAGTGACAGTCTTTTGTAGTGCCTAGCACAATTGGGTCCTGGTCCATGGTTGAGGCTCCTAGGTGCTATGGTAATGCCAAAATTAATGATGATAAATCCTCAAGCTCTAGGCACTCATGACACATTTTAAAATGTATAAATGAGGTTTAAATCCTATATATTAGAACCATAGAAATATTTGTTGTTTCTGACAGATTCTTCCTGGAAATGCTTATCTAGATACAGATCTTTAAGGCCCTGATTTTTCAGAAAAATAGATGTGCATGCAGATTGGGTAATTGCAGATGCTAGGGTCTAAATTAGGCATGTTTGTGTGTATGTGTATGCTCACACCATTGCAGAATCTGCACACGAAGATTAGGATTTCAGTTCTGTGCATACTTTGACTACTACTGAATTTTAAAGTTTTTCTTTTCATGGCCAAGTTATCATATTAAAGATAGTTGATATCTACCAACTCAAAAGAGAACAGTTGTGTGGTGTGAAGCAGAGTTGGCATATGCCATACCTGGATGGTCTCCTATGCTTCTCTGTTTTATTTTGCTGCTCTTTTGTACCAGGTGTGAAATGCATTTCAGTGCACAGGATGCACATTCTAGTGGTATGAGGGTTACGGCTTTTGCACTATGTCATATTTTTAAATGGTGATGATTTACATGCTCTTGAACAAGAAGGTGTAGTCCAGCAACAGTTTAGGAGGTAAATTCTAATTCTGTAGAGAAAATTGTGCCCTGAGATACCATATTGAGCCCTCAGATACTGTGATGTTGGATGGCTTGTGAATACAAAATGTTCGCTTTTCACTCTTCATGGAATGCCATCCCACTTTAAGCATCTTGCACTGACTTCCTCTCCAGCATGGAGTTACTGATTTTTTTTTTTTTTTTTTTTTTTCCTTCCTAGCCCAGCTAAATATAACTATTGAGGTGCTTATCAATGTTGTCAAAGGGATCCTAGTGAGAAAGCTGGGGGAGTTTGTTGGATGTCTTAGTTTATGTTCTTCTTTGGCTAGCTGTTCTTGTTGTGAGAAGTAGAACTGTATCTGCCAGATGATTGCCTTGGCCTCTCTTTTGGCATAGGCAGCTGTGCCTGGAGATGAGACATACTCAGTTCTGGCACAATAACAAGGGTGTGGTGTGTATTTGTATTACACATGCCACCTGATTTCTGATTGAAACTGCCAGTTGAGTGCAGATCCAATTTTTTTATTTTATATTCTTCTGCACAGTCAATTTTGTTGAATTTGGGCCCTGGAGTATTCTTATTTAACACATGCTTTTGTATTAAAATATTAAGAGTTCTTATAGAATTGTAGGACAGGAAGGAACCTCGATAGGTCGTCTAGTCCAGTCGCCTGAACTGAGGCAGGACTAAGTATTATCGAGACTATCCCTGACTGGTGTTTGTTTAACCTGTTCTTAAAAAATCTCCAGTGATGGAGATTCCACAGCCTCCCTAGATAATTTGTTTCAGTGCTTAACTACCCTGACAGTCTAACCTAAGTCTCCCTTTGTTGCAGTTTAAGCCCATTGCTTCTTGTCCTGTCCTCAGTGAATAAAGAGAATGATTTATCACCATCATCTTTACAACACACTTTTACATACCTTGAAGACTGTGTCCCCTCTCAGTCTTCTCTTTTACAGACTAAACAAACCCTATTTTTTCAATCTTTCCTCATAGGTCATGTTTTCTAGACCTTTAATCATTTTTGTTGCTCTCCTCTGGACTTCCTCCTATTTTGTCCACATCTTTCCCAAACTGTGGTTCCCAGAACTGGACACAGGACTCCAGCTGAGGACTTATCAGTGCTTAGTAGAGTGGAAGAATTACTTCTTGTGTCTTGTTTACAACACTCCTGCTAGTACATCCTAGAATGATGTTTGCTTTTTTTGAAACAGTATTTATTACATTTTGACTCTCATTTAGTTTGTGATCTGCTATACCCCCCCAGATTCTTTTTGGCCGTACTTCTTCCTAGGCAGTCATTTCCCATTGAGTATTCCTTCCTAAGTGTAGTACTTTGCATATATGCTTACTGAATTTCATCCTGTTTATTTCAGACCATTTCTCCAATTTGTCAAGATTATTTTGAATAGTAAATGTGTCCTCCAAAGTGCTTGTAACCCCTTCCAGCTTGGTATCATCCACAAACTTTTTAAGTGTACTCTTTATACCGTTATCCAAATTATTTAGAAAGATATTGAATAGAACCACACACAGGACAGATCCCTACGAGACCTTACTCAATATGCGCTTCCAACTTGACTGTGAATCATTGATAACTACTCTCACTGTTTTCCCACCAGTTGTGCACCCACTTTGATAGCTTCCTCTACGCTATATTTCCCTAGTGTGCTTATGAGAATGTCATGTGAAACAGTATCAAAAGCCTTACTAAAGTCACGATGTATCACATATGCTGCTTCTCCCCATCCACAAGGGTTGTTACCCTGTCAAAGAAGGATGTTAGGTTGGTTTGATATGATTTGTTCTTGTTATCTTCTAGGTGTTTACAGACTGATTATTTGTTCCATTATCTTTATGAATACTGAAGTTAAGCTGGCTTGTCTATAATTCCATGGGTTAGGTACTATATTTGCCCTTTTCAGTCCTCTGGGATCTCTCGCATACTCCACAAGTTCTCAAAGAAAATTGCTAATGGCTCAGAATCTTTTCAGCTAGTTCCTTAAGTATTCTAGGATGTATTTCATTAGACCCTGCTGACTTGAAGACATCTAACTTGTCTAAATAATTCTTAACTTGTCCTTTCTCTACTTTCGCTTCAGATCCTATCCCAGTTACACAGATATTCACTATGTTAGTCATCCCATTGCTGCTAACCTTTTTGGAGAAAACTGAAACAAAAAAGCATTTAACACTTCTGCCGTTGCTTCATTTTTCCATTGTTGTCGTTCCCTCCTCATTGAATAATGGGCCTACTTAGTCCTTGGTCTTCCTCTTGCTCTAATGTATTTATATCACTCTGGCAAAATAATGGACAGACGGAAGTACCTAGGTGAAGCAATATGTTTATAACCTTCATGAACAGCAAGTGAATTGGACAATAAGTTTGTATAACTGAAGGAACTAAAAATTCTGTATTTTAAGCAACTTTTTTTCTAAGAATAACATAAACCGCTTGTTGAAGATCCATAGACCCAAGTGGATGTTGTGTACCAAATGTGCATTGAATACAATTACTGTGTCTGTTATGTCAGAGAAGTTGAGCAGAAGGCCACTTCATGATCCTCCTCTTGCCAATGGTGAGGAATTGATGTTGGAGCATCAAGCAAGTACTTGTTTAACTCTGCCATTTCCGGTTATGGCAGTCTCTGCCTAAACCACCCCAATGGACTTTTGCCTCACTGACCCAGTAGAAATTTAGAGAAGGAGGTTGGTTGGGACTTCACAGCATGTTGTGAGCCCTTGGGTGTACATTTCACTGATCCTATCTTTGAGAACAGTTTGTTCAGAAAACTCAGTGGCTAACGATAGAGTAATATCTTTAGACCTGTCTCTAGGTGTGATCAACCATACACTCTAGTATCTCAACCTTGAGGCACAGTTAAGACTGATGGGTAGAACAGTGATGATAAAGAAAGCAGCATGATCCCAGATATTTGCCCCATTTCCCTTACAAGCATGTTCTCACAGCTGTAGGGAAAGTGCTGCGCATTCCTTTAAGCCTTTCTCTCTGTTTCTGTGGCAGCTCTTAATGTAGTTATCCACGAGGGAAGCTCACTTAATCAGGGCTGTGAGCTCAGGCAGCAGCTCACAAACCTGAGCTGCTCTTTTCTTCTCCTTTTGCTCCTAAGGCACTAAACAATGAGAGCACAGGCAGCCCAGACATGTATGAGGCTGTTAATGGACATCCATCCTATGCAGCATGTAGCCTTCTGATGATGGATCAGAAAGGGATTAAAAAAAAACAAAAGACAAATCCACACTAAAGGGGGGAAAAATGGAAGACAAAAAAAGCAATACAGTGAGACCAGACACAACTATACCTAGCACAGCATTCAGGGACATCAGAAGATGGCATTCATCCACAAATCAGTTGCTAGGAGAGGCTCCAACAACAAAAGTTAGGAACCACCAATGCAGATTCTATCCATCTTTGGAGACTACAGGTGTTGTTGCTAAGTCTCTGCCAACCTGAGGAACCAGTCTTCTATTCTGGTCTCCATGTGGAAAAGCACAGTAGCTTTGCTAACACAACCAGCATACTACATATTTAAATCTGTAATAGTTTCACTTTTTTTAATGATAATATGTTGTGTTCTGAACATACTAATTGTGCTAAATGTAATATAAAATGCATAATAGATTTAAAGCTGTATTTTCTTTATATTAATTAACTTAAATTCCTAAAATAATTAGAATAAATTGTTCTTGTGGTTTTTGTTGTTTTTTAACAGGTTCCTATATCATTTGTGGACCGTGTCTATGGAGAATCTAAACTGGGAGGCAATGAAATAGTGTCTTTCTTAAAAGGACTGTTAACTTTGTTTGCAACTACATGATAAGATTTTACCCTAGGTTAATTCTTATTTAAAATGCAACATTCTCATGAGTTAAATGTAATTTTTAAAACATATTCAGTTGTACAAGCTTGCTGCTTTGCTTAGTTACCAGGAGACCCATCACCTATTTGTGATTAAGTGAACCAACAATAATAAAGCAAATAAACTGTATCACCAGAATATTATTTTCAAATTAAATGAACTAGTGTATTTATGAACAATGTATACTAACGAAAACCCATGCAGTACTGTTTTTTGTATGAATAATGAAGTGTTAATAAATTAGACCACACTTCAGTTCTGGGCTATACATTTTTGTTGAAAAGTGTCATGAGATCTTTCTCTTATGTGCATGAAAATTATAAAGTGTGCAACTTAGCAAGATCCTACTGTATACAGAAAGATGCATTTTTTCTAAATTATATTCTAACAAAATATTTTTGTCTTTATTCCAGACTAATACTGAAAATTTCAGTCAGACATACTGTGTTAAGAATAATACACAAATAAATTCAAATAATCTTTTGCATAAAGCTTGGTTGCATGCTTACATTATAAATTAATTTTATTCATGTTAAAGTTAAAGATGACTTTAAAAAAAAAGGGAAGTAATGATAGAAAAAACAGGATTTATCTTATCTTTGCCGTGTGGTTTGTAGATAATTGGGGTTTTATATATACTTGTACCAATAGCTGTCCCTCTTTTTCCCAACAAAAGTCTACATAGAATGTCAGACCATTTCTACAAAACTTACAGGGGAGCTGGAGAAAAGTAAGACTGTGTGTAAAATGACACAATGTTGAGTTGCTTAGGAATTTCCTAATACAAATGCTTACAGGGACTTGTTTTTTTTGTAAACCTGCTATTAGACAGGAGTGATAGAAACAGAAGCCTCTTTAAAACAGAAATACAAAGATATACAAATGTGGACTACTCTAGTTTTTTGTGACTGATTATAGATAATTTTTTCTTTAACTATCTTATACTCTTTTTAAACTTTTATTTTTAAAAAAGAGAGACCCATCCCACACAAACCCATGGTGACATAGGCTACAATTCACTTCTCTCTGAAATCTATAGAGATCCCTCGTGTTGACTTCATGTGGGAAGGCTCTAACCAATAGTTCTCAATGCCGAAGTTGTATTTGTTCTAGAAGCTGTTGAATGAAGTATAGACAGCATAGTTCTATATTTTTTCGATGTTTCACTAATGACTTATAGGTGGTGGACACGTCAAAATCCTATTTTGTGGAGTGCAATCAAACATCCATGGGGGAGGAGGAAAGCAGAGGATGCTTTTGTTCTAAGAATGTTAAATATAATTAAGACAAGTATGTCTCAGCCTCTGAAAAGAATTGGCTGTAAAGTAAAAATACCAAATTACATGTAAAATAGAGTACTATCTAGTTGTGAATTGTAATAGTGTGTGTAACTGGTACCGATTAAAAAATACATTCATTAGAAAAATTAGGGCAGCAGGGAGACAAAGCAGCCAAAGAATGAAATAACACTTCATTAAATATAATTATTTTTATTTAATTGTTTGCATTCTTTTATCTAGGCAGATATAAACATCTGATCTATGGTTCTAGTTAACAAAATGAAACACCAGCAGGAATGTTAGATTATTTCACACTTGGGATATTTACAATATAAACAATTTCTAAGCAGCATTTTATCACTGGGACATCTACCATCTATTGGTGTCATAGCCTCCTTAGTTTAAAAGTTTTGTAATACATACAACTTTAAGTAAAATATTGGAAGTGTTCAGAGGAAATAATATTAATCAGTTGTTTTTTAAAAAACATTTGTGGTCACAACTTTTTTAATTTAATTGCAGTTGGATTTGACTTAGCCATCCACCTTGTAATATCTTGTCTGTACATCACAGTTCTAACAAATTATGTCCATATTTATATACTTCCATTTGGTGCACTCTAAGGCCCTGATCCTGCAATGTACACAAAGGTGGGCAAGCCCAATGAAGCCTGAAATTAATAGGGTCCACCAATGGACATCTCACTTGCAGGATTGGGGCCTAAAACATAAAATGTTTGTAACTACTTTTATATTAAATTATAGGTCTTTTTACCTTACGCTCCAAAAATATTACAGTTGTTTCCATGTCACTGTAAAGCTTTAAAATGAGCTAAAACGTATAATAGGGGTGCAGTGAGATCACATTTTTTTCTCTAGGTAGTTTTATAGCCACTGGTGATGACGGTATGGATTAAGTCATAGAATCATAGAATATCAGGGTTGGAAGGGACCTCAGGAGGTCATCTAGTCCACTCCCTGCTCAAAGCAGGACTAATCCCCAGAGAGATTTTTACCCCAGTTCCCTAAATGCCCCCCTCAAGGATTGAACTCTCAACCGTGGGTTTAGCAGGCCAATGCTCAAACCACTGAGCTATCCCTCCCCCCAAAGGTCACTATTGTCAGTTATTTGTGATACAACTGCAAAACAATGTGGCCTAGATTTTAAAATGTGTGTAATTGGATGTTCAAAAATGTGTGCACCTGACTTGTGCACACAGTTCCTACAGTTTGCTTGTGAAAGGTAGGTGTCTAACTGGTCATGTCTTTGTCCAGTTTACTTGGTTATCAATGCAAGTGTGGTGATTGTGTGTGCAAATTAGGCACACAGGTGCCTGCACGTTTTTGTTTGCAGAGAGATCTGAAACTGTGGAACAAAATCTCTAATACTGCTTCATAAGCAACATTTATCTATATAGAGAACTTAATTTACAATTAATAAGTAAGAAAACTTTTCTTAGTCTTTATGAAGAGTGGTATTGAATAGCATGAACAAAGAACCTCAAAGGAAAAACTAAAATACCCCATAGTATCAGTATGTGGGTGGGCAGATAGTGACCTTTTTGAAATAACAATAGAACTTCACCAGTGTGAAATTCACCCCTTGGTGAAGGGCTGTGCACCCCAGGAGTCCCATGGTATCCCTCAGCGAGGTTGTGGGGGCCCTCTGCACCATCTCTATGCTAGAGAGGTGAGTTCTCTGCTGAATGTGAACAGGCCCCTGTAAAATAGAGTGTTGGGAGGGGTAGTGGTCCCCATTTAAATCGGGGGCTGAATAGTGGCTGCAGCTATGCACCCTGTCCTCAAATTGGGAAGTGAATTCCTTCCACTCTCAACCACCATGGATTACCCTGTATGAAGCCTGTTTACTCATTCTTTGTGTATTGAGTGAATGTCACCCACTGTTGACCAGAAGACCCAATGCAGATTAGTGAGATTTGCGAACAGATGACTTTTTATTTAAAAGGGGGGGGGGAGGGGAAGAGAGAAAATTGCATCACTGTATGTTGACAAGATAATGTTAGTTCTTCAAAGTATTATAAATAGTGTATTAGCGTAGTCATTTTCAGTAGTAGAGTTAGACAAAGTAATAAAATCCTTTCAGTGCCCTGCTACTAAATTTCTGAGAAAGGAGGAGAGAACACCAGTTTGTGTGAGAGAGCCCCCTTCTGCTACCTCTTAGAGGCAACATGCAAAGGAACAAAACAAAAATTTCATGTCATAACAAAGGCCTGAACACTGTTAAAAATAAATATTTTGCCCTGCTTTTACATTAGCAATATTGATTTTTGTCTAGTATAAAAGTCACTCTGATAACTTGTCAACTGACAGAATCAAGAGAGTGACAGTGGAGCAATTGAGGGGAAAAAGTCTCTATTCAAAACATTGGGGTAGTGGTTGTGTGTGTAACACATTTATATAAAACTTCTGTGAATAACAATTTGGAAAGAGAGAAATTTTGTTAATGTTTTGACACCACTGCTCTTCTAAAAGTGTGACAGCTCAGAGTTGTAGCTATCCAATATGTTCTCCAGGAAAAAAACAGGAATGATCATTGTTGATATTTCTAAGATTTAAAGAAAACAAGTGGGGGGGGGGGGGGGGGGGAGAAGAATAAGCAGCAGAAGCTCATTTTGTAAAAAAAAAAAAAAAAAAAAAAAAATTCAAGTCCCTTTTAACCTGATCTTAAAAGCCTGCACTTCTGAAGAAACTGCTCATGTTTGTTCTTGGAGTCTCTCTCTCTGGACGTGCGTACACATGATAGGGTTGCTAGGTGTTCAGTGTTTGACTGGAACACCTGGTTGAACAGGGACCATGGCGGTGGTGCCGACCAGGCCGTTAAAAGTCCAGTCAGCAGCGCAGCAGGGGCTCAGGGCTAAAGCAGGCTCCCTGCCTGCCCTAGCTCTGCACGGCTCCCGGAAGCGGCCGCCGGCTCCCTGCAGCCCCTAGACGCATGGGCGGCCAGGGAGGCTCTGTGCGCCGCCCTGGCCCTGAGGGATGGCTCCGCAACTCCCATTGGTTGGGAACCATGACCTATGGGAACTGCAGTGTCTCCCTGGCTGCCCATGCATCTAGGGATTCTCAGTGGACTCTCAAACTTTTGTATTGATGACCCCTTTCACACTGCAAGCCTCTGAGTGCAACCCCCCCTTATAAATTTAAAAACACATTTTAAAATATTTAACACTATTATAAATGCTAGAGGTGAAGCAGGGTTTGGGGGTAGAGGCTGACAGCTCATGATACCTCCCCACGTAATAACTTTGTGACCCTCTGAGGGGTCATGACCCCCAGTTTGAGAACCCCTGATCTAGGGGCTGCAGGGACCTGGTGGCCACATCCCAGCAGCTGCGGTAAGCACCCCGAACCCTCTCCTGCACCCCTGCCCCAACCCAGAGTCCCCTCCTGCACCCCAAACTCCTCATCCCCAGCCCCACCCCAGAGTCCACACCCCCAGGTGGAGACCACACCCCCTCCTTCACCCCAAACCCTTGGCCCCAGCCCAGAGCCCCCCTGCACCCCAAACCCCTCATCCCTGGCCCCATCCCAGAGCCTGCACCCCCAGCTGGAGTCCTCACCCCCCCACACACACACCTCTGCCCCAGCCCAGAGCCCTCTCCTGCACCCTGAATCCCTCATTTCTGGCCCCCCCCCCGGAGCCTGCACCCCCAGCCCAGAGCCCATACCTTCCCTGCATCCCAACTTCCTGCCCCAGCCTGGAGCCTTCTCCCACACCCAAACCTCTCCTCGGCCCCACCCCAGAACCTGCACCCCCTGCCGGAGCCCTCACCCCCCTCCCACAACCCCACCCCCTGCCCAGCCTGGTGAAAGTGAGTGAGGGTGGGGGAGAGTGAGCGATGGAGGAAGGGGGGATGGAGCAAGTGAGGCCAGGGCCTTGGAGAAGGGGTGGGGCCTCAGAAGGGGCAGGGGAGGGGTGTTTGGTTTTGTGAGATTAGAAAGTTGATGACCCTAACAGAATTGTCTACTGTGAATGCATGCCTAAATCCATGTCCTAGAACTGGCCTAAGTATCGTCGGGAGAACAGCTGCTCACCTTCTCTCTTCCTCTTGGACCATGGAGCATTTTTTCTCCAATCAGGCTTCTCCAGCTTACGGGCTAGAGTAGCCTCCCCAATTTTAGTATAACCCCTGTTCATGGGACTGGAAGACTTTCGCAACAATGGATCCTCTGCTCCTGACCCTCCTTAGCTCCCAAACACTGTATTGTGCAGCATAGGAAGCCCCCATGAGTGCAAGCTCTGCAACCAACCCCAAATTCACCACTTTGTGCAGTGAAATGACACTGGTTGCACTGCTGGGGGATAGGAATAGAAGTGCCACTGATGTGCATGCTAAAGCCAATATGTCCGTAATAAATAGTGCAATGTTGTGATCAGCTGGTCAGAACTTTAATGGACATGTTTTTTAAAAGAAAGCTAATATTTGTCAACTTTAGTGCCATTGATAGTCTTCATTCAGGGCCACTAACAATGTTAAAAATGTATGCTGTTTTTGAGGTAGACAGGCCAAAATGATAAAGATGTAATTCTTCTATAATGGGGAAAATGTCCCCCCACCCCCCCGACCTTTACATAAGTCATACACTTGAAGGGTTTGTCTTTTAACTTTCTTTTGGGTAGAAACCAGTCATTGAAAATTTCAGACAAAAAGGAGATTTTTAAAAAAAACTGCATACATGTGAGGGGCTTCTAATGTGAACTGCTTTACAGTCTTATGAGTGGTCACCCCTGCAAAGGCTATGATTTTCAGCAGGGTTTATGTTGAAAATCCTGAGGGGGAAGATGGGTAAAATTTAGTAAAACCTACTGCAAGTGTTGATATCGATACCTGTTTTATCATAATTTCATACATTTTAGCTTTTCCGGTGAGGCTTATTACATTGCCTATATTTATATACCACAAAGTCATAAACATTATGTTAGAGTAGACGCACTGCCCTGCTCTTAGGAATCCATGTACCCTGTGAGGACAGCAGGCCATGCTAAGTCCTGGTGTAAATTCATTGAAGTCAGGGATGTTACAGTAGGAATGAATTTGGCTCAGCATGCTTAACGGTAAGAAGGAAAGGAAGTGCCTTGTACTTTGTATCAGAGACGCTCCCCTCCCCCAAACAGCTGATTGGCTAGCTCCAGTAGCAGGCAGGAGGCAGTCAGTCCTCATGGACTGGGAGCTGACAGATATAATGCAGGGCCTCTAGATCTGTGCAACTGCAGAATGGAGACATGTTGACTGTGGGTAGGGGAAATAAATGGATTCTCCTTAGGGCTTTCATGGAAGGCTCAATCCTAAAAATCCACTGAACCCTTAAGCATGTGCTTTACTTCAAGCATGTGAGTAGTTCTAATGAAGTTACAGAAATACTTGTGCCTGAAGTTAATGCATGTGCTTAAGTATGTTGCTGGATTGGGGGTGGGGGCTCAGCACCTTGCTACATTGAGCCCAGTACGACCCTGGCATTGGGGTATTTAGCTCAAATAAGCAAAGTTACATATTTGTGGTAGAATATTTAGGGGTTTTGGGGCTGTCCACTTGCTGAAATTCAAATTCCCTAAATTTTGGTGTGAAAATTAGACCTGCTCTTTGAGCAGTTCTTCCACTAGGCCTCATTCCTCTTCCCATCCTAAAACAAATCACTTCACTCCATTACACAACTCCATGATCTGTTTTTTAATCAATGTAACTAAGCTGGTGCTTCCTCAAATTTCTAATTCCTTATGTACTGGAAAGTTGTTTGTACATGATTCAAAAAAATAATAGCTTACCAATTATGTTTACATATATAAATAAAGCATATTTAATTATATAAAATCATGGTACCAAAATTATGGCATAACTATCCAGAACAATTTTTGTCTTGGTGTATTTCTCACCTATAATAGCATTTGAAAGGAACGTAGAAGCAGGTGAAAGTTTGGACCTAAAAACATTAGTTGTATTCATTTTGTAGACGTGGAAAATCCTGTGGATTATAAGGCCCTGGTTTTTTTTAATAGGTTGGGCACACAATTGCACTCACAAATTGGCTAAGGTCATTTGCACATACAACTACCTGATTTGCATGCCTGACTGCATGGGAAATTAGACATACAATTATGTCTTAAAATCAGACCCTAAATCTACATTATTTTAAAGAAAGTATTATACAAATCTTACTACTTCTAGGTTCTGCAAAAATAAAATGGTCTTTACTCCCTCTGCTGTCCCTGCAAGTCCTTAAGCTGTGCTGACATTGCTGATGCCATTTTAACTTTAAAGTTGTTGGGGTTTTTTTTAAGTCTTATTAACTTTATTCCTATTCAAAACACAAAAGGTAACAATCTGTTTAACAAAAAAATAAAATTTCTTATTTCAATTCTTCAAATTCCTATGAAAATTAGAATTACTTAATGCCTTACTGCAGCAAAAAGGTTCCATAGGAGCTTCCCTTTTAGTGGACAGCCCTGATTAATTCCCTTTCTATTTTGGTTTCCTTTGCATAAGTCTCAAATGCCAAATGTTGACCTTTGTGCATTATACTCTTGCACCTACAATATAACCCCATATTAGTAAAAATAGGTGTTTCACAATAGCTTTAATCCAGTGGTTCTTAACCTTTACTGCAGCCTGCACCCCTTTGGTTCTCAAAAATATGTTCTCGCACCCCTTATCAAAAATTGTTGAAGTAGGTCAGTTCTTTAAACCTAGATATATCATAACTATAGAATGAAAGAGAATTATATATTTATTTTAATTTCACAGTTAAAATTTAACACAGTAATTGTTAAAAAATGTATAATGTTAATAAATACATAAGTTTGATGAAACAAAGGAGTTGTACTTACGTGCCTGTACTTAATTTGTGTTTTTGATGATTTACCTTCTAAAAAAATCTGGCATGTCTCGCACCCCCAGAAAGGACGTGTTGCACCCCCACGGGGTGCCTAGGTTAAGAACCACTGCTTTAATCTGTGTCTAAAACACACAAACTTCAGACCATATCTAGTTGCCAGCATACAGACATTGACTCATCCAATGAAGTATCTAGAAAATTCAATGCAAGATTGTACAAATTTTTAAATAACAATACAAAATTAGTCATGCCTGATCAATAATAGAGTGAAATACTGGTCTGATTGAACTCAATGACAAAACTCCACCTCCATTTGGTGTATAGCACCTAGTTCCCCTTCTGACTCCAGCTTGAAAAATTGAAGCATGTTGTTTTGTTTAATTTCAATGTTTCCAAAAATCTTTTGTGCTTTTTTTTTTTCCTGATCAAAGCAATTTGCAAGAAAGGATCCAGATGATAGGTGAAAGAGAAAATCCATTTATGAAAAAAATGATAAATTATCAAATCACTGAAGTTAGGATTTAAATTATACTTTTTAAATTCAAGTTTCTCACTAAGTAAATGCGGTGTTTATGAAAGGTGCTGGATTGACAACAGGGGAAACTTCAGCAGCATACACAGAAGTGATTTATCTCAGTTAATGGCTGTACAAGCTTCTCTACTAGTATACCTTATTTCTAGGAGGACACTTAGATTTCTATGCCCATTTAATCCATGGTCCCTGTTTTGAGACTACTAATTGTGATGTCCACTAGGAAATGGATGAAGACTGAGGCCACCAAACAGCCGTTAGGGGATTTTACTACTATCTTAAGATGAAGTAATCTAGAAATGACTCATTATTCCATTACCAGCCCCATCATTCATCCAGTCTCCCAATGACAAAAGATAAAATTATCAAAAGCACCTAAGTGATTTATGTCCCATTTTCAAAAGTGATATAGGCATTTAGGAGCCCAAGTCTTCCTGAAAGTCAAATTTTACCCAAAGTTCTATAGTGTCAAGCTTGTTTGACCTGGCACATGACGTATTAGTTCCTCATCTAGGAATAATTATTTTACATTGGTTTAAAGGCCATAAAAATACTGAAGTTTGCCATTTTGGACTTTCAGGTATATCTTTTATGAGGGCTGAGACCTGACTTCTCTTTTTGTTGGTCTACATGAGGCTACATCTTAAAACCACTCAGAGATGAAAACTGGTGCAGAATGCAGAGCTCACTTACTGAGTGGAGCAACATATTGGAAGTATATGACATTTGTGGTCACTGGTCTGCACTGAACGCTCCTTGGTCTGTGGGTTGAGTTTAAAGTGTTGGTTATGACCTATAAAAGCCCTGAATGGCCTGGGACCAACCTATCTAAGGAATTACCTTTCCTCCTAGGCCAGGGGTGGGCAAACTTTTTGGCCTGAGGGCCACATCAGGGTTCTGAAACTGTGTGGAGGGCTGGTAGGGAAGGCTATGCCTCCCCAAACAGTCTGGCCCCTGCCCCCTCCCACATTCCACCCCTTGACTGTCCCCCTCAGAACCTCTGACCCATCCAACCCTCCCTGCTCCTTGTCCCCTGACCGCCCCCTCCTGGGACCTCCTCCCACCCCTAACCGCCCCCCCAGGAACCCCACCCCCATCCAACCCCTTGTGCTCCCTGTCCTCTGACTGCCCCGACCCCTATCCACACCCCCACCACCTGACAGGCCACCCGGGACTCCCACGCCTATCCAACCTCCCCGTTCCCTGACTGCCCCCTGGGACGCTCTGCCCCTTATCCAACCCCTCACCCCCCGCTCTCCATCCCCTTACCATACCGCTCAGACCACCAGGACTGGCAGCCGCGCCGCCGCACTGCCCAGCAGGAGTTCACAGCCCCGCCGCCCAGAGCACTGGCGGCATGGCGAACTGAGGCTGCGGGGGAGGGGGAACAGCAGGGGAGGGGCCGGGAGCTAGCCTCCCCAGCCAGGAGCTCAAGGGCCGGGAAGGATGGGCCCGCGGGCCGAATGTGGCCCGCGGGCCGTAGTTTGCCCATCTCTGTCCTAGACCATACTACCACAACTGTGGTCAGCAGAGGCACTTGAGCTGGATCCACCTCATTATAAAAGAGAGGGGGCTGTTGGCAGCACATTCTCTTTGTGGGTGCTGAGACTCTGGAATTTGCTTCCCTTGGTCTAAAATAGCCCAAATTTGATGACTTGCTGGGCACACTGCAAAAGCCAACTACTTGTTTAGGTTTTTGGAGATGTCTGAATATGCTTCCTAGATGATGAAGGAGGGTCGGTTGCTGGCTGGCTGAGTTCCTGTGGAACTGATGATTAATGCTGCAGAGATGTAATGTAATTGTATGTATTGTGTAATTAATTATTTTGGGATGCCTAGAGCCTTAGATATGCATCCTTATTTTAAATCTAAATAAATAAACATAAAAATATGGCACGGATGTTGTTAAACCGGTGCAACTTTGTATGAGGACACTCTTATATTGGTTTAACTTGCCGCAGCCCAATGTTTGACTAAATCAGTACAACAACATACCTTCAGTTAAACCTATGTATCTTTTGTATGTAGGCAAGCCATGACTAAACATCCCTTTCCCTCTCAGTTGCTCAACTTTCAGTCTCTCATTTCTTGTGATGCCATAATTTCACTAATTCTCCATTTGCCACAGGCTTTCATAGTAGAAAAAAATCTGATTTTGGATGTAAAAAATAGGAATTTTTTTTAAAATAAATTTTCCTGCAGTTTTGTACACATCACAAAGAAGCAAAATAGGCGCAACATTCCCCCCCCCCCCCCCCACTTTGCAGGGCACTTTTAACACCGGTATTCACCCTGGCACGAAGGCATGCAACCTTAGTGTCCTCATTGACTTCTCTTTCCTTGTGCTCTCCTGCCTTGCAACTGTTTGACCCAGTGTTATACTATTGAAGCCAATAGTCAAAACTCTCATTGAATTAAATAGGAGCAAGATCAGCCCCTTGATGTTGTTGTTGCTTCCTATACAATATTGCTAAAATCCATCCTTTTGTCTCTATTCCTACTGCCAAAACTTTAGCCCAAGAACTGGTCATCTCTCCCATTCATCCCTGCATTATTCTACGCAAAATGCAGCTGCTAAATTTATCTTCTTCTCCTGTTGTTTAGACTCTGCGTTCCCTGCCTTCACAAATCTCGGCATGGGTTTCCCATCTGGTGCATGGACTGTGAGCTTCCTCTTGCTTTGCTGCTCTGTTCTGCCCATATCTAACAATTTCCTCTCACATCTAATCCCCTTTCCTAAATTCTTCCCAAGTTTTTCACTATACTGATCCCTTTGGCCCCAATTCTGGTTTGTGAGTCAGCAGCACAAAGGGTCTGGAAGGAGTCTCCAACTTGGGAATTCCATAGCATAGGTGTTGAGGGCAGGAAGGATATTCTCAGAGCACTCTGCACTCCAGAGGCTGGCAGAGAGACCTGTAGATGCCTGTGGGAAGCTACCAAAATTTAGAGCAGGCTCAGAGGCTGCTCTGATGCTGCTAGCCGAGCACAGAACCCCGGTGATGCAAAGGTGGCATTAATCTCCCATCATTCCCTCTCCTGGGTTATAACTCCTAAGAGAACAGCTCAGAATTGAGACTACTGTTTCCTTCACACACTCACTTTTTCATGTCACCTTCTACATGCATGTTTGTCAAATCTTACCTCTCCTTCAAATTGCTCATCTTTTGTTCCATAATGCCTAGCTCCTCTAATGACTACATATCTCTCCGTGTGTGCTTTTCTACAACAAATGTTAATGCCTTCAGACTGTAAACTGACGAAGGAATTTCTTTTTCTTTTTTATTATATATTTTATTTGCTGTAAAAGCTGTATCCATTGACAGTGCTACATAAATAATAATACTGATTTCTAAGAGACTTTCTGAGTATTAAAATTTACAGTACTATCCTCCTTTTGTGCGATCACAGTGATCGGTCTTTTTACAGTTTGTTTTTCCAAGTGGTAGGAATACCACTCAAAATCCCTGGAAAAAGAAATGTTAGTATTTGGACTTGACCACTGACTTAAACTGACAAATATAAAAACAGAAGTTTCTGTGCTACACATCATAAACTCATTCCATAGCTCCTCAGTATAGTGGTAAATAGTTAAGAAGTCACTTTACTGATATACTTCTCTTTGCCTTCCACACCTTCTAAGTACATACAAATACCCTTTAGGACTGTCTTGCCGCCACAAATCTAAATTAATTCTTGGTGACTTCTATTTCTCTTATCTGTAACTACTATTAATTTTCCTCAGTTAAGTCTACACAATGTAGTTGTAAAGCATCCCAGTTATTTATGAGTTTCAGCCCAAAACAATTAGCTGCAATAGCACGGAGGGTACTCTTTTCTTCCATCAGTGCTTCCTTCCTTGACGCCCACCTATCAGTGTTCTTCCCTCTCTGGATTATCTTAGTTTGTCCTGTTTTTAATTTCAGCAAAACGGTTGTGACTAGCAATTCACTATTAAATGTGTTGCAAATGGCAATCCACTACTCAGATCATGATTGACTGTAAAAAGAAAAACCAAAATTCTGACCAGATAGAGCCAAGTTTGGGAAATAATAGCATCTGTTATACTGCAATATTAATAAGCAATAGCTAAAAAGAGATTGAGTGGGAAAAAATCAAATCTAGCAAATTTAAAGGTCATAAGGCTTGTTTGGGGGTGTTTTTGTTTTCATATACAGCCATCAAATTGATTTAATTGGATGTGGAGTACATATTAGTATATTTCACTCTGTGGTACAGTCAATTTAGCAGGTTTCAGAGTGGTAGCCGTGTTCAGGGCTGCCCAGGGGGAGGGGGAGCAAGTGGGGCAATTTGCCCCAGGCCCCGGGCCCCGCAGGGGCCCCGTGAGCCCTGGCCGAGAATCCTGGCTAGAGACGCCTTTTTAATTTTTACTCACCCAGCGGCGGTCCTGGTCTTCGACGGCATTTCGGCTGCGGGTCCTTCAGTGCTGCTTAAGACGCGGAGCGAGTGAAGGACCCGCTGCTGCAGCTGACTCAGAGCGCCGCATGGTGAGTATGTCTGCTCCCCCGCTTTGCCCCAGGCCCTCTGAATCCTCTGGGCGGCCCAGGCCGTGTTAGTCTGTATCAGCAAAAACAACGAGGAGTCCTTGTGGCACCTTTGAGACGAACAAATTTATTTGGGCATAAGCTTTCGTGGGCTAGAACCCACTTCATCAGATGCCTGAAGTGGAAAATACAGGAGCAGGTATAAATACATGGAAGGATGCAAGTTGCCTTACCAAGTCTGAGGTCAGTCTAACGAGACAATTCACTTAACAGCAGGATACCAAAGGAGGAAAGATAACTTTTGAAGTGGTAATGAGAGTGGTCCATTTCAGAGAGTTGGCAAGAAGGTGTGAGTAACAGTAGGGGGAAATTAGTATTGGGGAAAATAGGTTTAGGTTTTGTAATGACCCCACCACTCCCAGTCTTTATTCAGGCCTAATCTGATGGTGTCCAGTTTGCAAATTAATTCCAGTTCTGCAGTTTCACGTTGGAGTCTGTTCTTGAAGATTTTTGTTGAAGAATTGCCACTTTTAGGTCTGTTATTGAGTGTCCAGAGAAACTGAAGTGTTCTCCTTCTGGTTTTTGAATGTTATGATTCCTGATGTCAGATTTGTCTCCATTTATTCTTTTGTGTAGAGACTGTCCAGTTTGGCCAATGTACATGGCAGAGGGGCATTGCTGGCACATGATGGCATATATCACATTGGTAGATGTGCAGGTGAGTGAGCCCCTGATGGTGTGGCTGATGTGATTAGGTCCTATGATGGTGTCCCTTGAATTGATATGTGGACAGAGTTGGCACCGGGGTTTGTTGCAGGGTTTAGTTTCTGGGTTGGTGTTTTTGTTGTGTGGTGTGTAGTTGCTGGTGAGTATTTGCTTCAGATTGCAGCCTCCCTCTGTAAGCGAGGACTGCCCTGTCTCCCAAGGTCTGTGAGAGTTAGAGATCGTCCTTCAGGATAGGTTGTAGATCCTTGATGATGCGCTGGAGAGATTTTAGTTGGGGGCTGTAGGTGATGGCTAGTGGCGTTCTGTTACTTTCTTTGTTGGGCTTGTCTTGTAGTAGGTGACTTCTGTGTACCCTTCTGGCTCTGTCAGTCTGTTTCTTCATTTCACCAGGTGGGTATTGTAGTTTTAAGAACACTTGATAGAGATCCTGTAAGTGTTTGTCTCTGTCTGAGGGATCGGAGCAAATGCGGTTGTATCTTAGAGCTTGGCTGTAGACAATGGATAATGTGATGTGGTCTGGATGAAAGCTGGACGCATGTAGGTAAGTATAGCGGTCAGTAGGTTTCCGGTATAGGATGGTGTTTGTGACCATCACTTATTAGCACTGTAGTGTCTAGGAAGTGGACCTCTTGTGTGGACTGGTCCAGGCTGAGGTTGATGGTGGGGTGGAAATTGTTGAAATCTTGGTGGAATTCCTCAAGGGCCTCCTTCTTAGGGGTCCAGATGATGAAGATATCATCAACGTAGCACAAGTAGAGTAGGAGCATGAGGGGACGAGAGCTGAGGAAGTGTTGTTCTATGTCAGCCATAAAAATGTTGGCATACTGTGGGACCATGCGGGTACCCATAGCAGTCCCACTGGCTTGATGACAGGGCTTTGGAGTGGAGCACGGAGATGGAGCACAAAGCAGCTCCGGAGCAGTGGAGCTGCAGGTTTTTGCCTGGAGCTCAAAGCCCTGCTTGAAGATATAAATTGTCCCCAAATCTGAAATAGTTGTGGGTGAGGACAAAGTCACAAGATGCCTCACTCTCACAGACCTTGGGAGACAGGCTAGTCCTCGCTTACAGAGGGAGGCTGCAATCTGAAGCAAATACTCACCAGCAACTACACACCACACAACAAAAACACCAACCCAGAAACTAAACCCTGCAACAAACCCCGGTGCCAACTCTGTCCACATATCAATTCAAGGGACACCATCATAGGACCTAATCACATCAGCCACACCATCAGGGGCTCACTCACCTGCACATCTACCAATGTGATATATGCCATCATGTGCCAGCAATGCCCCTCTGCCATGTACATTGGCCAAACTGGACAGTCTCTACGCAAAAGAATAAATGGACACAAATCTGACATCAGGAATCATAACATTCAAAAACCAGAAGGAGAACACTTCAGTTTCTCTGGACACTCAATAACAGACCTAAAAGTGGCAATTCTTCAACAAAAATCTTCAAGAACAGACTCCAACGTGAAACTGCAGAACTGGAATTAATTTGCAAACTGGACACCATCAGATTAGGCCTGAATAAAGACTGGGAGTGGTGGGGTCATTACAAAACCTAAACCTATTTTCCCCAATACTAATATCCCCCTACTGTTACTCACACCTTCTTGTCAACTGTCTGAAGTGGACCACTCTCATTACCACTTCAAAAGTTATTTTTCCTCCCTTGATATCCTGCTGTTAAGTGAATTGTCTCGTTAGACTGACCTCACACTTGGTAAGGCAACTCCCATCCTTTCATGTATTTATACCTGCTCCTGTATTTTCCACTTCAGGCATCTGATGAAGTGGGTTGTAGACCACGAAATCTTATGCCCAAATAAATTTAAGGTGCCACAAGGACTCCTCGTTATTTTAGTCAATTTAGCAGTATCTCAGGAAAGGGTGTTTTTCTCCATGGGCTCTGTAGGGATGCAAACATTGTAGAATGTTTCTTTCAACTGGTTAGCTTCAGAATATAGTACCCATTTATCTATGCTTCACAAATACTTTCCAGCATTTTTTCCTATATTGCACTATAAAATGAAAATATCTACCCTTGTAAAGCAAATGAAAGTTATATAAGAACTTAAAATAGCTTTTTGCTTTGCTTAAAGTTGTGTAATTATTGTCAGGTTTTCTAGAAGGCACATAATTAAAGAACAATTAGATATCACCTTTCTAGAAGTTCCTCTTATGGTAAATAGCACTGGCTAATTTGTTTTTTTGTTTGTACAGTTCAGTAAGTTTTGTGTTTCAGTGACGTTGTAAATGAAGGATTGTTTTCATGGCTTACTGTTTCTTATGACCACTAAAGTGAATTTATTGTGAAAATGCATATAGTTGTTTGGAATGGTTTGCACAAACAATGACAATCAAAGAATAAATTCTAAAATCTGAGGAACAAGTAAAAGTCTTAAACAAGAGAAAAAATAGAAAATTCTACAAAATATCACAAAATTCTACCCAAAAAAAGGGTGTGTGTATTTCAGATTAGAGCCATTTGAAAATCTGGGATTTAACTTTTGTGAAGTGTAAGTAATTTATTACAAGTTTTCCTTGCTCTTAAACTTCAGGCCATGGTTTGAAAAACTTTAGTCTTTTGTTTGTACAGTACTAGTTATACACATCATCCTGAATCAACACGTTTTGGAACACTGAGAACTGAATGAATTGAGCTACATTGTATCCATAAAATATCCCAGTATTTTGATGTAATAAAAGTTCCCAGCCCATCTCATTTAAAGATACTTTGTGCACTGTTATTGAATTAGACCTCAATCTTGCAAAGGGACCTTGCATATGCTTAGCTTAAATTTATGCACCATGAGTAGCCCCAATTGGGGCCTTAGTTTGTGAGAGGACACTTGTTTTAATACAAGAAACTATGGTTTTGAAATATAACCTAAAAACTGTTAAGATAAAATTTATTTACTTTTTTGTGTGTAAAAGCTGCTAAGTAATAAACGAGATGTAATATTAATCTAGTTTCAGAGAAACCTTTGGTTTCTGTATGTTAGATCAAAACCTGTCAAATCTCAATTAGTTTTAGAAAGTGGTGGCAAAAAAAGAGAGCAATGTTTAAAGTGTCTCTCTCTCTTTTAGAATGAAAGATATTGCAATATATGTAGTTAATAACACATTTACAATTTCCTTAATTTAATTTTAAATCTTCCTTCTTCCAGTTGTCCCAGTTTAAAACAGCTCTATGATTTAACCTTAAGTCTTAAGCTGCGTCAACCCTGGGCTTTTTCCATGAGGAGCAATTTTAAGTAGGGAGGTTTATTATCCAAATCTAAAGTGTGACCTACTCCTAGAAGTCCAAACTGTGTAAAAGGAAGTTCTGTCAAGGCAAATGAATAGTTTGCAAGAAGGTGTTGTTACTATTTTCCAAAACCAGATAAAATACGGGTAACTGTTGCAATACAATAAAAGAAATATCAAAACCACCCAACTCTCTCAAAAGATTTTAGCTACTCATCTTTCTCTATGCTGTACTCTTTACAAAGGGTGTGGTTACTATTGCTCTGTGCACAGTGTGATCACTATTGCGCTGTCCATGGTGTGAGGTGTGAATGTTATTGCTGTGTGTGGTCACTCTTGCACTGTCCATGGTGTGATTGCTACTTCTGTACATGGTCACCACAGCTCACTTGTGATAACTACTGCTCGGTGTATGCTGTACATTACTGTCCTATGCATGCTGTACAACCTGGTCTCTATTGTGGCTGCTCAGCGCAATGCTTGCTTCAGATGTGCTTCCGAACACTATGATGTGCCAGAGATGCAAACAGGAGGTCCATCTCCCTATACCCAAAAGCCATCTCTGGCCTCCCTTTCGTCTGTCTTTGTGGGGCCAACCCCTGTGCCTGATGCTCCCACTCCTGGACATGGGGAGAGCTCCCTGGTGCAAGGTGTGCGCACCATCACTAGGGCACGAGGTGGTGTGCTCACTATTATGAGGTCACGTGATGTAGTCACTTCTGTGTCACGTGGGCGTATGCTCACTATACTCGTGCCCCCGCTCCAGACACAGCGGCGAGGCCCCTCTCCTCCCCTCCGGGCAGGATGTAGTCCCGGCTGGGGGGTGGCGGAAGGATAAGCAGGCGGCGCCAAACCCCGCTGAGGCCCCAGCCGCAGGGCGCGGCGCCTCCTAGCGGGCCCGGGGTAGATCCCGCCGCCGGCTCCCCTTCTCGCGAGAGCCCCCCCCCATCGGCAGGGTTATGTAACCTGCTCCCCCTCCCCCTCCCCTTAAAGGACCCGCACCCAGAAGTGGGATGGGGTCTAGGCGAACAGGGCCCCATTGGGGCTCAGGCCCCCTCCCCCCCGGGGCGCGGCCCCCTCCCCTCCCGCTGGACAATGAGTCCCGTATGCTAATGAGAGTATCGCGTCACTTCCGCTCTTTCTCGGCCGCCATCTTGGCCAGGGCAGGTTCTGGGCAGGAGGGACCCGGCTGTATTGTCTGCAGGGCGCCCAGGGAGCCCCCCCCGGCCCGGAGCCTGACACCCCCCCCTCCGGGGACCGAGCGCTGTGGAGCCGCCACCGCCCCCTCCCCCCGGGACCTGCTCACCATAGGCCACCCCCACACACACTCACCCCCCCGCCATCCAGCCCCCTTTGTCTCCCCCGCGCCGCCGCCGGCTCCGCTCCGCCCGCCCGCCCAGGGACCCGGGCGGCGCCAGGGAGGCAGCTCCGCGCACCCCCACCCCCAGCCAGAGGTGCCGGGGGAGCGCCCGCCCTCCTCTGCTGAGGAGAGCCCCAGGCAGGTAGGTGAGTCCGCGGGTCCGAGCCGGGAGGGGGCAAATCCCCACCCCCCGATCCGTGCAGCTGCCTTTACCCGTAAGCACCGGGGCAGAGCCCCGTGCAGCTCTCTCCTCAGCCGCTGGGCAGGAGCCCCGTGCCGGCCCCGCACAGTGCAGTGTCCAACGCGATGCCCGCTGCAGGCGGGGGCTGCGGAGTTTGCGGGCAGCTCCCACCCCTCTCCGCAGCTGCACACATGTGGCAAAGACTTGCATGCACTGAAGAGACCAGTTCTTTCTCTGTGCTCTGGCCCGTTCTCCCGCCTGAACCGGCTGCAGGGACCGCTACCGGCTTCCCCTCGCCTTTCCCGGGGCCCGCACGGCAGATGCAGCCCCAGCCTCCTCCCTCAGTCCTTCCTCACCCCCGGCGGCAGGGGCTGCACATGGATGTGCCTCGAGGGTGGCTTTCATTGCACGCTCTGCACTGGCGGCGGTGGGTGGTGGGGTGAAGCGGCAGAGATGGATCAGTGAATGTATGGATCCATCACCTCTAGCATCTCAGAGCTGTCTTTAACATGCCGCCTGCCTGGTGAAGGTCCCTAATGGCAGAGTTGGCGCTGGAGAGTGGCCGGAAAGCAGTGCTGGCTGCGGTGCAATGAATGGAGACTAGAGCAGCCTCCCCCCCACTAGCCGGGGTGTCTGTCTGCTGGAAAAGGCGCGATTCATGACTGGTCCCCTGAGCAGATCAGTGGCTGCAGGCTGGAGTAACATTCACCCAGCCACTCACCCTCCTCTTCCTCTCTCCATCCCGGGTCATAGCAACTGTAACCCATTTCTCAGACAAAGGCAGGAGAAATTAAGCCATAAAATGTTGCTTACTGCCTCTGCCGTTCGAAGGTTGCACCCTCCTCACCCATCCCATCATGTTGCTTTTCGTTCGTGTTTGCAGTCTAAGTGGGTTTTTTAAAAAAAAGCACCAACGTGAATGTGACTCCCATTTTTGTACGTGTTGGGGTTGGATTAAAGCTATATTGTTGCATCTGGTTTATGGCCATGGAAGAAAAATACCAGCTCCCACCCAAAATGCACCGCAGCCAATTCGGTGGAAAGGAGAGATGAGTGTTCAAGTCAGTAGGGGGCGCATTCTCTACACTGGGTAAGGTTGCTGCAGAGAGGGGGAAGGGCCCCAGATGCATAGAGAGGAGCTGCCACACAGCGCCTTCTACAGACCTGGGAAAATGGGCCTATCACTAAGTGCTCAGTTGCTCTTATGAGCTGACAGCAGCATAGTAAAGGATTTAGTGAATAGTGCAGTGATTTAGAGAAGAATCTGATCACTTCAATATGTTTTTTTGAAACTACAGTGACCAAATTGTGTTCTTGGCATAAAATTCTCAGTGCCATTCCCGATACTACTACTATATACTTTCATTCAGTTCATAGGTCTTGATCAACTCTGTGCCACTATAATAATCTGAGATCACCTTTGAAGTTGACAGAATACTTGTGTTCAGAGATCACACTGATTAAATGGAAAAATGAGAAAACTAGAGCATGTGGATGACTTCTGTCTCTTTTGCAAGGCTGTACATGGACCTCCATGGAGAATGTAATAATTATATGAAAACTTGATTGTGGCTTGTGGTGCCATCTGCTTTATAAGCTTGCATGGCTTTTTCACACATTCTGAATGCATGGCAGTAGTGATGTAGAAACTTTAAAAATGGTGCATTACTAAAGCATTGAGTGCTTTATCTGTAGACTGAGTAAGCTATGCTTTCTTGGACAACTGGGATTCTTCTATAATTTTGTCTCGTGATCTTGGTTTTAACGAAAATATTTGACAGGCTTAAGAGCTTTGGCATCTTTTAGAAAAATATGACAGAACTTTCCTTAGTTTATGCCATGATGTTTCCATTAACTTTGTTTATTAATATTTGAACATTGATGGGGCGAGGGGATGTGTTTAGATGAGGAAGTATTGTCACTACTTGTGCAGCACAGTATGGCCTACTTAAATACATTCAGATTGAATTGCCTGGCTCCCTGGTAGCAGCAGTGCCATTCAAGTAACCTGGGTCTCAGCTGGACCATCTGGAAAAACTGAACTTTCACTTGGGGAGAACTGTAACTGTTGCAGCTATGAAGATTTACCAAGGTTTCATATCACAGTTACCATCCGTCCGGATGAGGAAAATGAACCATCCCCTTAAAACCAGTTGCTTTTAAAACAAAACAAACAAAATTTGATCAATTAATGCCTTGTACAGTTTGTAATATATATTTACATATGTTGGGTAGTGAGTACCAAATCCAACCAATATCTTCCTTACAATATGTAGTGAAGTTGGAGTATTATACAGAAATGAAAAGAAACATATTCTGTTGCTACTAAAAATTGCCACTTGAGGCTGATTCATTGTAACATGGTTGTTAAATCTTTGCTGAAGATGCTTCCAGTATACATAAAGATAAGCCTTAGAATGGAGATTCTTTTTTGACACATAGTTGATAACATGTCCCTACATAGAAATATTTAAGTAGAATATTAAGCTTGTTTATACTTGTGAATTTATTATGCTTTATACAGGTTTTAACTTCTCTCTGCTAAAAGTGATTTTGACCTGTCCACAGTAATTTTTATTTATGTTATATTTGGCTTTTCAGCTTTAACAGTGATTGACATGTTTAACCTCTTCAGAGTTTACAGTCAGCTTTAAGAAGCTATTGCAATCTTGCTTTCATGTCTGAAACAGTTAACTGTTTAGTACCCAGTGTTTCAAATACTGACTCACATTTATAACTCCAGGTCCTGGTGACATGAGAATGAACTATAGAAAACAACCTCAAATTTTTTCCCCCATAATGCCTAAATTTACCTTTAATGCCTAAATGTGTATTGGGTGAAGCTACTAGAGTTTTTAAAAAAACATTAATGTAAGAGCATTTGTTTTTAAATGTTGGGAGGTAAATAGTGTTTTGAATATGTGTGAGGAAAATATGAAAGGTGGCTTGTATTTGCTCTAAGAAAAGGGGCATGTAGGTTAAGAACAGAATGTGGTGGTACTCAATATGTTTGGGGCCGAGAGCCCTATTTTAGAAGAACTTCTAGATTGCTTTTGAAAAGCGTGCTCTGCAGCATTAAACTTCAGCAGGTCATGAGCATGCAAACAAAATGGCTAAAGTTACTATATGTGATATCCAGGGAGAGACAAATAACTGAAGTGTTTTGCTGCATGCAGGATTGAAGGTACCAATTGTCAGAAGATGCCAACCCTCATATATTATTTTGCATTAACTTACAATGGTGCCTTAAAAGAGCATTTTAATTGAGCATAGAAGTAATTCAATGATATTATACTGTGCTAGACTCTCCACTTTATTAACTGACTCCTAAATTAGAAGGGGAATGCCAACTAGATTTCTAAATAAGTGCATATACAAGCCCTCTCTGTGCAAGGTAAGTTGTGCTTCCAACATACACCAGCATGAATAAGGGATGGCTATTCCCCCAGCTTTAGTACATGAGAATAACTGCAACCTTTGAAAATTACTATTAAAAATGTTATAAAGCAGCACTTCTGACATGCATAGCCGTATCTCAGTGACATGCGCATTGTCAGAATTAAGACAATGTGTACACAGCCTAAACCATAAATTTTATATGACTATTGTTTTTAATGGGGAAGGTGACATCTGACTTGATTAGTGTAAAGGAAGAAATTGGAATAAATATTTGGGTAGGAAAAAAGACACGAGAACTAAAGACTCTAACGTACTTATTTTGGAGCAGCTCTAAATGAACAAATTGTAGCAGTCAGATTAGCAATTTATATGTATTAATAAAATAGAAAAGTATCTTCACATTAATATTTGTGCACAAAGGTTGCGAGAGAGAACAAATCAAGATTAGACTACGATCATCCTCATCGGGATCTGAAGTCTTTAGGACTTATACTTTAAATCAAATCCCAAAAAAGAGAAATGTAGTGAATAGCTATTTGATTGAAATTGTTCACCTATTATGTGCTCTACCCAGAGATGTCCTTTGGTAGTCACTGGCCCCTTAGGATATTTGTGCCCTGTTTGTTAGCTCAGTCGAGTTGGCATTTCAGTTGTGTTGAGCCCTCTTAATGCTCATTAAGATGCAGGCTAATATGTTTGAAGGCATGTTAGTTGGCCTTTCAGCTTTCAAACATGTTAGCCTACATCTTAACAAGCATTAGGGCTTTTAAATCATATTAAACTAAGGCCTGGGCTACGCATAGATTTTGTACTTGTATAATTGTCCGGTGTGATTTTTTTTTTTTTCCTCCCGACTGATATAGTTATACCAGTACAACCCCTAGCGTGGACGCAGTTATACCGGTATATGTGTATTTATATTGGTATAACCTTTTCCTGTTCAGGAAAGGTTATAAGCTATATGAATATAAGCATGTTTATACAGGTATATGGCCATGTCTGTGCTACAGTGGCATAGCCACAGTGCCATAGGTATGCTGCTGTGACCCAGTTGATGCAGGCTACAGTAACAGAAGGTATTTTTCTGCTCCTGTAGGAACTCCACCTTCCTGAGTGATGGTGCACCTCTACTTCGATATAACGTGACCCGATATAACATGAATTCGGATATAACTCGGTAAAGCAGTGCTCCGGGGGGGCGGGGCTGCGCACTCTGGTGGATCAAAGCAAGTTCAATATAACGCGGTTTCACCTATAAAGCGGTAAGATTTTTTGGCTCCCGAGGACAGCGTTATATCGAGGTAGAGGTGTCGTTAGGTTGACGGAAGCATTCTTCCGCTGACCTATGAGTGTCTACACTGGGGGTTAGGCTGGCATAACTGTCAGTCAGGGGAGTGGATGGCCATAGCTGTGTTGACCTAAGTTTTACGTATGGACAAGGCCTAAGGCATGGTCCACACTTACATTATATCAGCACAGCTAGATTGGTCAGGGATATGAGAGAACCATGACCCTGATCAACATAGGTATGCTTACAAAATCCCCCGCATGGACACAGGTGTATCACTGGAAGAGTGCTTCTGTTGACATACCTGACATTGTCTGGGGAGATGGTGTTCCTACAGAAACAGAAAAAATCCTGTCAGTGTACTATGTCTGCACTAGGGGACTATGCCAACACAGGCTCTGCAGTGTAGACGTAACCTAACTGTCCACACTAGCATGGAGGGGTGTATCACTTTAAATATACCAGTATAGTGTTTAGACAAAGTTTAACTTGACTGGACTAACATGATGTAAAAAACCCACCCTTTTGGGGAAAATGGAATTGTTCATTCTGGACTTTCAAGAGAATCTTCATCTTGACATAAAATATCTAAAGATGTACTTGAGATCAGATTAAGGAAACCAGTTTGTTTTATTTACCTGCCCAAAGGCCATATGTTTTTAGAAAAAAATGTATACTGTTGACACCTTCATTGCAGTTGAGATTGGAAGCCCAAATGTGGGAGGCCCACATTTGGAGGGCATCACTTTAACCTCACATACATTGGTATTTTTTGGATGTGTGAGACATTTTTTGGTTTTAAATAAGAGTGGAACAAATGCCATATTCTTCTGCAGTGAGTCACTGTCAGTTAAACCATTTATATCCTTACTTTAAAAAAAACCTTGGCATTAAAAATGGTTTGGAAGAAAACTGATTTTGGCTGTTGGGTTCTAAACTTGTATAATTGTGTCCCAGTGCACGCAACAGACTTATACGTTCTTGATTGAACGGGTCAGCTGGCAAAATACGTATTTTTAAGATAAAATACTACTAAGGTAATGTTTAAAACTTCAATTATTTAAAATAATTAAAAAAACCCAATCACCTCAACCATTGAAAGTTAACACTCTCAGTGGGTCGTTTTGCCTCATTCGGCCAATCATTTTAAATATGGGGGGCATGCTTTTAGCCAAGGCCTTTCAGTTCTCTCAGCTGTTCTCCTGTCCTTCAGTCTCCTGACTTCCAGCTGTTCTCTTGCCTTTACCCATTTTTACCTGTTCTGTTTAAGCTGCTTGATTCCTTACATGACTCCAGAGCTAGCAGTTCTTTGCTGCTGCAGTGGAGCCAAATAACATTTTTTGGTATTGATGTGGATCAGTGGCAGCAAGAAAGATGAAAAAGCTCCTTAAAACAAGTCTCTTGATTACATAGAAAAAAGTTTAAAATGCTTTTCTCTAAATACCTAAAAACTGTGTTGTATGATTTTTGATTCCCACTGCTCCAACCATGAAGTCTTGTGAATATCAAAGGTCCATGAGCCAGCCCAAAGACAGCAGCTGAGGTGGATTAGTGCTGGAATCTAGTCAGGGAGTTGGAGTGCTTGGGAATTGTCTGGGCAAAGAAGGGAAGGAAGGTAAGAATATGTGGAGAGAGAAGTCAGTTTATAAGGTCTTGTCCAACCCCACAGACTAGTTACATTTTTGTTTGGGATATATATAGGGATTGTGGGGGGAGAAAAAGCTGAATCAGTTGTTACTTATTTAACTAGTTAAAATGTAAAAATAGCCTGTTAGCTAAGCTCTAGCCAACTGGCTAGTGTCTTATCAATTTAATATATAATACATCCACTATCTGAGGAGTAGATCACACATTGGCTTGGGTATTGACTGGATCAGGGATTCTCAAACTTCATTGCACTGCGACCCTCTTTTGACAACAAAAATTACTCCATGACCCCAGGAGGGGGGGACCGAAGCCGGCCAGAGCCCTGCCGTCCCGGGTGGGAGGGCCAGAGCCAAAACCTGCCCCGGGCGGAGGGGCCAAAGTCGAAATCCAAGGTCTTAAGCCTCAGGCCAGGGACCTGTAACCTGAACCCCACCATGCCCCTCGGGCTTCAGTCCCGGGCGGTGAAGCTTCGACTTTGGGCCCGGGCCTCAGCAAATTTAATGCCAGCCCTTGCGACCCCATTAAAATTGAGTCATGTCCAGTTTGAGAACCGCTGGAGTAGATTGTAACATGTTCCCGGAGTGCATGTCAATATATGCACACTTGTGCAGTGCTTTGCTACTCATCATTCACCAGCACACCCCAGCAATGTGTATTACTGGTTTTGGCACATCAAATCACCTGTATACAGCTTACATGTTTTGTTTCTGTATTTTAAATTTAGAAAGATTTCTGTGCCACTTTGTGCAGTAATAAATGTCTCTTTGTAAGCTCTTTAGATTCTTATCAAGTGTCAGAATGCTTCTTGGAATGCTCCAAACAGCAAGTCAGAGCACTTCGGGATTCCACGTGATTAGGGCCCTACCAAATTCACGGCCATGAAAAATGCATCACGGACAGTGAAATCTGGTCTTTTGTGTGCTTTTAACCTATACTATACAGATTTCAAGGGGGAGGCCAGCATTTCTCAAATTCAGAGTTCTGACCCAAAAGGGAGTTGCAGGGGTTCACAAGGTTATGTTAGGAGGATCATGGTATTGCCACCTTACTTCTGCGCTGACTTCAGAGCTGGGCAGCCAGAGTGTGGCGGCTGTTGGCCTGGCACCCAGCTCTGAAGGCAGCACCCCGCCAGCAGCAGCGCAGAAGTAAGCGTGGCAATACCATACCATGCCATCCTTACTTCTGTACTGCTGCTGGTGACGGCTCTGTCTTCAGAGCTGGGCCTCTGGCCAGCCGCAGCCGGTCTCCAGCAGCTCAGCTCTGAAGGCAGCGCAGCCGTGAGCAGCAGTGCAGAAGTAAGGGTAGCGCAACTCCTCCTATAATAACCCTTGCAACACCTCCCCTCCCCACAACTCCTTTTTGGGCCAGGATCCCTACAATTACAACACTGTGAAATTTCAGATTTAAATATCTGAAATAATTAAATTTATGTTTGTTTGTTTGTTTTTTATAAATCCTATGACCGTGAAATTGACCAAAATGGACCATGAATTTGGTAGGGCCCTACACATGATTAAGCTTCCAACAATATATTTTGCTCTGGAATTTTTCATATTTAGTTTCATCCCAGAGGAGAATTACTTTTGAAATCTTGAGGAATATTCATTTAGCCTTTCTTTCCACTCATTGAACTGTATATCATGGTATAAGAAAATCATGACCCCTTTTGAGGCTTTATTACATTCAACACAAAAGTCTTTAAGAAATAGCTATGGACAAGTGAGAATGGTATAATGAGCATGTGCAGTACATACTGATTTCACTGCAGCTATTGGGTGTGTGTGTGTGTGTGTATACATATTTATTTATTTAAATAAATATCCTTGGCAATTTCAAATGCTCATTTTAAAGGGGCTACTGGGTGTGGTGGCCTATCTTCTCGGCCATTGGTGCCTCCAGTTTAGACTTCCTGTACACTTAATTATATTGTGCCATACAGACCAGACAACTTTTGATATTAGTTTCTAGGGCACATCAAAAACACAAAGCAGGAATCGACCTATTTAAATGTTTGCATGGTCAAATAAATAAATTAGCAACTTTTTTTTTTAAATCACAAACCTAAATTAATGTGACATTTTAATTCAGATTTTAAACACAAGTCAGCAAATTCAAAGTTACGGTTCCCAAATAAATGTAGCCGTTGGTAAGGAAATAGTTAATTCCTGTTCAAACTGTGCAGTTAGTGTACACACCCACTAGGTGGAGCTTCTGGCACCAGTGGAAAATTCCAGAAATCAAGAAAGAATGAAAAGTGAGAGTTAGAACAGGAGTTCTCAACCTTTTTCTTTCTGAGGCCCCCTCCCAACATGCTATAAAAATTCCACGATCCATCTGTGCCACAACAACTGTTTTTCTGCGTATAAAAGCCAGGGCCAGCGTTAGGGGGTAGAAAGCAGGGTAATTGCCCGGGGCCCCATGCCACAGGGGGCCCTGTGAAGCTAAGTTGCTCAGGCATCGGCTTTCTGCCCTAGTTCCCAGCAAGTCTAATGCCAGCCCTGCTTGGCGGACCCCCTGAAACCTGCTCGAGGCCCCCCAGTGGACCCTGGACCCCTGATTGAGAACCACTGAGTTAGACTCCCTGTCTGATGGGCAGCGGAAGAGAGAGAGATTTTTAACCTAAAAAGGGGAATGGAGAGGAAGAAATCTCAGCTGCACTATTGATACTTCGGTCATTACAGCCTTGGCTGTCTTTCATGAAAGTTCTTTTTGTATGATGGGAAGCTGGAGACCCTTATGCAAGAGCAGCCAACCTGAGGCTGGACTGTGAGCCCAAAGAGATCAGAGACAAACAGGGAACTTCTCAAGCATTTGCTGATTATTGCTGTTCCTGTGGTCTTAGGCAGGGAAATGTAGAATGCATAAGAATTTCCTACACAGGGATTTTTATAGGTGTGCTGTAAAACCATGCTGTAGATGAACTCTCCATCTCTTCTTCTCTACCCCCCCACCCCCAGGGAATATATACTTGGTTATATAAACAGTATAAACAGTTAAAATGAGAAACTGAAGAACTTCACATTGGTCAGAGAAGCAGTGCTAACAGTGATTTTGTTTAGAGAGCCAGCCAACCTGAATTTTTGTGATTAGCTAATTTAAAATATCCAGTTTCTGATGCAGCATTTCTTAAATAGTATATTCTGAATATTTTTTAAAAAAATTATTTTTAGGAGTTGGACTTTCCAGTAGTGACTTAGTTGGGTGGGAGGAGGTGGGACCTGACTGTACATAATGAAGTAAATGGTACAAAGTAAACAAACTGAACAAATAGAGAAATAATTGTTGCTTACTTTGTTCAGTTATAGTAATATTTGGTATTGAAACTGTAGCACATATAAAATTTTCAGAAGGTATGTGATGTCTTTTTCAAGTTGTCATCCTAGAAAAGCTGCTAGCATAGTCTCAGTCCTACTGTGGACACAGCCTATGAGCGCACAGGATATGTCTACACTGCATTTGGATTGTGTGATTAGACATACCGTGCTAGCTTTAATCTAGTTTGCACAGGTGCCAATAGCAGTGAAGCCATGGCAGCATGGGATTCAGTGAGGCCTACCTGCCCATGTACAAATCTAGGTATGCACTTGGGTGTCTAGCCCACACTGAAGTCTGTGCTGCCTATTCACTGCTATTGGTATCAGTGCTAGCTAGATTAAAGGTAGCTCGGGTATGTCTGAATGCACTGCAATTACATCTTTGATTGCAACATAGATATACATGTAGTTTGGACCATCAAACTAATCTCAGGGCTTCACTACAGTGTTAACTCGAGGTATAACTCAGGTCACCCTTAACCTGACTCCCCTCCACACACACAAATCTCTAGTTCGAGTTAAGTCGTGCTTTACTTGAGCTAGCTGGCCCATCAGGGTTGATAGTCAAGTGCTGCTGATGTTTGACCTAGAAATGCAGTGAGGATGCAGCTACAGGCTACAGCTGGAGTTAGTATAATTCATTATCTGCTAATCCCCTCACTCTGCAAATCTATTTGCTCTGTGTAGTTTGAGTGCAATGTGGTTCACAGTGTGTCCACTCTTGAGCTAGGTTAGCTTGAGTAGAGTAACTCGTTAACTGAAGCAGTGAAAGCAAGCCCTTGTTCAAGGATAGATCTACCATGACTGAACTCTTACCAACTGACAAGCTGAGTACAGTGTCTGTTGTTTGTGATAGAGTGAGTGAAATAGGTGTTTTTGTTGTCCATAGAGAAATTACCAAGAGTGTAGTGTGTTTTATATTGAAAACCAATCTCCTTCATAGGTTTATAGCTGTTATTGGAAAAGTGAAACATTAGCTGTGACTTTCTGGAAGTGGCGTGCACCAGTAAATCCCATTGGTTTCACAGGGAGCTGTGGGTGCCCAGTACTTCTGAAAGTCAGTTGGAGCTGTTTTACTACCACGTGAGGAGTAGTCTGACAGAGGAAAAATGAAGTATTTAATATAAACAAATGGTGGCTGTGTCAGGATTCGAACTATTTATTCCTCTCAGTGCAGGAACAAGGCTATCCAGAAGCCACACTTACCTTTTCAGGGAGGTTTCTGTGTCAACTTTTCTTTCTTTGCCACTTTTCTCTCTGGCTTCTGTCACTCTGTTTTTTTCCTCTGTGTTGTCCCTGACCCTGCTGTGTTTTTTTCCTTATTTTATCTTGGCTTTCTCTCCCATCTCGCTCCATGCTGTCCCCCAGGCTCTTGGTGTTGTCACTGCCTGCTCCTCAAATCCGCTTGGCTCAACTGCTATGGAACGTTCAGGTGCCAGTGTTCCAGCCCCTGGTAAACAGGCATCTCCCATCATTCACCTTGTGGTGAGCAGAGCACAATAGGATACATGTCTGAATAGTCCATAGGCACAAGGAGGTTGCATTTCTCTTACTGAGGGAGCCATAATTTAATATTTTCAGAATAGTATGTTCAAAAATCTCAACCATAATGTTGTATTAATATAGTCTTTTATTCATTCTACTTTCACGGCTGGCTTCTCAGAGCATGCTATTTGCGCATAATTAACTAAAGTGGCTCTTTGGAAATAGACCATATTTAAAATGTACATGGACTAGCGAAGCAAAAGAAAAAAGTGGAGTCTTATAGGAAACTAACATTTTTTACTGCTTGGAACTAAGAAGCATGCAGCTGCAACCAGTTCTGACACATGCTGTTGTGTTGTACTTTTTATATCTAAACCAATAATTCCCTTTAACTCGTAATAAAATGTCAGTAAAATGAGACTTTCCTATTGGAGAAAACTTTTATTCAGGATTTTTAAAATTCAGAAAAATGCCAGAGGCTTGATGATCATGGTTTGTACCATGTAGGGTAACTAGTTTCAGTCTTTGGGGCTGGACTTGTTTGACCCTGGTACAGGTTGAAGTGCCTTGCTTTGCTCAATGGTCACATCTTCAGGTTGATGTAGTAATTGTCACTGATGTGCTCCAAACAGGCCTCAGCCAGGCAGGTAGTTTATATAATTGGTCTTCAGGTGGGAGAGAGGAATATGAGGTGATCTGGACTTGACAGAAATGCAGAGGACTGACTATTCATTCTGTCCAGTCCTCTGTCAGAAAAGTAATCCAGTATGGCAGGGAAATAAATTTATTGTTCATAGTAAAAATATTTTTCAAATAAAATAACTCCATTCCTCCAATCTTAGTCAATAGCCCAGTTTTCTAGTATGTAATGTAAATCTCTTCTTTAGAATGTAAATTCTGAGGTTTTTAAAACAATAGTTAAATTTTAAGTCTTTGCTTTAAACTTTATTGTTGTATCATATCAGCAGCCCATTAAAGTTTTATTTCTATAATAAATTTAGTCCACAAATTTCCAGAATCTTAATCCAGTTTCTGTAGTGGTGCCAGTACTTTATTAGGGTGTGGATGTTATCAGAAAGTTTTGAACTCCATGAGACTATCACTTGAATCAAACAACTCCTAGAGGAAAATCTGGTAAACTTTTTATCCTCTGTCTGAAAAGCTCTAATAAATTAATGGTCAACTAAAAGATACTTTGGAAGCTTTGATGGATTTGTTCACTCCTGGTTCCCTACTCTGAAGTTACCTGACTTCTTCTGCTTCAAAACCTGCCTAAAATAGAAGTACCTTGATTCTTTTATTAACATGAATGAGTGAGATGAATTAAAGTGCAGCAAATGGATTATAGAACATAGTCTAATGCATTCCAACACCCGGCATAATCTACTTCACGTCTTAGTACCAGCAGATACGAACCTGAATGAGACTTCTCATCTGAATCTTGCCCTACTGAATGTATTTCCTCATAGTTGTGGTTGACAGCCGTATTACCTTGGGCTATATGATCTCCTAAGACCCTAGATTGCAAGATGGGTCTATATTTGGATGGAAACCCTCCAAGGAGAAAACAGGTACAGTTGGTTACTCAATAGGTGGCACTTCACCTCTTCATCAGGAATGCATCATGGCTGTAGAGGGCACTGTCATGCTGAAGGTGCTGTATTTCAGATGAGATGTAAAACTGGAAGCCTTAACTGCTTGTGAGATCAAAAGATGGCATGTGAATAGCAGTGTTAGTTCTGTATCCTGGTGGAATTCCAATTTGGATAATTAAGTTCTGAAGATCAAAATATTCTACTATAGTGTCAACTAGAGGAATTTTTTGCTTAAAATTAAAACCTGCTAAAATGTTTTGTAATCTTGCCAATGGAGGAAGGCAGCTGGGTTAAACTCCAGCAGTTGCTCTATTTCAGTAGTGATACCTGTACGTTTGGTTCATAATGAGCATTAGTCCTTCACGATGAAACATAATTTATAAATGTAAAACTTACCCTTATTACATTCTTATCTCTTGTCTTTAACACTTTGTTTTGTACAGCAGGATATGAGCCTTCTCCTATGTCCGGGCTTTGGCCTCACGCAGTAGGTGTAATATAATCGCTGAGGTGGGCGTTCTGCAAGGAGAATTATTTTTGGAGGCTTTTGCATGAAACTTGCCCAATGAGTCTGAGACACCCAAGCACCATTAATTTTGGAGGTAAATGCCTCATAATATGTACTGAATAGAAACGGGAAGAGTTTGAAGTATAGGCAAAAAAATTGAGGGAATGGGTCTGAATGTGTAGCATTTGGAAATTTTACACTTAAGGGAACACCAACTTAAAATCTAGATACATTTTTAAAAAGTAAATTTTCAGGTACTACACCTGTGTTTGAGTCACCCTGACTGTTTTCTTGGTTTTATAGTTAATTTACTGGCACTTTAAAAAATGTTTTCCCTTCTTGTGTATAAAAACACACACAGAAGGGGAAGCTGATTATACAGGGAAATGGTGAAACTGATTATGTCAAAGTACTGTCGTGGACAAAGTAAAAAAAAAAACTGGAAGAAATATATTCGTCTCAATTGTATAGTAAACTTAGCTATCACTTGTAATGCGTAGATAAAATAATCCTGAGAAAAATGTGATTGAGTGTCCCTTTAAGTGAAGTTATTCCTTAGAGTTTTACAAGGTATATGTTACTTTTAAATCACAACTTCATTGTTTATAACTCATTTGGAAGCTTGTAAATGAAATGTTTAAAAACATTTTCAATCATTTGCACATAAATTACTCTGAAAAGTTAGCTGAGTAGCTGGGCTCTGTATAATGGGAGGAAGATAGGGGGAAGAAAGAAGGTCACTTATTTAAAAGGGAAAAAAAAGAATTGCTTTCTAAACGGATAGAATGAAAAAAGTAAAATGTTAACTCTACCAACCTTTACAGCAGCCTTATTCAGTCTCATGTAATATTTAGATTAGTCTAAGGTTTCTTCATAATATCTGTTGGAATAAAATCAAAGTACTGATGAAATGCTAAAGATAATGTACACTGAAAATTGTATTGAATAAATAAAGTTTGGAGTAGTAAACAACAATAATGTAATGCTGGTTTACAGCCAATGGAGAAATTAAATCTGATTTAAAGATTTGCGGTTTGAGAATTGCACTGATGCTTGTCCTGTATGCTGATTGAATCCTGGTTGTGCTGTTAAGTATTTCTTGAGAAATAACTACCCAACAGAGAAACTACTCAAAGGAGAGGGTGCTGCAAAGTGAAATGTAACACAATCAGTTAATAGAAAAATGCACATAATTTGGTAAACAGAGATTACCTCTCTCCACTTCTTGATTTGAGTGAAGTTGGAAGTTATTATAGATGTTAACAAGGGCTTGTCTACACTGCGACATTGTTGACAAAACTTTTGTCTTTCACGGGTACTTAAAAAAGTCCCCCCACGAAAGACAAAAGTTTTGCCGACGCAAGCCACAAATGCTGCTCACGGGGCTGGAAGTATTTTGCCGACAAAATACCGAGAGAGCGTTTACACATGCTGACTTTTAGCGACAAGGCTGTGTTGACAAAGCTGCGTAGTGTAGACAAGCCCCAGCAAACCAGCTTTTATGTAGATGAGACTTTATGTAGATCATCAAGACAGACATCCTACAAATACAGTAATGTATTGGCTAGTCCATTTCAATTATGCTTGACTTGGTATGCTAAAACACCTTTGTCACTAGCATTTTTGATTAACCCCCACCGACTCTGGATTAGTATGTATTTGCTGTTGTGGAGATGACAGGAAAAGACAACATAATGTTAAATACATATGTGAGAGAGTGGTAGGCTTTTTAAAAATTCACTATAAAAATCTGGAGAACTTTCTCTAAAGTAGATCAATTGGGGTATATAACCTTTTGAATGTTTGTATTGCGATGGTATAGTCTGCATTGTACTTTGCAGACACAGCAAAAGCTCCTGCCCTGAGTAGTTTACGACAGATTTAACTAGATAACACCTCTTCTAGATGACTGAATTTTAGCACAGACAAGTTCATAAGAAGTTAGTGATGGAAGAATAAGTGAAAAGTGAACTTTAAGTAGAGGGAAGATACTTTTGCACAGGAAAGGGGAAGTGTTCCAAGTTTAGGGTCTGTTATGAAATAATAGACTATTGTCAAGTTTTCTCTGTAGGAGTGGTTGTGGAACAAGATGGAACATTGCATGAGACCAATAGTGTCCATGGGCTGCACCTCCATATTAAAGGTGAGGGTCTCAGAGACTACATTTTAAACTGCATGAGTTGCACTTAGTTTTGGGCCTTAACTTTGGGCATCCAATGTTGAATTTAGTAATTCACTTGTCTTACCTGCTAGAATGTTTTCACTGAGTATTGAGGCCACAGCTGGATTTTGGAGCTGAAGAGTTGCAACTAGAAAAGCAAAACTGAGACCTTTTTCAAAATGTGGAAAGATTTAGAGCAAGGTCTTTTTATTATAGCTGTAGTAGTATAAATTCTCTCTGTGGTCTCTTTTGCTGTTCTGACCTTTTAAAATGCAGGTGTTAAAATATTTGCGAATATGTTAGATGTGAAGCTGGGAGACAAGCTTCCAAATAAAAATCCATCTGTTCAAAAAGTTTGGTTGTAGTGGTGCCTCTTATTGTCAAAAATAGCTTGATGTCATAGTGCATCCCAGGGAAATGTCAGATTTGTTTTTCCTGTGTTACTCAGTAACTTGCTTCTAGAAACATGTTTTCTTACTAAATAAGCTGGGATTTATTCCAACTCAGACTAAGTCTTCTTTACATTAATAGGATGTACAAGTTTGACTGTTTGAGTACAGGTGCATACAGATTACTCTTTGCATTATTCCCAAAAAGCACAGTTGGGCAGAGAAGACTATTAGGGCATACAAGTGCTTGCAAACTTGCCCATCTCTTGTATACACATAGATCTGATACTTTCTTGTGCAGTTCATCGCACTATTCCAAGTCATTGAAATGCTCAAAGTCTCTCTTAAGTTTCCATACGTACAAGAGTAAAATAATCACAGTATAGAGAGGAAGGATCAACCAAATATGTTCATAGAAAGAGTCAAAATTATATACATATAATTTGTAATGTCACCCAGAAGCATAGTTATTGGTTTTCATTTGCAACCTCAATTTTTCGGAGGGAAAATAGCATTTTAGGGAAGTTGTCCTTATAAAAATTAGTGTGAAGTTACCGTTGTACACTTAAAAAAAAAAATTATCTAAGAGGGTCAGTATTTTTAAATGGTAAGTCTAAGAAGTGTTGCAGTGTCTCATAAAATAGCCATTTAATTGGTAGAAATAAATAGCAATGCACAGTAGATAAGCAAGAAATTGCTTCCCTCTTGTTTAAAATCACATTTTTTAAGTCTCGTGTGATTTTTTTCTTTCTAGCCAGTATTACAAAAATGACTTGCAACGTTAATAAAATCCCAACTGTGCACTTGTGAGCTGGCAAAAGAATTGAGCTTGAGGAGAATCTGGCCCTCTGGAGTGCTCAGTTTGATACTCAAATCAGTTTAAGTCCTCTGCTGTTTCAAAATATAGAGCCCTTTGATAAAGGAATGGTACCATGTGTAAGTTTGATGTTTGTTTGCTCTCATTTTTACAGCTTGGGATGTTGCTGTGTTTATTCTTGCAGGACTGGTGGGCTTCTGTGCTACTTAGGGGATACTGACAACAGAAAACACTTTTCAGGAGGGCTCACCTTAATGTGTCATTCATGGAACAATACTCCTTCTGAACTGATAGTAAATAGTAACACAGCAGTGATAGTTTGGAAAGATAGGAAGTCAGAAATGAATTAAATTCCATCTCATTTTCTTCCAATTTTCTGTCTTCACAGTAATTGACTTAGGGCTGAAAATTTAGGCTCAGATTTTCAAAGCCACCTAAAGGATCTTGACATCCAATTCCAGTTAAAATTAGTGGTGGCTAGGCATCCAAATTATCTAGGCAGCTTTGAAAACCTCAGCCCTAATGTCCAAATCAGTGATTGCCTTCAATTTTTATTTGTGCTTTAACGTTTGAGATAACTCATAAGTAGGTGAGAAACCATAGTATTACTGCTGTTACGTTGCATTGTTGTGTTTTTCCTTAAATATGGTACCATACTAGTTTTAACTTATACAGAACATTTTATTATAGCATTCGATATTTCCAGATAAACTAGCTAAGGCAGGGGTGGGCAAACTTTTTGGCCTGAGGGCCACATTGGGGAATAGAAATTGTGTGTCGGGCCATGAATGCTCACAAAATTGGGGTTGGGGGGTGCGGGAGAGGGTGCAGGCTCTGGGGTGGGGCTGGAGATGAGTTTGGGGTGTAGGAGGGTGCTCTGGGCTGGGACTGAAGGGTTCAGAGGGCAGGAGGGGGATCAGGGCTGGGGCTGGGGTGCGGGAAAGGCTGCAGGTTCTGGCTGGGGGTGCGGGCTCGGGGTTGGGGCTGGGGATGAGAGGTTTGGGGTTCAGGAGGGTGCTCTGGGCTGGGATCAAGGGGTTTGGAAAGTGGGAGGGAGATCAGGGTTGGGGCATGGGGAGAGGCTCAGGTGCAGGCTCTGAGCGGGGCTTACCTCAAGCGGCTCCTGGAAGCATGTCCCTTCTCCGGCTCCTACGTGCAGAGTGGCCCCCGACCCTTGGAGCAGAGCCATGCAGCTGCTTCCGGGAGCCATGTGGTGCAGCCCTGGCTGGAGTGCCGGAGTGGGTCTGAGCCGCGTGGTGCGGCCCCCGACCCAGCGCCCTGGCTGGAGTGCCGGAGCGGGGCCGAGCCTCATGGTGCGGCCCCCAGATGGAGCGCTGGAGCGGAGCAAACCCCAGACCCCACTCCCCAGCTGGAGCTTGTGGGCCGGCTTAAAACGGCTCGTGGCCCGTACTTTGCCCACCCCTGAGCTAAGGAGTTAGAGAGCTTGAATTTTTTTGAGTGGTAGGGGTAGGGTAAGGAAAGTTGCTTGCTGTGACAACTGACTTGAAAAATACTTGTTTCTTTAGCTAATTGGCAATATTCTGCCCTAACACTACTTTTCTCTGACACCTTGCTAACCCCCCCACTCTGAATGCTTTCCCTACACAACAAATGCACAGCTCTGGGAGCCATCTGCCAGGAAAACTCAGTACCACTATGAATTAACAAATGTACTCAACCTACATTTATTTTCATGTATTTGCTTTCATTCTGTTGCTTCCCTTTGCTCTCTTTTTATTTCTTTCTCATTCTTCCTTCCTATTCTGGTTTCTTATGCCAGAACAGCACTTCCTTGTTATCTTCCTTTTCTTGATTAACTCTCTTTTCCAGCCAGTTTATTCTGTGCTCCATGGGCAGCTGTATAGTGAAATTTAGAATTATGGTGCACAGAAATCACAAAGGGATTGAGGCAGCCAAAGAGAGCTGCACAAGAAAGGAGTGAAAACTTATCTGTGATGTTGACCTTACTTTTTTTTTAAAAAAAAGCATGTTTAGTTCCCTACTGGGTAAATACTTCAGTGTTCATTTTAAAAAGTATTGGGGTATCTAACTGTTTGGTATTTCAAAGTTTGAGATTTTTAAATAGAAATAAAATATTCTTAGATTCAATTTTTGTATAGTGCTTTAAAGGGCTTTTAGTTTTGGAAAAGTGCACTTTCATGAAGTAGCTCCTTGCAGATTAAGTTCCTGACATGCAGATAACTTGCTGGAATGTCTAGGTTCATACATGTAGAAGCTTATCTGGCAATTCCAAATATGCTGGTAATTGTAGGGCTTCCAAATGGCGCAAACGGACTTCTTATTAATAAGGAGATGGTAAAATTTTGGATTAGTAATGCTTTGATGAAGTGAGAGGTTCACCATGAGGAAAAACTTGGGTTATCTTGGTTCCTTTGTGCAGCAATGGTTCCTTGTAAAATTATCCCTTTGACTATAGGTCTTACCACAACATTTCTAAAAAGATTGTGGAATTATGGACACTAATAATTTACTGTGTTTATTTGTATAGAACAGTAGTCATATAAAATGTCTTATCCTTTAAGGGCAATGAAGCCCTGGATCATCAAACCACTATTAAGTTAATCTTTTGAATAACTGTCAAAAATGTCAATCTCTCATGCTTCTGTTTTTCAGGTACATCTGACTGGGTGAAGCTCTCAGTTCAGAGGAAAATATTGTCCTCTTTTAAAAAGTGACAAAATTTGCTCAGTGTCAGAAGTGTAGTAGTATTCTCTGAATAGTCAGTTTTCAACCTCAAGGGGCAAATTTTCTTATAAAATAGAGAAACTATGTTCAATTGGATTATATTCAGAGTTTATAAAATGACTGTACAGGAGTAATAGAGATGATGGAGTTAGAGATTCTGCTCTGTAAAAGGTCTGGTTATTGTAGACTAGCTGGAAAGTGGGGCTTTACTCATTCTGGAGTAGAAACTAGTTCATTCTGGGATTAAATTAAGAGGGAAGCTTCTTAGCAAGAGGGTGTGTGGTGGAGCTTCCTCTTTCCTCTTCTCCTTTGAGTGAGAAAGACAAGCACCTGTGGTGACTTGGAGTACATTCCCTGGACACATGCATTCCTGTGGGTTCTTACCTTTCTAGTTGTGAATATTGGCTATTTTTAGAGCCTCATGACACTCTTTTTTACACACACATATATATATATATATATGTGTGTGTGTGTGTCAAGAGTGTCATATATGTATATATAAAAGAAAATGTCATGAGGCTCTAAAAATAGCCTATATATGGGGGGAATTTTGTTACTTTGTTTTATCCATGCAGGGTGTTGGCTCCTACCCCCAGTCGGGGGAGGGGAGAGTGCTGACACCCAAGGGGGTTGGGAGGTCCTGGGAGCTGTTGCAGAGTGAACCTGACCCACACTCACTCCACAGCAGCAGCAGTTCTATGGGGCTGGGTCCAGCTCCCTGCTCTGGGTGTTGCAGCCTGGCGCAGGCATCGCAGCTGTGCTCAGGTTTGGCCCAGCTGTCTCTGTCACCAGGTTGCAATGCCAATCACTTACATTTTGTCTGACTACCCCCTGTCATGACAGAGGCAGCTGGGCCAAACCTGAGTAGTGCTGTGACCCCGTGCACCATGTTGCCACGCCTGGAGTGGGGAGCTGGACAAAGCCCCAGGGGACAGGAGCTGCCGCTGATGGATGAGTTTTTCATTTTTAGTTTTATATGTTTTGTTCTGAATTTGTGGAAAATGGGGCTCTAGGTATTAAGCAAAGGACTTTTACCTTCCAAGGTATTGTCTAGATTAAGAAAATGCATACCATTAGCATTTTCTAATACTGTGTAAAACATTGACTTTTCAGTCCTTGTCTATACTGAATGTTAACATATAGTGTGTGTTAACATTTTCTAATACATAGTATTTTTCCTAGTAGTCTTACAAAAACCCTCTATTTTTCCATTGCTTTGAAGTGATTGTCTGGGTTGCTGACTGTCACATGGTAGCTGGTTTGCTAGGGAGATTGGATTACATGGCTACCTTAGCTTGGAGGTGTGAAACTCTTAATTTTATACCATACAGTGAAGGTGATTATTCTTGTTAAAGGCTAAGATATGGTTTAAAAGTTACCGGACAAAGAAAAGGAAATTAACTTAATAGAGGAGGCTGTGCAATCTGCAACAGTTAGATTATTTTAAAATGGCCACTATGTGTCTGCAGCTGCCTCTTCATCTGGAATTTAAAGAGCCAGGAAGCGGAGCTGACGGTCACTTGGGGTCTGTTTGCAGAAGAGTGAGTAGATCTAAATACTGGAATACTTAAATGAGGAATTTGAGCTGCCAGTATCATGAAAAGTACAGGACTGGTTTAAAATTCCTCTTTTGGGTAAACTCAGTTTGCCTACTACAAGCTTTTTTCTTTTTTGCTCTTGTCATGTGTCTGTAGAAAGTGGAGTAACTTTATGGTCTCTTGCATCTAGGGTATTCATACTGTTAATTCCTCTGGCAATTAAGCAAAACTCTTCCACAATTTTTATAATTCTGTTTTTGTTCAGAACCCTAGTGTACACACCTCCCCGTGATCCAGGAAGTATTTAAAAGTGTTATGCAATATTTTTCACACCATTTTCATAATTTTTCTGATCTAGTTTGGTTGACAAGCTTATAAAACAGTAAGAGCAGATAGCTAGGAATTGTACCCCAAATGCTGCATTGTGTGAAGTTTATATTTAAGGTCACTTTGCAGTGAAGCAAAAGTAATTCTCCATTGAGGTCTGTTTAGGGTTACAACAGGTCTGGTCTAAAGCCCTTTGAAGGCAGTGGAAAGGCTCCCATTGAGGACAGCAGGCTTTGTATTAGCCCCAATATCAGTTGACTTTATTGCAACCATTAGCTAAGTGTAGTCAGTATTTTAGGGTGCCACCTTGAAAAGCAGAAATAACTAATTTATAGCTAAACAATTCACCCAGTGTCACAATCTGGCCCAGTTTCCCTTGCTGGACAGACACCAGATTGTTGTGAATAGACTGAGCCACTGGATCCCATGTGTTTCTAAGCCCCCAGAATCGCTGTTCTTAGCTCTAGGGGTATGTCTACACCCAGCCGCTAGTTCGGCGGCTGGCAATCGAAGTTCTGGGTTCGACTTATCGCGTCTTGTCTGGACGCGATAAGTCGAACCAGGAAGTGCTCGCCGTCGACTGCGGTACTCCAGCTAGACGAGAGGAGTACCGCGGAGTCAACGGGGGAGCCTGCCTGCCGCGTGTGGACCGAGGTAAGTTCGAACTAAGGTACTTCGAACTTCAGCTACGTTATTCACGTAGCTGAAGTTGCGTACCTTAGTTCGATTTGGGGGTTTAGTGTAGACCAAGCCTAGGTCTCTTATGGGACACTTCCAGGTTCAGACTCTGTGTCTACCACCCTTCCTTGGGATGTGGGGCTCCCCAGCCTGGCTGCTATAAATTCCAAAACCAGCAACTCCAGTTGCTTATACATGCTCCCTCAGAGTTCCATTTCATTGTAGGCATGCTCAGCTTCTTGATCAACTCCTTCAGGGACAATGTGTCAGGTAAGCAAGGAATACAGGCTTATCAAAGGATTGATTAGCCATAGTCACTCTTAAAGTACTAGAGTTAGTGATTGTTGCAAAATCCCAGCTAGCCCTGAGATACTCCTTCCCCGCCCTCTCCCCCGCAATAAAAATATGATCTAACCCTTTCTGAGTCCAGTCTGATCAGTCTTTCAGGCTAGGCAGACCTTTCTGCATCCTCTTCTCTCTCCAGCCTGGTCTTCCAGCATGTGGTAGTGAATGACCCTCTTGCTCAGAGAAAGACCCTCACCGCAGTAGCTACTGCCCTTTTTTGCCCATATGCTCCAGCTGGGAAATTCCAGCCTTCTCCAGGGTATGTCTACCCTTAAACTGCTACAGCCGCACAGTTGCAGCATTCCAGCTGCACTGCTGTAGCGCTTCAATGTAGATACTACCTACACCAAAGGGAGGAGTTTTGCTGTCAGCGTAGGCAGTTCACCTCCCCGAGAGGTGGTAGTTAGGTCGACAAAAGAATTATTCCATAAGCCTAGCACTGTAGACATCGGAGGTTAGATCAGCATAGCTACGTCTTAGTGTTGTGGATTTTTCATACCCCTGAGAGAGAGAGCTATGCTGATGTTGGTTCCCATTGTAGACCAGCCCCTAGTCAGGCTTCAGTGTAGAGAGTCCATTGTCATATAGTCTCTCAACTACCAGTTCAAAACCATCAAAGTTGATGGCCCTAGATTTCCCTGTGATGGCTTCTCAGCCATTGTCCCTAATACAAAATGGATGTTCTAATCCAAAATGGAGGGTACATTATTAAATGAAGGTTGAAATACAAAATGGAGTTCACAATTTGGTAGACACATCCCATTCTGTCACAGCCTGTTGTTTGACCATGGAAGAGTAACTTGAAAGTTACACTTGCAAAAATGTATAGTAGACCTGTGACTGGTGCATAGGGTTGCCAACCCTCCAGGATTGGCCTGAAGTCTCCCAGAATCAGCATTGATCTCCCGGTGACTATTGAAAGCAATCTGGGAGATTTTAATAGGATATTTTAAGAAAATGACATTACGTCATGTTGGGGGGGAGGGGGAATAATCTCCCGGAATAGCTTCAGTCAGAGTTGGCAACCCTACATGTGTATGAAACACAATGCAGATCAATATGTGTTTGTCACCAAACCACTTAGTTTCATTAATATTCAAGATTTTGTAGAGAGAGGGTTGTCAGGGTCTTTTTGGGGGATAATATAGGTTTTACCAAGAGATATCAGTAAAGGTACTGCCAGAAGGAAAGTAAAATCATTCTGCTGTTTAAGCATCAATTTTTTTTCGGTCTGGAGTGTTCTGCACAGCCTTTAAATGTGGATTTTAGTGTAACTTGGTTCCTTCAAGGCAAACTTAGTGGAACTGGAATTCATCAGTATGGATTTCTCAATGTGCTTGTTGGTGGGACAGAAATCTAGAACAGGCAAAGAAAAAAGAAATGGAGGACCTGGCACAAATTGCAAGTTAAATCATGAATATAAACTTAAATAGGTTGGCCTATGGGCAAATCTCACTGTTGTGGTTGATGACTAGGGATGATAGAAATGTTCAGGGACTCTTTCTGTAAAATTGTTTCAGCAGATTTTTACTGGCTCTCCTTGACCCTACACATTTTGTGTGTGTGCATAAGGGGTACATGGTATTTCAATACAAAGAGGATCACTGAATTAAATATTTACTTACCACATTGTGATTTATTGTGCATGTATAACTAGGATCAGTGTGAAAATATGCAGGAGACTGGCAAAATCTATTCTACATCCTGCTTGCCACTAAAACAGGGTAAAATGGAGAAGCAGTGTGGTCCATCGAATGTGGACTGGAGGTTCTGTTCCCAGCTGTTCTGTGACCTTGGGTGAATCACTTCACCTCTGTACTTAATTTCCCCATCGTAAAAATGGGAGGAGTAATGTTACTTATCTTTGTAAATCACTTTGAGTTCTATAGATGAAGAGTTCTGTTTACAAGCATATTATTATTTATTATTAGCTAAATAGTTTTTCCTTCTTAACCAGTAGGGATTGGCAATCCAATGAATGTGTAAAGTCTCTGCTACTTCTATCCAGTCAGCACTCCTCCTTATTTGTCTCCTCAGTCCTGCTCCTCCTTTGCTGAAGAGGAAAGCAGCAAAGGCAATCTCTCTCATCTTTGGCGTTTCAGTGCAGTTTTTTAATGTTCTTTTCCCCTCCAGTTCTTTTGACTTCTAAAATGATAAGCGAGAAGGAGGGGGGTGTTGCCCAAGTGCAACAGCTGCTGTGGCACAATATGAGCCTTCATTGTGGGTATCTTCGCTCTTACTGGGATAACAGCCCAGAATGTCAAGATACAGTGCTGGCTTCTGTTGGCAGATCAAAGTACCAGGCTGCTTCACCATTACCGGTCAATGCAGTCTATAGTAGAGCTTCCTGGTAAAAGAATCATTCAGATCTAGGCTCTACAAGGGCAGTAAAGGACAGTTTCCACCACCCACATGCCAGCCGAACAGCAATTTGGTAAGATTCATTCTGAACCCTCACCATTTATGCCTTCTCATCTCAAGGCTGTGCAAGAAGAGCATGGAGTAATGTAGCGATCTAGTCACTGAAGCTGCTTGAGTAAGTTTTCTCAGCAATCATGGGCCTTAACAGTATGAGGTTCCTTGTGGCTCCCCACTAATGTTGGTGATTCAGTGCTCGCAAGTTATGCTGACATACAGCCACCACTGTAATTAAACTGCTGTTGCGTGTCCACAGTATGCTCCTTGTGTTGGTGGAGTGCATCCACAATAGCAGCTCTTGCATTGACCCAGAGAGCAGTGTACTGTGGGTAGCTGTTCCACTATGCAACTGGCCGCAGAGTGTTTTGGGAAGGGTTTGCAATGCCTCATGGGGGCAGGTACAGCGTAACATGATGGTGTCTCAATCCCATCGTTCCATGGGCACTAGATTGCCAGCGGCTTTTCAACTGAAGAGGAGGTGGGTGGGGGGGAGTGTGTGTTGGGAGAGTATCTGTGTGTATGTTGGTGGGGAGAGTGAGTGTGTTGGCACACTGTCTCTTTGGGCATGTCTACACTTACCTCCAGAGCGATCGATTCAGCGGGGGTCAATTTATCGTGTCTAGTGAAGACACGATAAATTGACCGAGTGCTCTCCCGTCGACTCCGTTACTCCATCAGAATGACAAGCGTAGGCGGAGTTGACAGGGGAATGTCAGCTGTCGACTCACCGGAGTGAAGATACCGCGGTAAGTAGATCTAAGTATGTCGACTTCAGCTACGTTATTCACATAGCTGAAGTTGCATAACTTAAATCGATTTCCCACCCTCCCAGTGTAGACCAGGCTTTAAGTTCAAACACCAGCCGGAAGCAACCAAGCCTGTGGCAGAAGCTGGTGCACAGACAACTGGTGTCATCCTGTCCGTCTCCTCTCCCCCTCCCCCCCTCTCCCCCCAAGCTCACCAGCAGGGGGAGGTGGACACTCAGACATCAGCCCCCGCCTTCCTCCTTGGCTCTGAACAGCACAACATGAGTCTCTTCCCACACCCCGCCAAGCAGCAGCCTGCCCTGCCTGCCTGCCGCTGCAGTCCTAGTGCCGGGGAGAGCAGGATTCTGCATTAATGTTTTGATTCCGTGATGCCCTCCGAGTTCTCCCACGGTCTCCTCTCCCCTCAGACCAACGAGATCCACCCCCTCCCTCCCCTGTAGTCTAGACAGGAGTGCATTTGCTGCTGAGAATCGGCATGCTCAGCTGGGCAGTAGCTGTGTGAGTTCTCCATGCTGAGCAGTTTCAGAACTTCCTGGGGCTTTGAAAGGGGAGGGGTGCATGCCCATATAGCTTGATGTAGGGCAGCGGAGTTCAAAACAGTGAGCAGGGAGGTCATGGTGGGCATTGTGGGATACCTCCTGGAAGCCAGTTACCACGATGTAACAAACGTGTCTACACTGATGCTTTGTCGATCTAACTGTGCCACAAAAAGCTCTACACCTCTCGTCAAGGTGGTTTTATTTTGTCAGCGGGAGGAGCATTGTACTGTGTACACCTTCACTGTTTTGTCTACAAAAGCTGCCTTTTGCCGACAAAACTTTGTAGTGTAGACTAGGCCTTAGTGTCCTTTCATTTAGACCAGAGCCTGGAGATTTTTCAAACTAAGTGAAATGCAATGGCTTTCCATTTTTAAGGAGGTTTTTTTTTTAAGGATCAGGTGGATTCAGCTTTCTAAGGCAATTCACTGAGCAAAGCAGACTTTCTGGTAGAAGAGTTTCTACATCCTTTTCCAAGAGGGGAGCCTTTTCACAGCAAATATGACTATTACAAATTTTGTTTTTTCAGGTAGTAGAGGTGGACTTCTCTGGTTTGGGCATACTTGGTCTTCCTTGTAAAAGGAAGTCAGTTCAGATCTGAGAGACCTGATGAGATTTCTGTATTCTTGGAGATGAGTTGTAGAATTCTGAGTGAACAATTTTTTTTATATCCATTGGATTTCACTAGTAACCTTGACAGAAAGAGGGTTCAAGCGGTACGAAGATCTCTTAATTGTTCCTCCCACCCATAACTAGTACCAGTTTTCAATTACTTCATGCTCTTGGAGCAGGATATACTTTCTGCTAATTGGCATTTGCAGACTAATTTAGTATAGCTGATCTCCTTAGAATTGAAGCAGTTAACAATGCTTGGCATTCAAATGATTGTAATTAAGCTTCAAAATAAATGCCCTATTAACAAATAAAGTTTACCCCTTTTTGCTGTTTGTCTCACTGCCTGACAGCAGACTCTACAGTAGTTGTTTTACATTGTGGAAAAAAAATTCTTTGCAGTCAGGACTAGAAGCTCTTTAAATGAAATCTTAGCTTCTAGAGAATAAAACAAAATTTGCGAAAGTGTAAATCCATGGGATTTTAATGCCCTCAAGTGTCTGCTGTCCTTACAGATGTAACTCAGATACTCATTGATCTTGAATCATTGGGTAAAGTTACTACTAAGATTTCATCTGTCTGGATTTGAAATTCAGAGTCAGTTTTGGTCAATCAAATCCTACCTATGTCCTACTATATGCTACTTCATTTATTCTTTGGTGTGTATGATGCAGATTGTGCAGACATCTAACTGTATGAAGAAGCTGCTGGAAAGTAGATATGTGCACTATATCTAGTGACTCTGCCAAGAGCAGTATTGCTTTATTTCCATTTGATTCTTTTTATGGGAAAAAGCTGTTGGAGCCATGTGTAATTTCTTGATCAAATTCAGACTGCTTTTTCATCATTTTTTGCCTTAACAAGTGCAGTTAATGAGAACTCTGGGTACAGAGAGAGAACAATTTCTTCAGTTTAAGCAAAGGATAACATTGCTTTGCTTTGGAAATATACATGCATTATAAGCACAATAACCTGTTCTCACCCTTGTATGAAATAGTATTGTAAGTCTGGTCTTCATTTTTTTTTAAATTGCAGTATATTAGTCTTTAAATATATCAAAGGGATAAATACCAGGGAGGGAGAGGAACTATTTCAGCTCAGTGCTAATGTGGACACGAGAACGAATGGATATAAACTGGCCGTGGGGAAATTTAGGCTTGAAATTAGACGAAGGTTTCTAACCGTCAGAGGGGTGAAATTTTGGAACAGCCTTCCGAGGGAAACGGTGGGGGCGAAAGACCTCTCTGGCTTCAAGATTAGGCTAGATAAATTTATGGAGGGAATGGTTTGATGGGATAACGTGATTTTAGTCAATTAGGCAATAACAGCCATCGCTGGCAAAATGAGGGTCTGGCTAGAGAATCTTGCCTGTATGCTCGGGGTTCTGCTGATCGCCATATTTGGGGTCGGGAAGGAATTTTCCTCCAGGGTAGATTGGCAGTGGCCCTGGAGGTTTTTCGCCTTCCTCCGCAGCATAGGGCAGGGGTCGCAAGCTGGAAGATTCTCTGCAACTTGAAGTCTTTAGATCACGATCTGGAGACTTCAACAGCAGAGTTAAGGGAAAGTGGGGGGGTCAGCTTTTGTGGCCTGCATCATGCGGGAGGTCAGACTAGATGACCATATTGGTCCCTTCTGACCTTAAAGTCTATGAGTCTATGAGTATTGAAAATCATGCTTTCTGACTTCTTTGGCATGAACTCCTCAAAAATGTTAGTGGTGATCTCTCTAGCCATATTTAATTTTTGAAAAATAAAATGAAATGCCTCCTTGCATTCCAGCTAATGGTATTTCTTTAAAAAGAACAGGAGTACTTGTGGCACCTTAGAGACTAACAAATTTATTTGAGCATAAGCTTTCGTGGGATACAGCCCACTTCATCGGATGCATAGAATGGAACATATAGTAAGGACGGACGGACGCACACACACACACCCACACCCACCCACCCACACCATGAAAAGGTGGGAGTTGTCCTACCAAATGTAAGGTCCATTACGAGTCAGGTTATGTAAAATGGCTCTGCCTATAGGTGTTTCCTAGCAACTCTGCCAAGGGAATGCATTGCAAATCAGAGTTTCCATTTCTTTTAGGAATGTTAGAATTCACTTAATTCACTCAACCAAAGACTAAAAATAAGGGAGGAAATGGGGAAATTAGAAATGAGATATGACCCTACTAACCATTAGCTTTAGTCAACCAACTACTTAATCTAGTTAAGTGGTTTTCAACCTGTGGTCTGTGGACCCCGGCAGTCCGCAGACTATGTCTAAGATTTCCAAAGGGGTCCGCACTTCTATTTGAAATGTTTTAGGGGTCCGCAAATGAAAAAAGATTGAAAACCACTGATCTAGTTGAAATTCTTGGGTAACAGCTTATTTTTTCCACTTGGAAAAATTGCCATCAATCTTAGTCTACTTTGAAAACAATTACAGTAGAATTTTGCTAATTCTCACACTTTACAGTTCTTATCAAAATAGGGTCACTTCATTTCTTGGACCTATTGGTATAAATTACAAGTCTAAAATTTGAATAGCTCATGGAAAATATTTATTTGTTAATATAACTGGCTCAAAGCTGAGCCATATTAGGAATTTTGCTTCAGTGATAATATAAAAAATATAGTTGTTGTCACATTACATATCTTAAACACCTAGGACTTTTAGTTATGATTTTACTTCTGTTTCATCTGTGGAAGTAACTACATGTAATGCTACTTTTAATATTAAATAGATTGCATGAGTTCTCAAATATCTATTCTATTACCATGTTTCATTTACAGAGCTCTACCTAGATGGCCAATGTCCATTTCCACTATGAAACATTACTTACCATTCTTTTTATGGGTTTATATCTTGGCCTAAGTTGCATAACCTTACAGCACCCAAAAATGTGCTAAGCATTTCACAATACAAATAAGAGGACACAAGTCTCTGTCCAGAAGAGTTTAAAAACTGGGACATGGTGCTACAAAAAGGGGGCAGCCTTTATGTTGCGGGAGGGGGGAGAGAAGAGATGGGAGAATATCAAAACATGATGTGGTTATTCAGCAAAGCCTAATGCACAGCATAATGGTGCAAGATACTCTTATATTTTTAAAAAATAGCTGAATGTTATGGTTAACTTATTTCTTGTCTCTTTGTAGAAGTGGGTCTTAAGGAGGGACCTGAAAGAGGAAAGGGCCTTGTGGACCAACTTGGAATTTACTTGAACAAGTAATAAATGAATCGAGGGTTTGAATGCAGACTTCTGTTCAATAACTACTTAGTTTGAATCGGTCTTGTAAAATAGTAATGAAAATTTACCAACCGAGGCACAAAATTACTTTCTTCGCCTTTACCATGATTAAAAAAAAATTGCAAAAGGGTGAATAGAATTCACCAAGGCTGACTTAAGTTATTTGAGCAATTAATTTTTGAATGGTCAGAATCCCTCTTAGTGTGACAGATACACTCCACTGAAAAAAATTTTTTCTTTAAATTACAAGTAAATTTCTTGCTCATGAAAGATGCTGGATTTACAACAGTGGGCAACTGAAATCCCCTGTTCAGAACAGGTACAGTACAGGCAATAGTTCAAGATTCTCTTCTGGACTCTCATTCTCCTCCGCCCCCCCTTCCACCGCAGAGTGTCTCAGCACTCTTGTGGAAGGACTAGGAAACAGCAGTTCATGGTCCACTCTGTCCTTGGCTTCTAATCAAAGATGCCAGTAGCAATGCAGTTATTTCGGTGTGCATCTTCTTCTATGAGGAATGGACTAGGATAATCTAACTGGGTAATTATAATGGGAAAGGTTTTGATTTTAATGGGAGGCAATATTGCCTAGTTATTATAGGTTAGTTAGTGCACCCATCTTCCATTCCCAACTTGGTAACTAAATTGTTGAAACCATCGGTACGTCACTTAACCTCTGGCTCTCTAGTTTCCTCAGTTGTAAAATAGATGTACTTCAGGATGCTGTCACTAAATGTTTGTAAAGTGTTTTGAGATCTTAAAATTAAAGTCCTATGTAAGGGCAAAGTATTAGTGTTGTTTTTTTAAAAAATAAACATACTTTCTGAAAAGTAGCTGTGCATACATAAGTACTTCAGTGAAATTGTTTTAGTACTTTAGTCTCATTCAAATTTAAATCTTCTAAAGCTACATCAATAATCTTAACTTGTATAGCATTCAGTTGATACACTTGAATTTACATAGTATCTACATCAAACAAGTCATGATGTTTGTGGTAGTACTATTACTGGGGTTTTCTTTAAATGTTACTTAGAGGAAATTAAATACAAAAGTCTATTGCAGTATCTTTGAATTTCCTTGTTTGTGGTTTGAAAATAGACCATCAGTATTAAGTTTGCATTCTGTCCTTGTCATTCCATTGTTGCTAATACTGTTTACAAGTGAGTTAACTCTGTCATCCCTGAAACATTTTAAACACAGTAGAAAGATTCAGGCGAACATCTTTACGCTAAATGTCCTTGCTTTTTTACCTTTTAATATAATGGGTTATTTATATTAGTTTTTGAATGAAAATGTTTCCACTTCCCATGGTTTAGACCCTTTTGAAAATTTTACCATAGAGGTTTCTGTGAATTGGGTCTGGTTCCCACATAATCTGTAAATCGTAGTAATAGGAAACTTCCATAGTGTGACAATCCAGAGCTTTTTCTTGGGAGCCATTTTTGAATTCATTAAGAATGAGGCAGTTATTGGCTAGCAGCACTTGCTGCCAGTAATGTTTGCAGCTTGTGAAATTGATTTCAGTGACCTGTACTAGCACTTATATATTTGGAAATCTTGTCTATTCTAGGTTTATTTTCTGAAAAACTTCCCACCGTTGCTAATGCCAAATTCAGCTCCACCAACAGTGTTGTTAACAGTGGGAGCCCAAGTGTAGGCAAGATTGCTAGAGGCTGTCTGGACTTTGGTTTAACATCTGTAAATACCAGGACATTTTTCTGAAAAGGCCAGTATGTAGACAGTCAAAAGAAGCAAACTTTGGAAGGAGTGTGTGGTGAGGGTTGTGTGTGTGAGGAGGGGGAAGTTGTCAGATACCTAACTATAATTCTGTATTCACAGTCCACATTTGTAGTTTAGGAAACTGTCATTGTCAGTCTTGTTATAACTTAAGAGAAATTGGTACTGATCTTATGATAGAATTAAAAGAGGACCTATATTTTATGTATTTTCACATACCAAAATAGTGTTTTTATAGATGTCTTCTTAATAAGGCTACGATTTAGTCACGGAAATCACAGAATCCATAACTTCAAAATATCTCCCTGACTTCAGCCAGCGCTGGTGGGGAGCTGCAGGGTTCCCTGCCACCTGTGGAGGCAGGGAACTGTGGGGTACCCTTGCAGCTCCCGGCCTCCGTGGGTGGCAGTGGGGAGCCCCGTAGCTTCCAGACACTTCTCCCAGCCCCCACAGGCAGCAGGGGGATACGCTGCTCTCCGCCCCCACGGGCAGCACTGGGGACCCCTGCAGTTTGGAGCTGCCAGCTGAGGGGGACCCTGGTGCTCCCAGCCCCTCCCTCCCCCCAGCTGCCCAAGCTACCCCTTTTGTCATGGGTATTTTTAGTAAATGTCAAGGACAGGACATGGGCTTCTGTGAATTTTTCATTATTGCCTGTGACCTGTCCCTGACCTTTTACTAAAAATATCCAAGACGAAAATTTAGCCGTACTTATTAATCATCTCAAATTCCAGAGATGACACTTAAGTAAAGATTAGCAAGAGTTAAAACTATATCTACAGATGTATCAAAAGCCAAATGACATGGTTAAAAAAGACACTGCCTTTTTTTAGTTGAGCTGGGATAGATTTTGGTCCTATGATGGGATTATTAATTTACAAGAGCAAAAATTTTTATCATTCAAACAAAATAAGATTTTATTGAATTGTTTTCCACTTTTTAATCACACAGCGTATCTAGATAAAATAGCTACCAACAGTGCAACCTGCTAGCCCTCTAAAGTATTCCAGTCACAACAAACATTACTGTTACAGTTCACTCTTCACCTCTGATAATTCCTTGGTGCTTAAGTAAAATGAAATTCTCTTTTCTTAAAGTAAAGAAAAGGGGGGTGGGGCGGTCTGTGCTTCCTTTAATCTCTAGTGCCCGGAAAAGGTATCTATAATGTCTGGAAAAAAAGAGACATTTTTCAGATTTCTACCACCTCAACCACTACCATCCTCCAGTGCAAATGCCCCATTGTTGTACTTCAAGATATGACTTAATGGTTGTGCAATCCATTGCTGTTACAGTGGTAGCAACAGCACATAAACGGGGGATTCCAATATCCACAAACCTGCCAGGGCTGTGGATCTAACTTTTGCCTTTGTGGGTTGGATTAGATCTTAATTCTGGTTGTTAGGGAATTCAGGAATCTCTGTAGCTTCAAAAGTACCGAATTTAGCCTTTCCTTTACAGTTGAACTGTAAATTAGTTCATAAACTTTCCCAGTCAGTAACAGACAGTGGACTTAGAATTAATTTACAAATAGTTTCTCCTTTATTAGAATTAATTTACGAATAGCTTCTCCCTTATTTACCTATGACAACCTCAGTGTAGGGCTCTCTGTCTCCCCCTCAGTGTTTGACCTCATCAGCTGTTGAAAGAGAAACATAGAACCATGAAATGGACTCTGGCTAAGTAAAGTCTTCAGTGCACATTTTAGTGGTAAACAAGTGTGCTGACTGAAGTCTTTACTGGCATCTTTAATTGCTTGTCAACCACTCAAATCAAATCAAACTCAGAAATATGGAAAATGGAGTAGCATTGAACCCAATGTGCTCTTGAAATAGCACTCTGAAAAGAACTCTGTTAAATATTCTGCACCAGAAACTTCTGTGAGAACAGAGGTTCTTTCCCTGACAGCCTATCGCAATGTGATAGTGATGTGATAGACTTAAAAGAGCGCAGTGTGGGCTACCCAAAATCTTGAGCGAAATGTCATTGAACATATAACCAGTTCACTTCCCTGCTGTTGGATATACAGCTAAGAAAACTGCTATAGGTTGATTTTAAAAAGTCTCTCAAAAAACAAAATTCCTTGGAGCCCTGATTTATCAACTTCCAGATGAGCTAGAATACATATGCACAAAAGAGTGGACTGAATTTGTAAGAGCTTTGACACAGTAGGTACATTTTGATCTAAATGAAAATACATTTTTTAAAGTTATCCCTAGGTGCTGCTTGAGTAGACTTTTTTTTCTTTTCGGTAGTCATTGCATCAGCTCTTCTGTTGAGTGTTCACTTTAAAGTTTGACAACATCTAGTTTTCACAGCCCACCTCATTTTAAGAACAAACCAGACAGAAAATGTACTAGTTTTTCTTAAGAAATGGTGACAGCTCTTTATGTTCCATGATGTGGGTGAAGTAAGAATATATTACTGAGAATTAAAAGTGCAGCTCTTCATGAGACAAAACATATTTTGACTTAAACTTCTTTTCCCCTTATTACTTTCTTTTTCAATAGAAACTATGTTCCAACTTCCTGTCAACAACCTTGGCAGTTTAAGAAAAGCCCGGAAAACTGTGAAAAAAATACTTAGTGACATTGGTTTGGAATACTGTAAAGAACATATAGAAGTAAGTATGACATCTGACATAGCTTTCTGGTTTGAATCGAGGCACTTCGATTCAATTTTCTGCTGAAGTGATATTTCTTATTGAGATTTCATAAAAACATTGTATTAGCTTCCATGACATCAGATCCATACATTTTTGATAGACCTTTAATTTTACCCCTTCACTTTACCTCTGGAGTTGTAATCTTCAGATGAGAATGAGTTGTATGGGGTTCTGTTAGAGAATTACTGCCATCTAGAAGAGTCATTCTTAAATGGTTACCAGGAGTTGCTACTGAAGCAAGTTACACACTTTTAAGCCTCATCTAAACTGGGATTTAAAGGTGTAGTGTTAGCTAATGTGCTTAGGCTTTAACTTGACTGGTCTGGCATGTGTTGAAGGCAGTGAGCTTTGTCTATGCTAGACTTTTAAAATGTGTTAGCAGGTGCTGGCTGTTATAGTAAAATGACGCCTTTAAATCCTAGACAAGGCCTTAGAGCCTGCTCTCCTAGGGGCCAAGAGATGAACTGAGATTTTTACAGGTATTTCAGTGCAGAACAATAGGACTCTGGACTTAAGGACTGCCTTCTAGAACGGCTCAAGTTGATATCTCAGACATATTCTGCTATTAATCTTACTGACAAACTTTAAAATATTGCTTATCAAAAACCTTTTTTCCTGAAGTGAATACCCGGTACGATCACCTTTCCACTCATCTGCTCTTTGGCTCTTCAGCACCCTATAGATAGTAGTCTTCTGTGTTTTGTTCTAGTTTGAAACTGGCTCCTCTTCTTCATGTTATTGTTCCAGATCATTTCCAAATAAAATGAGTGTTCATCCCTTTTGGTTTGGGATCAATTGCTTTGAATAAGTGTGGGTTGAATAATGGGCTTCAGGGTAAAATTTCCAAAGGAGTTTGAATCCAGATTTCAAAAGTGATTTAGGTCTGAGTCCCATTGACTTTCAGTCAGACTTTGGGATTCAGAGTACCTTAGGTGCTTTCAAAAATGGGACTTAACCTGCTGTTAAAAACTTCACCTACGTCCCTATGCCAGAATTTAAAAAAATAGAAGCTGAAGTCCATATTTAAACACACATCGGATTTAAAAAAATACTCAACATTGATCTCAGTGGGAGCTGTCAGGTGCTGAACACTTTTGAAAATCTTGAAAGTCAGACTTGGATTGACTTTTAAGGATTTTATTTTTGAAAATCTTGGCTCTCGGTTATTTAGTGTCTTTCAGCCTGTACTTTTCAGAATTGCTTATTTGGAACCGCTAATTCCTTGGGAACCCACCTTTTTTTGTCAAGGGAAACTTCAGTTGAAATAAATGTAAAAGATGCATTTTTATGATTTTCATGAGGGGAAATTTTCCCTTGGGTTAATGATCCCTTGTACTACTTGTGGGTAGTTCTTGGTGGACAGAGGGCTGTGTGGGTGTCTTCGTGAGTAATTAATGGGGAGCAATCAGTTTTTGTTTTTGATGTTTCTCTGTTTTTCCATCCACCCTTTTCCAGGATTTTAAGCAGTTTGAACCTAATGACTTTTATTTGAAAAACACTACATGGGAAGATGTAGGATTGTGGGATCCATCGCTTACAAAAAATCAGGTTAGTAATGGTTCCACATATCAGATCCTGCAGGCAGTAACTTTCAAATGGTGTTTTGCACAATTATACCAATTTCTTTTGTTGTATTTTACCAGCTTTAATGGTGGTTTTTGTAATCTTCTACTTAAAGGATTATTAGAAGGGTGCTTTTGTTGTACAAGTAATAATCCTAGTCTTGACTGGGTTAAACAGATGCTGAGGGCCAGTTATTCGAATGAGAAACTTCACTGTTGAGAAACTTTAAGCACCTGTTCTATTATTGCACCTTAAGTGCCAAACTTCATTTAAAAAAAAAAAAAATTGCCATCCTTGTTTTCCAGCTCAGCACAAACTCACCATCCCTCTAGTTAAAAGTATAACTATTTGTACAGATTATTTCTACAAGATTTGCTTCACCTCTCCCTAATTCAGTTCCACCATCTGTTTTCATGATGAATTCAGAAAAATATTAAGCAGAATAGATCCAACTGCTGCTTTCTCCACTGTCATAGCTTTCAGCTGTCTGCTACATCTCTGAGGACTTGGTGATAACCCATCTGTGTCAGAGCCTGTTCAGTTTAGTACAGCAGAATGGAGTGGCAGTGTTGTTGGAAATCTTATTTATTCTTTTCTAGATGTTTCTGAATTGACTGTAAAGCTAAGGAGGTTTGAACTGAGCTAGGAGAAATGGAGGAAAAGAATGTAACTGTGATGGTGACTTCTCTCTTATTCCACTGACTAAACAAATTTAACAGAAGCCCTTCACTTTAATTCTATGATAGCCTCCACTTTTAGTATACAGGCGAGTCTCATCTTACGCGCATTTAACATGCGCAAATTCAGCTTTAGCGGTCAGCAAAAAAAAAAAGAGAGAGAGAGAAAAATTATAATTTCAATGCTGTACCTGTAGTGCGGGCGATTCCACCCGCCATTACACTCAATGATTTTGACTATACGCGATTTTCGCTTTACGCGCTGACAGCGGAACGTAACCCCAGCGTAAGATGAGACTCGCCTGTAATATATACTAAAATAAGCAGTGAAACAATGACAGGTGAACATTCCACTTATAAAATCAGGTGGTATAAGTATCAGGTATTGCTCACCCCTGGAAACAGGATGCTTATATTTTGATGGATCACTGGTCTGGTATTTGTAAAACCAAAGTCCCTTTATTGCTATGCCCCTGACATTGCATCAGTATGTTCTCCCTGCTTCTAATATATTCAACAAAAAGATTTGTCACATCAAAGCAGACAACTCTTAATTCTGTGGCCTGTTTCCAGCAATGGCCAGTATCTGAGGCTTCAGAAGGTGGCCAGAAATACACACAGCTCACCTGTTCATACAGAGGGGGGGAGTAATTCATTCCTTAACTTCAGGGGATCCACTTGCACCTTGAAGCTTCACTTGCATAGCTATGAATGTTGTTCATAGTTATCTCAATTTGTCATGTTTTATATTTAATGTTAAATTATTTTGAAATGCCAGGCTGACTTCAAAGATAGACATGAATCATGGATAGTTTAATTTCAGTTTGAATTGTAACAGTTGACACAGCATCAGCAACCCTTTCAAAGCTGCTACAATTCAGGGGGAGCAAGAGGGCTATGAAAGAGCTAGGTGGTATTACATAAAAGAGCAGAATTTTTCAAAAGCCTTATTTTTTTTTTTCTGATCCGTGGTGAGTTTTGAAATATTTACAACTTAGCTTTTGGTCAGTAGAAAAAGTTGGTTGTTTGAAGCTCTATTTCTCAAGTATCGGTGATAGGATGATTATGTGTCTAAATTAAACATTACAATTAAATAAGGCCCTTTTGGATCTGATTTATGTTTCATGAAGAGTATTCCTTCTGCTTCATGCCAAATTCACAAAATAACTTCTGCATCATAGTTTGCATGCACATCCCCCACCTCCTATGTTACATTGTCTTAATTGTGCCCTGATTAGTGTTGCTTTAATCTGTCTAGAAGCAACAGGACTGTGGAGCTAAACTGCTCAGTTCTGCTCCATTCTCAAAAGTGAATAAGATACTATAATACAAAGAGAGGCACTAGGCTTGTGTGGCCATATCACTGGAAATGGCAGTTTAAAATACTTATTTCAAAATACTGCACAAATTTAGAAAGCTTTTGAGGACAGTATTAATAGAAAATTGTTAATTGTGGCTAATGACTGGATTAAAGCACATTGAAATATCTAAAAATATTATTTTGTGAAATACTTCGATCTGAAGTGACCTTTTTTGGCCTGAATACCTCATTCTGTGAGCTTGCCAACTAACAGTACATTACAGTTCTAACAGCCAAGCCCACATCTTCTGGAAAAAGATGTTGATAAACTCTGTTCCATGCAACCTGACAGGCAGCATTGTTTCCATTCCCTTACTAAGAAAGAGTGATATCTTTATGAATTAACCATAAACATGACACACTGGGCTATGCTTTCAAAGTGACCTCTAAATTGGCACCTTTCATTTTACATGTGCAGTCTGGTAATTAAACTTCTAATTACCTGGTTTACAGGCCAAAAAATGTGAATGCCAAATTAATGGCAGAGTTGAAGCTTGTCTGGCCCATTGTAATGGTCTCTGAGACGAGCTGAAATTCCACACTGTCCATGTTGCTTAGTGCAAAATGTCTTGTTAAAAAAAAAAAGTGTTTTTTATATCTAGTTTTTGTTTTGTTCTTTGTTTTAAGGACTATCGGACAAAACCCTTTTGCTGCAGTGCATGTCCATTTTCGTCGAAGTTCTTTTCAGCCTATAAAAGTCACTTCCGGAATGTTCATAGTGAAGACTTTGAAAATAGGATTCTTCTTAATTGTCCCTACTGTACTTTCAATGCGGACAAAAAGACTTTGGAAACGCACATTAAAATATTTCATGCTCCAAATGCCAATACACCGAGTGGAGGCATCAGCACTTTTAAAGATAAAAACAAACATGATAGCCTTAAACCTAAGCAGGCTGACAGTGTAGAACAAGCTGTTTATTATTGTAAGAAGTGCACTTACCGAGATCCTCTATATGAAATAGTTAGAAAGCACATTTACAGGGAACATTTTCAGCATGTTGCTGCACCTTACGTAGCAAAGGCAGGTGAAAAGTCACTCAATGGTGCAGTTCCCTTAAGTTCCAGTACCCGAGAGGAGGGTAGTATTCACTGCAAACGATGCCTTTTTATGCCGAAGTCATATGAAGCTTTAGTACAGCATGTTATTGAAGACCATGAACGTATAGGATATCAGGTTACAGCAATGATAGGGCACACTAATGTAGTGGTTCCAAGATCCAAACCTTTGATGCTAATAGCTCCAAAACCACAGGATAAAAAGCCTATGGGACTTCCTCAAAGGATGGGTCCCCTTTCCCCTGGAAATGTCCGATCTCTTCCATCACAGCAGATGATGAATCGACTCACTATACCAAAGCCTACATTAAATTCTGCGGGAGTGAATATGATGTCAAATGTTCACCTACAACAGAACAATTATGGAGTCAAATCAGTACCACCAAGTTATGTTGGACAGCCGGGGGGAAGGCTAAACTTAAGTGGTAACGCACCAGTGTCTATTCCACAACAGTCTCAAACAATGAAACAGTTTTCACCAAGTGGAAATGGAAGGCCTTATACCCTTGGAGGGGAGCAGAGATCTCAGACTCCAGCAAGGTACTCTCTTCAGTCTGCCAATTCCTCTTCTCTTTCATCAGCCCAGTTGAAACAAACGTCATTATCTCAGTCTCAGGCAGCATCAAGAGTATTAGGTCAGTCTGGCTCAAAGCCTCCTGTGGCTGCTACAGGCCCTTCCGCTGTCAATACTTCATCAACACAAAAGTGGAAAATTTGTACAATCTGTAATGAGCTGTTTCCTGAAAACGTGTACAGTGTTCACTTTGAAAAGGAGCACAAGGCTGAAAAGGTGCCTGCAGTAGCTAACTATATAATGAAAATACACAATTTCACTAGCAAATGTTTATACTGTAATCGCTATTTACCCACTGATACGTTGCTTAATCATATGTTAATCCATGGACTGTCTTGTCCATACTGCCGTTCAACTTTCAATGATGTTGAAAAGATGGCTGCTCATATGCGAATGGTTCATGTTGATGAAGAAATGGGACCTAAAACTGATTCCACTTTAACCTTTGATTTGACATTGCAGCAGGGTAGTCACACTAATATACATCTACTTGTAACCACCTACAATCTGAGAGATGCCCCTGCTGAATCTGTAGCTTATCATGCTCAGAATACTCCTCCTGTTCCTCCAAAACCACAGCCGAAAATCCAGGAGAAGGCAGATATACCTGTGAAAAGTTCTCCTCAAGCAGCAGTCCCCTACAAAAAAGATGTGGGTAAAACACTCTGCCCTCTTTGCTTTTCAATCCTAAAAGGACCCATATCTGATGCACTCGCACATCACTTAAGGGAGAGGCATCAAGTTATTCAAACAGTTCATCCAGTTGAGAAAAAGCTAACATATAAATGCATTCATTGTCTTGGTGTGTATACCAGTAATATGACTGCCTCAACTATAACGCTACACCTTGTTCACTGCAGAGGGGTTGGGAAGACCCAAAACGGCCAAGACAAAGCTAATGCACCATCTCGACTAAATCAGTCTCCAGCTGTAGCACCTGTGAAACGTACTTATGAACACATGGAATTCTCTCTGATGAAGAAAAGAAAAATGGATGATGATGACTCGCCGTCTGCCTTTGAAGAGAAGCCTGAAGAACCTGTAGTTTTAGCTTTAGACCCTAAAGGTCATGAAGATGATTCTTATGAAGCCAGAAAAACATTTCTTACAAAATATTTCAATAAACAACCTTATCCCAGTAGGAGAGAAATTGAAAAGTTGGCTGCCAGTTTATGGCTATGGAAATCAGATATTGCTTCACATTTTAGCAACAAAAGAAAGAAATGTGTTAGAGATTGTGAAAAGTACAAGCCTGGTGTGCTGCTTGGTTTTAACATGAAAGAATTAAACAAAGTTAAACACGAAATGGATTTTGATGCTGAATGGCTGTTTGAAAATCATGATGAAAAGAATTCCAGAGTCAATGCTAGTAAAACTGTTGATAAAAAAATAAACCTAGAAAAAGATGATGAAAGTTCTTCAGACAGTTATGAAAATATAGAAGAGGAATCTAATGAAAGCAATAGTCCATTTGGTCAACCAATTTCAGATGTTGGTCGTAAAACCTCTATTGATAGCATAATAGAGAATCCAGAAGACAGCATATCCAAGGAGACTACTGATGAAAATCCCTTACAGTCTCCAGAGAAATCAGACCAAAAACAGGAGGAAGGCTCAAAATATGAAGAGATTCACTCTGCCAAGGAACCAATTAAACTGGTAGGTGATGCCTCAGATAGTGAAGGTGATCAAGAAGATCAAGATGATGCTGCTGAATGGAAAGATGGAGCTTCACAGTCTGAAAGTGGACCTGGCTCTCAGCAAGTTTCTGACTTTGAAGACAATACATCAGAGGTGAAACCAGAAGTTTGGACAGATGAATCATCCCAGAGCGAAGATGCTGGTAGTAGTAAACCAGCTGCAGAAATAAAAGGGGTTGCATCTGAAAGTGATGAAGAGCAATCAAAATGGAAGAATAGTTCCTATGGAAAAGTAGAAGAATTTTGGTCTAAGGACCAGTCACAATGGAAAAATGCATCAGAAATTGAGGAGAGTTTGTCAAATCAGCAGATGGAATGGCAGAATAGCACAATTGACAGCGAAGATGGAGATCAGTTTGACAATGTGACTGATGGTGTAGCAGAACCAATGCATAGCAGCTTAACTGGTGTAGAGTTGAGTAGCCAGCAAGCATAAGCTGCTCAACTCAGAAGCATGAGTAAATGTGCTTCAATCTACAACTGTCTAAATACTTTCATTTCAATATGACTGCTAAGCTTAATTCTAACTGGTACTGCCTTTTGAGTGCTAGGTCATCTGGCTAGTGGTTGATGTGGCCACTAATATTCCAGTGGTTATTCCTGAGTATGCTGTTGGCTAAATTTGCTTGAGAATACCTACTGTGATGAGCACAGTAACTTAATGTGAAAACAGATAAGCTGGTGGCTCCAGAATGCACACGAAGAAAAGCAGAGGTTTTCTTTATCTGCATTTTCAACATTTATTTCACTCTTGGATATGTTCAGTTGTATGTCTTTTTAAACATTACCCTTTTTCACATGGTAGTATAGGGCCAACATGAGCTACCAGTTCAATGTGTATAGTAGACTATGGGGAAATTGATTTTTTTCATGTATCATTCTGAATAGTTGAAATGTATATTTGTACAGTCTTTTAGACCTATTCAAGTGAAGCTTATGAAATTGTTCTTGTGTACCCATCATAGATTTGTTTCTCTTTTTTAGTGTTGCCCTGCTGTGTAATAAATGCTGTATCTAGTTTACCTAGCAAAAGCTTGAAACTGCTATAGTATGAATTTTGACAAACTTAGTTTTTGCACATAACCTTGTACAATCTCAAAACTGAGGCCAGCAACATAAAAAATTATATCTGGACTCTATTGTATTATAGAATTTTCTTGTTCTGAATATCCTTGACATTACAACTGATGACAAATGTATTTCAGAGCCATTTTCTGAAATCTTTTAAGCTAAAAAAGAAAAAATCACATGCAAGAAACAAGTTTGCAGCTACTAATTTTGACACCTTTTAGATCTGTATAAAAGTGTATTGTGTTGAAGCAGCATACAGAAATAAAAATGCTGCATTTTGGATATTTAGTTTTATCTTTAGTTAACACCAACAAGGTGTTGTATTCATTTATACCATCTAATATATGACACACTGTTGTAGTATGTATAATTTTGTGATCTTTATTTCCCTTTGTATTCTTCATTTAAGCATCTAAATAAATTGCTGTATTGTGCTTAATGTAAACATTTGCTTTATTACTAGTGCCATATCACTGTTTGTTAAATTGTGCTTCATTACATTGACCCCTGTAGAAAGAAGCTCTGGGAATTTGCTATGGCAAGTTTGTGTGATGCTGTTGTTTCAGATCTACTGATTGCTTATGGGAAAATTTAAAACATTTTCTATTTAAGATCAACTTAACCAGTAAGTTAATAGCTTTCACCTTCCTCCTTTACTTATTACTAGGAACAGTAGCATATAAATAGACTTGCATTGCTTCACTAGTTCCATAAGCTGCAGGATCTAAAGGCACCGCCATAGTCATGATTTTTCATTCCTTGTTCTTAGTAATCAATTAAGTTAAAGTTCAAGCATACTGGAAGAATCTTTTCGATCTAGAATGTTTCAAGCCTTTTTCTGAGGTATCAGGTATCACATATATATATAATTTTATTTAGAAGGGTGGGTAGTGGGGAAGTACTGACTACTTAAAACACATATTTTCCTGTCATATGGAACACTCTTTTGGAAAAATGCAGCTGTTCTTTAGTTTTTCAGAAACAGAATAAATCCCATATACAGTTTAGTAGTTAATGTTAGTCATTTTGAGTGGAGGGGGTCAAACCAGTCTTCCAGTAGTGGGGCAAGAACATAAAAGATTTGCCTCTTGTCCTCAGAATTCATTCATGTAATCTTCCCTTGAAGAAAAATTCGGATGTGATCCGAACAAGAGTTTTGCATATAAGAGGAAATGAAAGCTTGATTTGCTGAAAGTATATATCCTAAAATACTGTGGTTTTGAATTTCTTGTACCTTTTCAGGATTTTACGTTAACACAATTTGCTGTTAAGCCAGAAGGGTATGATCAGGATATATTGGCAGACATTTACAACCAGTGATAGATAGCAGATGAAAGTTGATTAGGATATGATAAGATGTGCATAGGAAACAAAAGCCATCACTGCTTTACTAATAGAAAAACTGTAGCTAGCTTAACCTATGTGGAGGCTTTTCACAGTAGTGTAACTAAAGGAAATATTTTTAAATCCCTATTCTGAAATGGTTCTGAATTTTGAAAGCATTTTGGGCAGAAACTTGCGTATATCTGCATAGTAAGTGGGTAGATCTAGAAAAGCACTGGTGTAATGAATAAGTGAGCCGCGCAAGCCTAAGCTGAAAGTATTAATATGGTCTATGTATTTAAAATGTATTCTACCCCTTCCACAATTTTTGGTAACACTGACTTCTGAGGGCAGGGATCGGCAACCTTTGGCATGCGGCTCGCCAGGGTAAGCACCCGGGCGGGCCGGGCTGGCTTGTTTACCTGCCCCGTCCACAGGTTTGGCCGATCACAGCTCCCACTGGCCGCGGTTTGCCGCTCCAGGCCAACGGGGGCTGCGGGAAGCAGCGCAGGCCGAGGGATGTGCTGGCCGCTGTTTCCCGCCACCCCCATTGGCCTGGAGCGACGGACTGCGGTCAGTGGGAGCCGCGATTGGCGGATGCGGCAGGTAAACAAGCCAGCCCGGCCCGCCAGGGTGCTTACCCTGGCGAGCCGCGTGCCAAAGGTTGCCGATCCCTGTCTTAGGGAACATCTACACTACAATAAAACACCTGTGGCTAACAGGGTCAGCTGACCCAGGCTTGCAGAACTATAAAATTGCAGTGTAGATGGTTGGGCTGGAGCCTGGCTCTGGGACTTGGTGCCCAGATGTCTGGACTGCAATTTTGTAGCCCTGCAGCCCAAGCACCACAACCCTGAGTCAGCAGTATTTTTATTGCTGTGTAGACATTCTCTTAGCTTCTCAGAGTGAGCTTTCACGTGGATGATGGGTTGATCAATAGAAGCGGAAGTGATGACTGTTTCAGAGTGAAGACTTTTGATTGGACAAGGGGTGGCATAGGTTTTCTCATTTTCTCTTTCCCTTCCAAGGGCCACTATGCACAAGAGGCTGCAGTTATGTTTGCTCCCACCAGCTCCAGCAGAAACAAACAGACAGGACAGATATTTTTAAAGATGATTAGTGGACTGGATATTTTGTTTGTTTTAAACAGGTTGACAATACCTCTTGAGTTTCATATTCTCTTCAGTTGGTTTCAGGCAGGTTCTGTGATATGTATCTTCTGAACGTGTTCGCCACACTTAGGGCTTGTCTACACTACCCGCCGGATCGGTGGGCAGCAATCCAGCTGGGGTCGATTTATTGCGTCTCTTTTATGAGCGCTCTCCCGTCGACTCCAGTACGCCACCAGAGTCGACGGGAAAGCGTCAGCTGTCGACTTACTGCAGTGAAGACACTGAGGTAAGTAGATGTAAATATGTCGACTTCAGCTATGCTATTCATGTAGCTGAAGTTGTGTATCTTAGATCGACCCTGCGTGGTAGTGTAGACAAGCCCTGAGTGATGCAGTGTCTTTAACTGATTCATCTTTAATGTGTGATTCTAAGCTGATGTCCATTTAAATAAGAATTTATAGCTAACAGGGCTTGAAGATCTGAGACAGCCTCATTATCTGAGTTGCCATTTCTAGCCAGCCAAGGTTGACTAGAAATTGAAATATTTAGAATTGCTCCATTTGCAGAAAGCTGTGTAGTATAACTAACTTTTTGTAGTGATTAGATAAAACCCCTGTATTCAAAATTGTATGACTTGACTTATCAAAAGGAATAGTAATGATTTGTTAGCTTTAGCGGAGAGAGGGATATTATGATACTTACCTCTTAATGATTGACATTCCAATGCTCTGTAATCAAGTTGTATTTGGTTGGAGAAGAGGGGGAAACCTGAAGGCTACTTTAGACATTAGGAGACAGTTGAAGCTGATCTCAAGATTTGTTTGTTCTTTACAAGGTTTTACTCATCTTTGAGAAATCTAGAGGCAGGAGGAAGTGGACCAATAAAATTAATATTAGAGAGGAATGTTCAGAATGGACTTAAGTTAATTCTACTCTAGCTAGCAAACTATATATATAAAAAAAATGCTGTCACAGTGTGGCAGAATGTTACTTACTAACATTACAGCTTTGCTTGTAGAGCAGGCATGTTGGGAGGTTGACACTTGAAAGTGAACTCTGCCTACTGGGATCCCAGGAAGAAAGGGGGAAGAGAGAGCTCCATGACTATCTTAGTACCACCTCAATCTGTGCATGAATCTGCCCTAGCTTTATACCCACCAGAGGGGTTCAGAAAGATTACTAAGACATTTGTCCAAAGGGTCAACCTAAGCATCGTTAGTTTTGATTCTTAAACAGGTTAAGTTTATTTTTCCCGTAAAACAGTTCACTGTTTAGATGCAATTTAAGAAATGTCTGTGCTAATGACTGCAAACAGAAGATGTCTGATACAAGGCTGCATAACTTGGAATCTAGTAAGAGCAGGTACAACTCCTAAGTTTACTTTTGACCAGTACTTGTCCTTTTTGTGGTTGAATAATTAGTAATGAAATAAAAGCCAGTGATTTTGGGGCCACTAGCAATTTGTATGGTCCTGTTTTAATATTCCACTTGTGTTCATGGATGTCTGTAATACCTCATTTTTTGAAGATCCCTATATGGGGCACTGATCTACATTGAGCCCACATTAAAAATGCATTGAAGAGGTGCTATAAAATGTTAGTTTTTAACTCCCTCTCCCTGGAGTGGGGTTTGGATGAAAGCTTGTTGGCTGTAACTGAACCATTCCTTTCTAGCAAAGAAGTGTGGGCTACTGGGCTACACTTCCATTCATGGCACATTTGCCAGTCTTAGTACATTTTTTTCCTTTGATTGTTGTGCATTAAACTTTTTAAGTATCTCTCTAGTTTCACAGGTGCAAACTGAACACTTTTATATGCTGTTTCAGAAATATATGAACTGCAGTTTAACTTCTTTAACAGGCTATTAATACCACTGAAAGCTTAGACAAGATTTAATGCTCACATTCATTGTGATTCTTGGCTTTTCACTTAATCAAAGACCAGTGAGGTTATAGGTGCATATTTGGAGATTTAAGATTTCATTTGTGCTAGATTAATTTTCTGAGAGGAATTGCTATAGTATGCATAATAGCTTCCTAGCAATGTGATGTACCATAACACCCACCCATTAACCCCAATATTTGTTTGTTCATGCTACAAACTGTACTGACTTGCTGGTGGTGTATATAGCGGGGTAGCATTCTACTCATGGCTAAAGCAAAACTGTCATTTGCAATTGCAGAAAGTTGAACTTTGGGAATGGCAGTATTCTAGAGCCCCCCTCTTGTTCAAAGTGCAGCACATTACAAAGGTCATTGGAAAGTTGTTATAAATTTTAAATAATATTTTACCTACTGTTGTTTGTAACACCCAAATCTTCTAACAAAAATTAGAGAGACATCTCTCGTTTATTTAGTGTACACTTGATAGCTTAAACAGACTAAAGTGCTAATTGGACAGGATAAATGGTGACTGTTTTCCTAGTTCATACAGCTGCAGGGGCATAGTAGTTTTTGTTTTTAAAAAAAAAAGAAAGCACTAGGAGAGTGCCACTCTATTTAAAAAAAAAATAATCAAACTTAAAGGCACATGCAGTACTTGAAACTACTAAAAGATGTTTGGTAAATTGACTATCGGGAGTAGCCTTGTTAGTCTGTATCCACAAAAACAACAAGGTGTCCGGTGGCACCTCAAAGATTAACAGATTTATTTGGGCATAAGCTTTCGTGGGTAAAAAACCTCACTTCTTCGGGTGCATCTGAAGAAGTGAGGTTTTTTACCCACAAAAGTTTATGCCCAAATACATCTGTTAGTCTTTAAGGTGCCACCGGACTCCTTGTTGTTTTGGTAAATGGAATGTTTTCCTTTAAAGGACCAAATCTTAGTCCCATTGTATTAGTGGAAAGCTTGCCCTTGATTGGAGGGTAGGAGACAAGGATTTGGCCTGATGAAAATAGGACTAGAACAGCCTTAATATTAAGCCATTACTTGACGGGGCACTACAGGGTGGGTAGTTGAGAAATAATGACTTGAGATTTTGGGCTTGTCTTTTAGTGCAGAATAAACTAGGGTGTGAATTTAAAGTACAATAACTATTCTCTACTAGCTCCCTGTGGGGACAGACCACTTACTCCCCACTAAGAGTGCCTTTGTGCAATTCGGCTTAATCCAAAGCCCTTATGCTAGGTGACAGGACTTTTCCTGAAAGAGGTCTTTATGACCTGCCAACATCATCTTACTAAAAAGTGTGCGCTAAAATGAAAAGGGAAAACTCTGTGAACACTTGGACTTCTTCTGTCTTCTCGCTACAAAAGGTATTACTTACCATGGCCTATAAAATAGGCCAAACTCTAGCGATCAGGTATCTTATTTCAAGTCAGGCTTTTGCCATTACAGCCGTAAATACAGCTATGATTGGCATTTGGAACACAAATTCCTACATTGTGGATGGTAGGATTTAGCTCTTACAATTAGTGTGTAACTATAATACTCTAATTGTGAATTAAATTGTTTGACCCTCTAACTCATCTTTGAAACAGAGCATAGGTATCTGAACATCCTCTTGTAGCAAGCATCTAAAACACTACTCCTTGTCATCAGATTTAATAGGTTTAGGGTAACATGAATTTTTTTGGCCCAGATGTTTTCATACCCTAACCAGACCAGTGTTTCAACATTGAGGTATGTCAAAGGCTACAATATGCATTTTATAATGCTAATATTTCAAAGAACTATTAGACCAAAGCTGATATCTCAATTTAAAAAAAATTACAGTAGAGAGATGGGCTTTTGGGTGTATTGAACATTGCTTTTGACAGTTTTTATCCAAACATCAGTCTTGTTAATTAGGGCTGTTGATTAATCACACTTAATCACACTATTAAGCAATAGAATATCAATTCAAATTTATTAAATATTTTCTACATGTTCAAATATATTGATTTCCATTAACACAGAATACAAAGTGTACAGTGCTCACCTTATCTTATTTTGATTACAAGTACTTGCACTGTAAAAATAACAAATGGTATTTTTTAGTTCACTTCATACAAGTACTGTAGTTCAATCTCTATTGTGAATGTGCAACTTACAAATGCAGAATTTTTTTGTTACATAACTGCACTCAAAAACAAAACAATTTAAAAAGTTAGTGCCTCCAAGTCCACTCAGTCCTACTTCTTGTTCAGCCAATCAAGTTTGTTTACATTTACAGGAGATAATGTTGCCCGCTTCTTATTTACAATGTCACCTGAAAGTGAGAACAGGCATTTGCATGGCACTTTTATAGCCAGCATTGCAAGGTATTTATGTACACGATCTACTAAACATTCATATGCCCCTTCATGCTTTGGCCACCATTCCAAAGGACATGCTTCTATGCTGATGAAGCTCGGTAAAAAAATAATGCGTTAATTAAATTTGTTAAACATTCCAATGCAGAAACTACAGAACGCGAACCACCAAAAAAGAAAATCAACCTTCTGCTGGTGGCATCTGACTCAGATGATGAAAATGAACATGCGTCAGTCCGCATCGCTTTGGATTGTTATCAAGCAGAACCATCAGCATGTTCTCACTTTCAGGTGACATTGTAAACAAGAAGCGGGCAGCATTATCTCCTGCAAATGTAAACAAACTTGTTTATCTAAGCAAATGGCTGAACAAGTAGCAGCACTGAGTGGACTTATAGGCTGTAAAGTTTTACATTGTTTTATTTTTTGTCCATAATTCTACAATTGTAAGTTCAACTTTCATGAGAGATGCACTACAGTACTTGTATTAGGTGAATTAAAAAATATAAAGTGAGCACTGTACACTTTGTATTGTTATAATTGAAATCAATATATATCAAAATGTAGAAAACATTCAAAGATATTTAAATAAATGGTATTCTATTATTTAACAGCCTGATTAATTGATTAATTTTTTTAATTGCTTGACAGCCCAATTACAAATATGATACTCTGCTTCTTGGTAGTACCAGTATAGGAACTTGATACATCCTCTACAACAGGCTTACAGAGGCATTGACTTTGATTGCATGACACTTAGTCCTTTTGGATATGTGCTGCAGTACTTTAACATCTGATGAAGTGGGCTGTAGCCCAGGAAAGCTTATGCTCAAGTAAATTTGTTAGTCTCTAAGGCGCCACAAGTACTCCTGTTCTTTTTGCAGATACAGACTAACACGGCTGCTACTCTGAAACATCTCATCACTAGTTCCACTAACCAATATGGAGTAGTGAGGTGACTTAAATTCCTACTCCCACCAAAAGCAGAGGCGTTGATAGTTGTTCAGGTGCGTGTAGTTTCACTTACAGTGTAAGTTGTATGTAAATATGGACTTTTATTCTACCCTCCATCTTTAGTATTCAAATACTAGATCTGATACAGGAATTGGGTATAGCAACTTTTTCATTGTAAGGTGCAGTACATGTGAAGAAACAAATAACTTGCAATTCAGAAGTGACATCTGATTTGATACATTCCCTGTCCTCCCCCATTTCTGCAACTGTGAAACTTTCCATATACTTGGCTAGCCTAAATTTCTGACCACCTCTTCAAGCATACACCAGTCACAAATACTCTTCCTAGCCAACTGCTTATATTTTGTTTCTGTAGATTTATGTTGGGGGAAAGAAGAAAGATGGCAAACTTTCGGCCCTGGCTAAGTAAAAGCTTCAATATAAAACTTCACATCAAAGGGTCCATAGTAGCTTTGCAGAAATTTATTTACACAATTCAAGTTACATTATACAACCGCTTTTGAAGCTGATCCAAGTTTCTGTGAAAGTCAGCCATGTGTAACTTACTGAATTTCCAAAATTGTACCACATTGATTTGAGAGGTTCAAGATTTATCTTGTAAATTCAAAACAGTGGGAGGCTTTTGGTATGAAATATCACCAAAAGACTGGTTAATATCTATAATGTAACATATCAAATGTGGGAGGAAAATCACACAACATGAAATACTTTTAATATGCTATACATACAGCAATCTGCAACCTTCTGATCAAATATGTAAACAAACTGGTTTCTAAAATGTCACCGTAAACAAAATGAGTTTTTATATTTTTTTCCCAGCAATAGCATAAAACAGCTCCATACTTAAAACCATTGTGAACAAATCTATTCTGAACTATATTTACATTTCTTCCCTATGCATACTATTTAGGCTCCCCTTAAAATAAGGGAGCTAACTGCATATATAATAAACCCATAGGCCACTCCTTCCCCATCACTGCTATACATTTACCTCTTAGCAGAATTCTCAAGTTTTTATTAGGACAAAACATGAATCATAAAAACAAAAGTCAGACATGAAAAAATTTCAAGCAACATTTCCCTAAAAAGCTGCTTATAAGAGGAAGTCAGCTACTAGTGGCTTTGATACTTTGTACCTACATAGTTCCTAGGAAAATAATCTTCAGTTCTGTAGAGTTTAGGCAGGTCATATGTATGCTGTGCTGATGGAGTATGCTTCTGAAATGAAAAAAATGGGAGAAAAATTAACTTTACTGTTGAAAAGAATTTAATTGGCAATATGTTTAACTGGGCATATGTGGGATGTTGCAATTTGTCAACATTATCTTACACATACCTCAGTGTATATTATGTACCAAACACCGGGAGAACATTTCCCCCTCCCCCACACAATGTCTGGGGAAAGACTAAAACTTAAATGGTTTCCCGGAGTGTTTGTCCCTCTATCAGGGAAGAATGAGAAGGTGTGGCCTGAGCTGGTGCAGCTCCCAGTGAAGTTGTACATCTTGGGTCTGTCTAGGTGGTGATAAATACTTAGCACTGAGTCTCAGAGCACCGGTCAGCTGACTGGGGCTCATGGGGCTATAAAATTGCACTGTAGGCAAGAGGGGGGGAGGGAGCCCAGGCTCGAACATCTACACTGCAATTTTACAGCCCCATGAGCCCCAGTCAGCTGACCTAGGCCAGCCGTGACCACACTGCGGTCTTGCAGTGCAGCTCTACTCTATTAAACCACATCTGAATTTGATCCCACATCTTCTCTTATTTGTATTGGTACTGAAACAGAAAATGCATCAGGCTACCAGTAGGGTACAGGTCATTTTCTATCACCACATTTCCCCACCGGAACTCTTTGAATCCCAACACTTTTGTTCTCAAACCTTTAAGACAATCCTTTTAGGCTCTGCCGCTAGGAATTCTCAGTTCACATTCCATTCCAGATCATGGTGGACACTGATGCCCAGCATTAGAAAGCTCTTAAGACTTGGAGACTTTATTCTTTTTCTTGTGTTTTGGGCAAATCATTGTCCGTGCAGTTTTTGGTCAAATTTCCTAGCCTTCATGTCTCATTGTTAGGAGTTAATGTGCCATTTATGCAGTTTATTTCACATAGTCTCCTGGTCTTAAAATGTGCATGCAGGGTTCCTATCTTCCCCAAATTGCCATTTTTAGTGAATTTGCTCCTTTATTCAAAGCTATTCTCTTGCAGTGATTTGTATTTTCATTATTCTCTTTTCATTGTTCTACCAAACAGGCCATTCACAAATAGTCAAAAGCATCTGGAACTAATGTGCAGCAGTAGAGACCTGTGGAAATTATCTTGACTATTCAAATTCCCTCCCTTGCCCTTTCTTGCAATCCAGACTAACTTCCAGGGCTCCAAAAAACTGACAGCTTCACCATATCACCTCCATTGCATGTTCCTTATCTACTACCAAATTGAAGTATCAACCCAACCCATCACTCACCCAGCAGGCTTCCTCATAGGTCTGGTCTTGTAACTATTCACTCCTGGGGGTTGTTCTCTCTCTAGTAATCCTACTTCAATCTAGACCACTTTCTCTCTTTACACGTTAAGGTCTTTTGCCTGCAACTAAAAGCCTGATGTTAACATTTTTTCAATACTGCATATTTAGAATCATGGAAATGTAGGACTGGAAGGGACCTTGATAGATCATCTAGTCCAGTCGCCTGCACTGAGGCAGGACTAAATAGTATCTAGACCAGTGAAACTTAGATGGAGGTTCATCAGCCGCAGGTGCCTCTTTAATGTGTCTCCTGCAGCTCTTTGCAGCACACATTAAAACAATGTATGATTTAATTATTTACCAATCTAAGTTACCAACCAATCAGGATGGTTTTACTATGTTATTAACCAATTGTAGTTGATAAAAATAATGGTCTGTCATCTTGCTGTGAGATAGATACATAGATATATATAGTACTATAGTAAATGAAACAATGAATTCACACTACTTTGGCTCTTTTGGGTAATGTTGATCACTAAGGTCTGAGTATCACTGATCTAGACCATCCCTGAGAGTTGTTTGTCTAACCTGTTCTTAAAAACCTCCAGTGATGGAGATTTCACAACCTCCTTAGGTAATTTGTTTCAGTGCTTAACTATCCTTAGACATTAGGAAAAACTTAATTGTAACATAAATCTCCCTTACTGCAATTTAAGCCCATTACTTCTTGTCCGGTCCTCAGTGGATAAGGAGAACAGTTTATCAGCCTCCTGTTTATAACAGTCTCTTACATATTTGAAGATTTAGGTCCCCTCTCTGTCTTCTCTTTGCCAGATTAATAAACCTAGTTTTTTCCCATCTTTCCTTGCAGTTCATGGTTTCTAGACCTTTAATCATTTTTGTTGATCTTCTCTACACTTTCTCCAGTTCGTCCACATCTTTCCTAAAGTGTGGTGTCCAGAACGGGACACAGTGCTGTAGCAAGTGGAAAAGTTACTTCATTCCTAAGTGTAGTATTTTGCATTTGTCTTTATTGAATTTCATTCTATTTATTTTTAGACCATTTCTCCAGTTTGTCAAGATCATTTTGAATTGTAATCCTGTCCTCCAAAGTGCTTGCAACCCCTTTCAGCTTGGTATTATCCCAAACTTTAAGTCTATGCCATTATCGAAAACATTTGATGATATAGAATAGAACCAGACCCAGGACAGATCCCTGCGGGTCCCCACTCAATCTGCTCTTCCAGCTTGACTGTGACCCATTATCAATGCTGTTTTGAATGCTGTTTTTCAACCAGTTGTGCACCCCTCTTCTACTAGATGCTGAGGGGATTAGCTCAATGGTCTAAATTCAGATGTGCAACATTTAGCATCCCAGCAGGGCAGGTTCAGTTCCTAGTGCTTAAGAAGTAGATAAAATTAGGAATTGCTGCATGTGGTTGCCTTTTGACTGAGCCCTTATAAAACAGTGCTTTGCATAAATGCTAAAGATTCCCTGACACTTTTCATAAGAGTTCTCTTTTTTGGCCAAGGATATCAGAGAAATGATGAGCCCTGACAGTGAGGATGAGAAGCTTGAACTTGATTCAGTAGAAAACAGGGATCCAGAGGAAAAAAGGCACATATGGGTGTGGTTAGAGGAACTGGGCAAGGAATATTACCTTAGTAACTGCAGTTTGGATAGACCAAAGGAAAGCAATGGGGATGGTGAAGGTCAGAGGGGAAGCTGCAGTACTCAGGACAGGAGATGTTGAGGGCTTGAACAGTTTAGGAGACTGCACAGAAAGGAAAGCTGGAGTTTAGAAGAGTTTTATGGACAACGCAGTATTATGAGGATTAGGATTCAGTGTGGGGCAAGGAAGATGCCTTGATTAGAGGCTAGAGCGAGGGAAGGGGTAGTGAGATCATTAGCACCAGAAAGGCGCAGGGGTGGGAGAAAGATGCATTTAGTCTGTAACGGGGAAAAAATCAGCTAGAGTCTACTTTACCATCACCAGTTAAGTGGTGAGTCACAGATAAATGACATCACAACATTTCTACTGCAGTTACACCTAAAGGCTACAACCAGGTTGGGCCCATAGTGCTAGGGACAGTGCAGACCCCAATAATAGACAGTCCCTGCCCTAAAGAGCTCAGAGTCTAAAATGATGCCATAGCCATCTGACCTCATGGGTGTAAGTGCTTTTTAAAAATTTTGTTAAACAGATTTACATTCACATTCTGACCAGCTCAAGAAGACAAAATTGACCAGGGATAAATTTTTCAAAAGCACCAAAGCAATTTAGATGCTGAAGTCCCATTCTCCAGAGTAGCTTAAGCACTTAAATACTTTGAAAAAATGGATACAACTCTGAGAATTCAATGGGAGTTGGGTGCCTAAATACCCTGAAAAATCTGGCCCTTGGGAGCCTAAATCTCTTTGAAAGCCAATGGGTCTTAGGTTTTAAAAATCTTACCCTAGAACTAATCAAGTGTACAAACTGCCAAAGTTAAACCTACCTGGAGTCCCCTATTCTCATAATCTTTTTGGAGAGCACCCTAATTTATGCTCAGCAGCAGAAAACAGAGAGAGGTGTGAAGGAAAGTTAACAGAAAGGAATTGCAAACAGAGGTAGTAACATTGCAGAAAATGCCCAAGTAGAGAAGGAACTGTCAGGCTGAAAAAGTAACAATTCAAACAACATAAGACTAAGCTGAGCTACCCATTCTGCAAGGTAACACCCAAGAGACCACACTTGCTTCTCTGCCACAGTGAAGACCTTAACCCCACCCCGAGAACCAAGGTCTCTCAGGGTATGTCTATAATGCGTTGTAAACCCAGGTCTGTGAAACAAAGGCTTGTGGACTCAGTGTTTCCAAGCCCGTGCTTGAGCATCCATTGTAAACCTGGATTTACAATTGCTGAACCCACGTGTCTCAACCATGCTAACATGTCCATGCTGCACTACAGAGGTCTTCTGAGTCAGGTCTACAGCTTGAGCTGCATTCACATTGCAGAGGGACTGGGGCTCTGACCCACCCCCTACGGAGGTCTCCTGGGGCTATAAAATTGCACTGTAGGCAAGAGGGGGGAGGGAGCCCAGGCTCGAACATCTACACTGCAAGTTTACAGCCCCGTGAGCCCCAGTCCTGGATGCTTACTAACCTGAATCAAACTGGTGTCTGTGTGTGGATGAAAGGGCAGCTTGGGCACTAATCTGATTCAGAGGTGGCTTTAGGGTGCAGTGTAGATACACCAAAAGGGAAATTAAGAAACTATCCTCCATGGGACTGAGTGCCCTCAGCAACTCACAAAGTCAGGCCCTCAATTCAAAGTATTTCAAGGATATAGACTGTTGGTTAGATGAGATCATTAGCATGCTCTTGATTAATCTATTTACTTACAGTTAATTGCGGTAGCTCTCCGAAGGAAGCTGTGTGCTTGTTTTGGAGTATGGGGAACTTACTACATAATTCCCCAGAGTATCCTTACTCTCTATCTGCTTCTTGAGGCAATTCGAGGTGGCGTATTGATTTATAAAGCCCTCTATGGCCTAGGTACTGGCTTCCTAAGATGCCCCTCCCTCCTCTTCACCCAGCAGATGAAATGAGTTGGGGCAGTTCTGCTGACACTCCCTTGGTTTGCACATCTGGGATAAGTGGCAGCATATTCTCTGAACTGCCCTCAAAGCCGCTAATCTACACAGGCTGGAGGAGGGTGGTTATAGGAATAGGCCTGGACCAGTAAGCCACTCACATCAATGATCATGTTGTTTTAGAGTGCCTGTGTGTATACAGACCTGCGAGGGAAGGAGGGATAGGCACCTTTAACACAACAAAAAGTTGCAAAAAATTAAATATAAGTAGTAGTAGAAAAAATAAATGGTGACAGCAAAAGCAGATGGTCATCAGTCCCAGCTCTGAATAAGGCCAGGCGGATACTAAACCAGCAAGCCACGTAGTTCTTGGAACAGTTGCCAGTGACAAGGTGCAATAACCCTGCAGAGAAGCGAAAGCAGTAGATGAAGAATGCAGTCCAAGTGGAAAGTTGAGAGTTTTGGTGGTTTTACAGAGAACGTGGATAAAATCAGAAATAAAAAGAGACAGAAAACACTCTGGCTTTTCAAAGTAAAATCATTTGCCCTTCATTCCAGAGAAATCACTGCCAGTAGTTGATAACACTGTTTTAAAACATCTTTAAAGAAACAATACTACCATAAATGTCAGCAGTGAAACTTAAGTTATGAAACTGACAACGGGCCTGAACAGAGGATTTGCCATACCAGATCAGATCAGATCATTGGCCAACTTAGTTCAGTATCCAGCATCTGACTGGCCAATACTAGATACTTAAAAAGAAAGAATAATAATAATAATAATAATTTATGATGCAGCAGGTTAGTTATGTAATGCTGTACACTAGGGTGAGAGAAGAATTCCCTCCTAACCCCTGCAGTGATCAACTGATGCCTTGAAGTATAAGATCTGTATACCTGTCTTTCCCCTTACCATGCTAAACTACAAAGTTATCCCATCCCCTCCTAATCCCTATTAATGTATGTTTCTTATGACCTCCTGATACAATTAATTCCTCTGGCTGACTAATGTTGTGTAATCGTGCTGTGAATAATTGTAAAAAGGATTCTGTCTGTTTTAAATCTACCTGCAATTAACTTTAATCAAGGCTCCCCTCTAGTTCTCAGATGATGTTAAAAAAGGATTGCTCTAGTCTGTTCAGAATCTTCTGGTGCAGCTGCTGAATCCGTGCCAACTACTGAGACAAAGATAACTATCCAGAGGACAGTGCTTCAGGAGGAGCAGTTCACAGGAAAGGATTCTTGGACAACTGTACAAATAAGATATGGAGGTAACAGAGATGCCAGGATATGAGGAATCTCTATTCTATGCATGTCATGCACTCAAGGGATGAAATGGCTCTTCTGTGGTCAAGCTACAGTGAAACCCAAAGGAAAAGCAATAGCTCTATGCCAGGAAAACAAACAAACAAAAAAACTGGGAGAGTCTGAATATCCAAAACTACAGGAGAAATCAAAAGGGAAAGGTTCAAGTAACAGGATATGGAGCCTTTTGCCCTAGATCACTTGGTTCACATCTGGTGCAGATTAGTAAAGCGCAGAGGATGTTGCTGTACCATGGCTGTTTGATGTCTTTCAAACTAGGAGCCTTCAGTCCAATTCCCAGCGGGATGGCATCCATTGCCACAAAAGATACCACAAGTGGTGCTGGCCCTGTCAGTGAGTATCAGCAGCTAGCCAAAGACCAAATCAGCCAGAAGAATGAACTCTGTTTATGTCTAATCTAGACTATAAGGTCCTCAAGCCCAGGCTTCTACAGTTCTGTGCACACCTATAGCACTTTATAAGTAACTCCTTGTCACTTCTATTAGTGCTTCCTTAGACAGGGCATAGGGTAGGACAGTAGCTTGCACTGTTTCTGCCTGTACTGTATGAGAATTGTTGGCAGAGGATTTCAGCCTCTCGGGACATCAGTCTGACACCTTTCACCAGCACTGAGAGCACTTAAAACAAAACAAATCCCTCCACACCAAATCTCAAAACTGAAAATGTAAGGCTATGTAAAGTACTATAAGGCAAGGGAGGTGGCTTACCAGATCAGTGACAGCTGTCTAGGAATGCTAGCAGCATTATTCAGATACATTAAAAGCCCTTCAGACAATACTCAGCACGACAGTAATAAAGGCACAAAGTATGCACACAGACTCCAGCTGCAGTCTAGTCGTCATGTGTGATACACTTAAAGAACAGAGAGAGACAGAGTTGCTCCGGAGTTCCTGAAGGGGAACACTGCAAGTGGAGAAACTACTAGAGCCATCTGTAGACAGATTTGAAGTGGGATCCACTCCCCAACCCTGCTCCCAATTTAGGGAACTATTAACTTACACCTTTCAGTTGAAAGATCCCATAAACAGTGATTAGCTGAGGAAGTGAAAGATGAAAAAGTTAAGGGGAACTCAACATTCTGTAGCAGGAAACATGGGCCCATATAAACTAGACGGGATATTTATGGTTTGAAACAAAAACATTAGAATTTTAGACGACCTTTTGCAAAGTGAAGCACATGCAGCATTCTGTACTTACAAGAAAATTCAAAGGAATGGCATGTAGAATCATGCCTGAAGGATTAAAATCCCTGGTGGCAGCTTTAGAGACTTCAGTAAGTTAAACCTTACCAGGAGGCCAAGTTATCTAGGGAGAGGAGCTCTGTGGCTTTGTTTTTGAAGCACTGGGGCCCTCTACTTGAGAAATATACCCCAAATACTGTCTTAGATAGCTAAAGGAAACGTGAAAGCAACATGAGTGTGATCCACAGATGTGAATACAGTAGTATTATTCTTGACAACTGCAACTCAGCACTAGAACAGCATAACTCAGTCACAAGCTGAGCACTTGTAGGTTGTGTGTTCTGCTCAGGAAACTATCCCCTCTGGGCAGCTTAATCCACAATCACTCAGATTTTACTTTTCATCAAATAGGGAGGGGGGAGAAGTGCGTGCATGTTCCAAAGCCACACTGCACATAGTAAACTTAAGCCAGCCTAAAGAACGAGGAGTACTTGTGGCATCTTAGAGACTAACAAATTTATTTGGGCATAAGCTTTTGTGGGCTAAAACCCATTTCATCGGAATGACCCAATAACCCACTCTGTCCCCAGGCACAGACCAGGGTTCTGCATTTACTGCTGTTACTATAAGGCCTTCCTGTCCAATTCCAAATTATTTGTTTTCATAAGTAACTCGCAGTATAGCTATTTATCCGTGTCACATAATGGTGAACTGCTTCCAAACACTGAAAGAACAGGTAGGCCCCGAGCAAAGAGGGAGGAAGAACATACTTCATACAGGGAATGAAGCATGTAACCTCCTCCCCATTGGAAATGGAGTTTCCCGGTACACAAGTGAAACTTAAACCAAAGTCTTGCAGCCACCAAACAGTTTTCTTTCTCTGAACCAATCAATCATCACCCCAGATCTGGATTCCTGCAAAGTAGGTTCCCTGTGAGCCTAGCCAATTTCAGGATTTTGTGCCTCATCTCAGATGTATTAACAGGAACTATATTGGGTCAATTATCCCTCAGACTTAAAGTTCCTGTCCCACACAACAATTTCAAAGCTAAAAAAGTAGTAATAAAATATCTTGCCTCTAATGCAGATCCATACTAGATCCTGCTGTTGCCTTGGCCTGCAGCGCTGCTCATGTTCCCAGAGCTCCTGAATCCATTTACTTTTCCACCCCCCTGAACTAGCACTAATGCACCTTCCCCTCAGCCCCCACTGACAGTTTTGCTCCTGCCTATTACACTAAGAGAAGCCTTCAAAGCCTTCATGGGAGTATCAGCACTATTGCAAGCAGGCAAAGAAAACAAAGAGGTTCAGAAACTCTGTTCCAGAGAGACATGTGCACTACAGAGGTCTGAACTCCAAGGACATGAGGGACTGGAGGTGACCCACTTAGGAAAAAGAGTAATCTGATATTCAGGTAAGAGGACAGGGTCAGCACTAAGGAGGGATCAGTAAGTGATATTTGGTGGGGCTAATTATTCCCAGCACTTGATCATTTTCACATGTATTTAATTAAGTACAGCTCTGAGTAGAGCTGGTCAAAGACTGGAGTTTCTGTTCCATGTGAAATGCTAAAAATTTTTTAAAAATTGTTATGAATTGGAATGAAATACTGAAATTTCTAAATTTCACACACAATGAAAATTTTGAACATTTTTAATTCAGAACCACTGAAATATTTCATCTAGAGAACATTGAAATACAATTTCCTTATGGAGAGAGATTTTTTAATTATCCACCATAGGGCTGTTTGCACCTTCCCCTGAAGCATCTGGTTCTGGTCGCTGTCGTATTGAATACTAGACTAGTGGTTGGATGACAATAGGCTTTGCTATAGTACGGGGTAGCCAAACCGTGGCTCAAAGGTGACATGTGGCTCTTTAAAGTGCGTCTTAGGGCTGGTCCACACTAACCCCCAGTTCGAACTAAGATATGCAACTTCAGCTACGTGAATAACGTAGCTGAAGTCAAAGTATCTTAGTTCGAACTACAAGGTACTTACCGCGGGTCCACACGCGACAGGCAGGCTCCCCCGTCGACTCCGCGTACTCCTCTCGCGGAGCAGGAGTACCGGTGTCGACGGCGAGCACTTCCGGGATCGATTTATCGCGTCTAGACAAGACGCGATAAATCGATCCCAGAAGATCGATTGCTTACCACTGAACCCGGAGGTAAGTATAGACGTACCCTTACAGCGCCTCCAACGCCCTCTCCTTTCTCCTCCTACCAGACTGGGGAGAGGGGAGCTCAGGGCTTCTGCCCTGCGGTAGGGTGCTGGGGCCAGGGGCTTCTGCCAGAGATGACTGGTGCCTCCTGAGAGCGGGAGCCAGCAAACCCTGGCAAAAATTGGGGGGAGGGAAGGGTGGGGCATGTGACCCCACACATACATATCACCTCTGCTTCTGCCTAGCGGGGAGGAGGGCCCTGAGACCTCCTTCCCCGCAGGGCTGAAGCCCTGAGCCCCAGCAGGTGTGCCCTGGCTCTCAAACTTCTGAAGATTGTCGTAGGTGGCTCAGAGGGTCAGTAAGTATGGCCACCCCTGACTACAGGCCAGAGACATTCGGTCCAATTGCCTGCATCAAGCAACAAGGACTCTATGGTATGAATCTTCAACACATCTAAATTTGTCTTCAACACACCGGATAATTTTTTATTTTTTAAACTAGGGGAATATTTCTGTTGTCCAGATTTCCATGGTGTCTCATACACACTTCATCACTGACAAGTTCTGGATAACAGGAATTCTCATGATCTTTCACCCTGCCTGAAATAATTTGATTTTTCTCTCATCTGTCCCCTCTACCCAGAACACATTATTCTCAACATCAAACACACCAATACCAAGATTCTGCAACCTCCCTGGGACAGTCTCACACTTAAAAAAAAAAAAAAAAAATCTATACCACAAATGGAGTCCTGAGAGTCTTGTCTGCAGCCCTTCTAAAGCTTTGAGACCTACCATCTTTCATCAAACTGCGAGTGTATACCAAGGAGTTCAGTTAATATGGCTCCTTTGAGAAGTGTACAAAGGGGTCCTAAATGCAGCAGCACCATGTCTAGAAACACTTCTCCTTAAGTTTGCTCTAATTTTCATGTCACAGTTACGGAGCCGGCTCCTCAACTATGCCCAGTACCTTTCTCCATGCTAGAGGCTAGTGGCATCATAGGGCTTCTGGGTGGAAGGCTACAGCTCCCGCCTCTCCTGAAGACATGGCTCGGAATGTCTCCTAGCATATGGGGGAGAATCCTCAGCTGCCTGATTAAGGCAACTTTACTCCCCTTTGTGCTTCTGGAGCTGCACAAAAGGGATTTAACCAGGGACATGAGTTAATATCCACAAAGCACTTTGAAGAATGATCCCAACACCACCTCTGCAAGTAGGTAAGTACTACAGCCCCCATTTCACAGCAGAGGAAACTGAGGCAAAAGGGTTAAGTGGTTTGTCCCAGACACAAGCAAGTCAGTGGCAGAGCCAAGATTAGAATCAGAACTCACGCCTCTTTCAAATTATTTTTTTATGGTGCTACAGACACACACCGCACTTTGCAGGTAAATGTAAAGAGGAGGTTCCCTACCACCCGACACTTACAATTAAGACTGAGGAAATAATGAAAGAACAACACAGAAAGCACAAAGGCAAATAAAAGGAAGGGGATACAGCCCTTGCAGGGCGAAGACAAAAAAAGGGAATATATCTGGTGACATCTTAGGTGGCTTCTTAAATTTCTGTAGTGAAATCAAGTTTCAGAGGAAAATTATAGGTTAACAGGCACAGCAGGAAAAGTGAATTCAAAGCTCTGAATGAGGAAACAGACACTATCACAGCTATGGGGCAAACTGCAAAGACCACAATGAGGAATGAAGAGATGTTTCAGCAGGAGCATGGCATAAGTTAATGCATGAAGGAAGGTCTAAGTGCTGAGGTATAGGCAGGAACAGAGATGTGCGTGGCAAGGATAATAAGCTTGAATGTAATGGGTAGCCAGCCAAGAGGTTTGAAAAGAGGCGTGACAACAGGTGGCTTTGTCTAATATTTGCAGCCACAGAAATTCGAAGATAAGCACCTGTCAATTCAGACTGTCCCTGGATTGTGAGATAAAATGGGGTTGTGCTTGCATTTTTGATTTTGGCAAAATGAACATTTCAAGGGTGGGTTTGCAGAACTGTGATCAGAGACTACGCACCCTTACCTCTTACCTCCATTGAAGTCTATAATTTGCACCAACCGAGCACACTTGTTTATACATATATTCAAGACGTGGGAGATTAAAAGCAAAGCAACGTTTATTACGTCAGAGCAATTTTGCTGATAACCTTGTTTGAGTTACAGATCCACAGCTTTGCATTTGAAAGAAGCAGAAGGCCCATCTGCCTGAAGAGCTATGCAGAAGACGACACCTGGCTTACATGCTCACTTAGGACCACATGCCCACACAGATATAATGAGACAAGGAACAGACAACCTCATTTATCTTTTAGTGGGAGCAAGGAAGCCAAACGATTGAGCATTTGGACTTTGAGCCGAAGTAATAAAATCTAGTATAGCTTCACTTTCAAGGCTGTACATTACTCTGCCCCTTGTAATCTCTCTAGAAGGCCACCTGCTCGATACAATGTATAAGCTTTCTTTGCTTCCCACATTCAGGCACTGGACTCAATCAGGTGATCTGGGTTCTATCCATAGCTCTGCCACTGAATTACTGTGTGAATGTGGACAAGTCACTTTCCTGTGCCTCTGTTTCCCCATCTGTAAAATATAGACAATGATGCTGACCCTCTTTTATTAAGTGCTTTGAGACTATGTATAAAAGTAGCATAAAAGTGAGCAATAGATTACAATTATGCTTGAAAAAACCTTCCCCAGGGATGTTTTCCACGTACCATCCCTCTACTTCACAAAAAATAAGACGATCCAAACTTCTGAAAGCATTCAAGCTGTAAGGTGTACACTCTGCTTTGTGAACATAGGAACTGCCAGACTGGATCAGACCTAAGGTCGCTGTAGTCCAGTATCCTGGTCTCTAATTGTGGCCAGAACAAGATGCTTCACAGGAATATGTAAGCACCCTATACAACAGGCAGACATGAAATAATCTGCCCCCCATTATAGGTCTTTCTGGAGCAGTGTCACAATCAAAAGCTAAACAAAATAATAAAACCCATTTGAAATATGAAGCAGCATTACTCAGGACAGACTCACATTGACTAATGGGAGTTGGATCAGCTCCCTAATAAGTAAGTGGCCCAGTGGACAGGCACAGCACAACAAGACAGGACTCCTGGGTTCTAGTTCTGACTCTGCCAGTGATTCACTTTATGACCTTGAGCAAGACCCTGCACTTCTCTGCCTCAAGTTTGCCATCTGTAAAATGGGGACACTTTGGAAAAGGCTTTAGTATAAAATATGGATTGTGTTAATTTACCATCTGCATTTTCTAGCGGCCATCTGTGCAGAATATGTGTATGTGTAAAAGTAAAATAGATGCCCCTTGCAAACACCCCAAAACTAGTATTCTGGTATATTTAAGAAGATATACAGTATTCGGACAGATGAGTAAATTATGTCATACTTATATATAACCTAATTTTTCTCTTGATAAACTAAGAAAAGGGGAAGTGTACAGAGTTTATTTTTAGTAATGTTATATTAAGGCATGCTACAGCACAAGACCACGTGTGTGTAGTACAACTTAAAAACTAGTTCAAAAACATACTTTAAAAAAAAAAGTGTTTACAGATTGTACCAGGATTTGATTCCGGTCCCAGGGACATGCCAGAACTTTGTAAAAAAATCAGGATTTCTTAGGAACATTTTTGGTTTTCATGTGAATTTCTGATCATGTTCAGGGTTCCAAACATATTAATAATTATACTAAACTGGGATAGGTTGCCAAAAAACAACATTGGCTAAGAAATAATATAAAGGGGCATAGGGCACAGTGCAGAGCAATCCACTCAATTCCCACCAAAGGCAATGGGGGTTGGGAGCACTCATGTTCCTTGCAGGATTAAGCCCCCACACTGATCAGAAATGATAGGTCAAAATGAGAAAAATAAGATTCAGCCTGGGAAAAGTCCAATAATACTCTGAACACTGATGGTCAATGGGAGGGAGGTTCTGGGATAGCAGTGAGAGAGAGAGAGACACCCAAGGCAAGAGCAGACAGTAAACTGCGTACAAGCTTCTGATACGACATGGCAGGAAGTAAAGTGAGTTGAGATTTGGCACAAGTGTAAACTTCAAGTCAGTGGCTGTGGCCTGTCCCATGGTAGCATGAGGGGAGATGTGGCAGGTTTTGAGCACCTGGATCTCTGGCCCTGCTGGAATCAGCTGGCATAAAGATGAAAACCCTCCTCCACACCCTTCCTCTGGCAGGGAGCACTTTAGAGGTAGCTGTTCTCAATAGTAACAGGCTAATGAAGCCAGTTCTTACCACTCATCCTCCAGCCAGGCCCCCATATCCCATCCATTCGGGAACGTGGCCTGTTAAGTGTGGAGCAGAGGCCTAGATGCAGTGCTTAGGTACTCATGCCTGCCCAGCTGCAATGAGATGGGTGGTCCCATCACAGAGACATTGCTACAAAAAGAAATATAAGTCTTGCCTGATAAAAATTGATACCAAAGTGTCATTAATGTGGCCTGAAAATTACCGTGGTCAAAAAACCCCAAACAAACCCATATGCTTACAGGATGGAAGGTGCACTCTGGCAATGGAAGAGTTACACAAAACCTGGTGATTAGGGAGGTGTTAACTAGACTTTTTTGGAACATTCAATATTAGTGAATAGGGCCTGAAAGTTCCTGTTCAATATGGCAAAGTTCTGCCTGCTAACGAAGGATAAAAATAGTCTGTGTGTGCCTATGTAAAAGAAAACACACACACACACACACACCATGGAACTGGCACTGCAGTATGGTTGGGGGATGGGCAGCTAGACGAGAAGCTGCAGTAATCGCGGCGACTCCTGCAGGCTGAGCTCTACTGGGTAAACTACACTGAAACGCTGTGTAACAGCAACTGCCAGAGACACAGCAACTGCAATCAGCTAATCCAGAGAGAAAGGACTAGAATTTTCCAGGCAGGCCAGGAAGAATCCTTTATTTCTATTGGCTAGAGGCGTGTGCGCACACACAAATACACACACACACGCTCTCTCTCTTTTTTTCTGGAGACTATCTTGGTATTTTTGTTGTTGGCAAACCAGACTCTTTCAGAAGCCGCTTTAGAAATATTTGCAGGTTAGGGGGCATCTGAACAGAAGCAATGTGGCGAAGAGGGATTAACCACCCCCAAAGATGAGCTTGCAACAATACTGCTATTGCAGAAATACAATCACTACACAATAACTTTTTTCCCCAAGTGTACCAGCTATGCTTCCTAGAGCATTTAGGTGCACAATTGAATTAAAAACCAAGAGCGAATAAATTATTTTTCATGCATTTTCAAACCACATTGACACTTGGACTCTGCGGCAAAATGAATGTTACAAAAAAAAAAGTGTATATGCACTGAATATAAATATATTATGAAATGGCTTTTAAAACTCTGCCCTAGAGAGAGCTTTCTGATTGGCTCCCAATGATATAAAGACATCCATAATGCCTGGTAAAATACGGGTTAACTAGTCTAATTTCTGCATATAAATTCCAGGTAATAAGAGTATCCGTGACACTCCAGGAAACATATTGCAGATTAATTATAGCGCTTCTCAGGTAGTTAAAGTCATTTGACCTCAAACCCTAACGCCATGCAAGCTTACTATTGTCATGCAGAAATGCACTCACACTGGCCTGCCTTATTGCTTAATTATTCACTGTTTGTTTCTGCTGAGGGAAGCCTTACTTAAGGATATGTTAAATCGTTGTCAAATTTAAGTTATGAAAGATATACACAGGCACATCTTAAGCAACTTAGCTTTGCATGGTATGGCATCCTGTGTAAAGTCAATGATGAGCTATCAGTGGTTCTCAAACTTTTTTACTGGTGACCCCTTTCACATAGCAAGCCTCTGAGTGCAAACCACCCCCCCCTTATGAATTAAAAACACTTGTTTATATATTTAACACCATTATAAATGCTGGAGGCAAAGCGGGGTTTGGAGTGGAGGCTGATAGCTCACGACCCCCCATGTAATAACCTTGTGACCTCCTGAGGGGTCCCGACCCCCAGTTTGAGAACCCCTGAGCTAGGTACTGTACCTCTTCAAATGGGAAACAGATTCTGTGCATTTTCACTTCTTATTGAATAAAGGTATTATTAAACCAAGCAATGCATTTTTTAAAAAAAGCCCTACGAAAAGACAAACCTACACTTTGAGAATCCTACCATAGGAAGGGCTTGTGCCAGAGCCATCAATTAAATCCTTTTAAAAACTTTTTTTTTGGTCCCAAGTGGTCAAATAATAGTGAATGGCATTAACTCTTTAATTGCAGTGAGGCTTACAGGTTGCCAGTCAACGGACTGTTTAGGAGGACTGTCTGCGATTGCAGCTTCAAAGGAGTTTTGATAGACTGCATATTCCAAGTAGAGACAAGATGGGTGAGGTAATATCTTTTACTGGACCAACTTCTGTGGGTGAGAGACACAAGCTTTCGAGCCACACAGAACTCTTCTTCAGGTCTCTCTAATATCCTGGGACTGACACAACTACACCTACATTACATATTCCAAGTGCAAACACATTTACATGGTTACTGCATGACTGGAGAATTCCAGTAAAATATTAATCGCACAAGGTTTGCACCATAGCTTGCAACCAGTCCTCTTTCTACAATACAAGACCCTCAGCTTCTAGATATAAACAGCAACAGAGGGTCCTGTGGCACCTTTAAGACTAACAGAAGTATTGGGAGCATAAGCTTTC
>NW_020664481.1:15560475-15576461 GCF_002925995.2 Terrapene triunguis
ATGGGGTTGCAATGATGCATGGTATCACTTCCAGGTTCATAGCAGCATCACTGAAGTTAAAGAAAAGCCGTGTATTATTACCTAATAATACTGCTCATTCTGATCCTCTTTTCAGCACCATAGGGAAAATGCTAAAATTGATCAAAGAAAAAAAATAGGTCACCCATAACCACAGTGCCTAGAAACACACAACGTTCCTCGATTACTCCTAAAGGATCCCTTTACCGCTGAACCTCAGTACATACCATCAAATATTTCAAGTGGAACAAATTTATTAACTTGTAAACATGACTTAACTAACTGAAAGGCACAGAAACCTAGAGCATTGTTAAATCACTTCTAGCAGGCACTGTATTGTGTGTTAATATTTGCCATCTGCTTATGTTGTATCTTTACCGCAAGAAAAAATGATGAATGTTGAGGAAAGGCACTTAAAAAAACCCAAACTTGGCCTCTCATCTATTTATTTATTTTACACACACACGCAGACACACACACACACAACTGGAGAAAAGAACCAGGGTGAAACTGTCTTTTCAGCTATTGCTGCTTTATAATAACTACACAGGAGAATTCAAAAAAGGAGAAAGAAAAAGGAAAGCACCCGTGCATGCTTGATACTCCAGACAGCAAGAAATTTGCCTCAGGGAGAAGCACTGTGAAAAGGGGTGGGGGAAGGGCAACTTTCTGGGAGAGACAGAGTGTGTGTATGTGCGCGCGTTGGAGGCGGGGGAGAGAATTGCTAGGCATTACGACTCCTACAGGCTGAAGCAGAGCAAACACCTTTCCTGCAACAACATTACATCATAGGCAGAACTGCTTGCAGACCACAGAAAATGGCCATAATCCCCAGCCAAGAGCAGATTCCAGCAGACACAACATTCCTCCTCTCTGGGTGCCTGGAGACTTTAAATAATTTTTCAACTCCTACAATGGGAAACTTTTCTGTTTTTTAAGGAAATATATCAGTCAAACTTCTTATCCCTATGATACATCCAGGTGCTTGCTCTCTGTAGCGTGGGCAAGGACATGGAAAGTATTAGGGTAAGAGTGAATCTGGTTTTAATCTCAACAAAAAATGTCCTTTGACGCTTAACATACTTTACGTGGACTTCAAAACCTGAATGGAGTGTAGTATCGTCAATACTCTGCAAGGCTGATCTCCCTCTAAAACACTTAGGCAGTTAGGTGCCAGAGTGATGGGCGCTATAGAAAAATGATAGATCAGATGCAGAGCTCATCAAGGAGTAAACATTCCTAAAGTTAACTGCCACAAGGAGAGATTCTCATAATGTCTTACCAGCAACAAAATCCTTCGAAACACTCTGATTCCTTCTACAATCTGTGTCTATTAAAGAGTGGCTCATAAAAGTTCTGGACTGACAGTTCCGGAATCTGAAGTTTTCTATCAACAGGCCAGGTGCATTATGGGCAGCAGCAGGGTAAACTTCCCCTTATCAATGGGCCATAACCCTGACCTGAAGAGACCACCTCTAAAACGTGCCTCTCTGCTGTAACTGGCTGCCAACGAGAAGGACAACTAGCACAATATATGGTGGTGGTTTCTGTGATGTGGATGCTCATCCACTGGAAGTTGGATTATGACCCACCAAACTCCTTTCATGCAGATCACCGAATGACCACTGGACACCAACCCTGGCTCCCACACCAGGGGGCTTCCTCTGGGGCCCCGGGGGTGCTCAACCCCCCCGCTCTGCCCCAGCCGCGCCCCCACCCCTGCTCCGCCTCTTCTCACCCCCACTCCACCCTGCCTCTTCCTGCCCTGCCTCTTCCTGCCCAGTTCCACCCCCTCCCCCAAACACACCCCGTGCCTGCTCCTCCCCTTCCCTCCCAGCGCCTCCTGCACGCCACGGAACAGCTGATATGTCAGTGCTTACGTCCCACACACTCCCCTGCTTGGTAATTGTGACAGACAGGGCAGCTTCCTGCAAAATCTATGGGAGACCATATTGTATTAAGAGTATGAATGGTTTATGTATCATTGTGGTCTGGGATTATATGCACTCTGAAAATAGAAGGGAATGATTAAGGCAAATCACTCAGGTTATAGCACTTCCAGAGAGGTAACACTTCCTGGGGAGGCTTGTATGTTCTGGTTCAGAACAGATTCTCCGGAGACCAACAGATGGAGAAGGGATTTGGGGATAAATAGCCCAAGCTTAAACTGACTCGGGGCCTTCATTCTGGTTCCTGAACTAAAAGACTGATATGGGCTTGTAACCACAAGGAAAACCCAACTGTGGGGTTTGAAAGACTGTTGGAGTTGAGGGAAACCGGTGGCAAGCTTTTTAGCATGCATGTAGGTTCTTTTGTTTTTATATGCCTTCTCTGTGTTAATGCTTTATACTGTCAGAAAAAATGTGCTTGCTTAGAAAGAGCTGTGTGGTAAATTGTAACTGCTGGCAATACGCTGGTCATAGCTTTTGGTGAGAGAGCAAAGCACAGGCACTGACCTTTTAGGCAGACTGGCTTGCTGGGGATATCACAGTATAGATCAGGGAGCTGTAAAGCCTTAAAACCCCCAGTCACAAAGGCATGAGATGGGGATCTCCACTCAGCAGAGGTGATGGCTGGGAGCCAGAAACTTTTAAGTGGGTGCCCCCAGGGGACCAAGGAGGAGGAAATACAGGTGCCATTATCTTGAAACTGCGACAGTAGTGACAAAGTCACTGCAGGGAATTTGAACCCGTGACCTATGGCTGAAAAACTCTATATCCCATTACCAGTCCTCAGGACCCTACAGGTCTCCATAAGACTGCAAAGTAACTTAATTTATATGGTGTTCCATAAACATGATCATTTCAAATATTATCCACCACAAAATGAGATGTTGATAAAATGTCATTTATCTGTGATCTTACTCTGAACTACTGGAAAAGTTCATCAAAATAACATCTTGCAAACAAAACAAAATAGTACTCACCAAAATAAGGAAGCAAAAGCCAGCCTATGCTAATGACTAAAAAGAGAAGAGGACAATTTCTGAATGTTATTCACGCTACAATTGCTAGAATGCAAAGACATTTTTGGAAGTAGAAGAGGCTTCCTATTTCTACAACAGATCACTCAATAACCTTTCTTCTCCACAAATAAAATTTAGGTGTCTCTTGAACTCATTTAGAGTTTCCATCATTTCAATCACCCTCACTGTTGGTGGATTCCAGATGTTTATGATCTTGAGAGAAGTCATCTTATATTAGTCCCCTCTTTATTGCCCTCTTCCTAATTTTTAGACTGGCAGAGTTTTCTGAACCCCTTTGCCAGTATGGGGGGTGGGGGAAGTCTAATTGATTTTGTTACCCTTTTCATAATTTTGAAAATTTACTATGCAAATTGATTGTTCAGCAGGGGACAATTTTGCTTCTAGGAGAAATGAGAAAAGCCAATCAGGACATATTTCGTATTACAAAGAGAAAAGTCCTATTTTCAGAAGTGCAATGGGCCAAATTCATCCCAGGTATAACTCCTGATATTAAAGGAGTTACAACAGGGATGATTTTGGCCCAGGTTATAAGGTAAACTAAACCATTCAGTTGCCTATAATCTTTCTTTGCTTTTAGAGTCATTTCATGTTTCATTCTTAACAAGGCTATAGCCCAGGGGTCGGCAACCTTTCAGAAGTGGTATGCCGAGTCTTCATTTATTCACTCTAATTTAAGGTTTCACGTGCCAGTAATATAATACATTTTAACGTTGTTAGAAGGTCTCTTTCTATAAGTCTATAATACATAACTAAACTATTATTGTATGTAAAGTAAATAAGGTTTTTAAAATGTTTAAGAAGCTTCATTTAAAATTAAATTAAAATGCAGAGCCCCCCGGACCGGTGGCCAGGACCCGGGCAGTGTGAGTGCCACTGAAAATCAGCTTGCGTGTCGCCTTTGGCACACATGCCATAGGTTGCCTACCCCTGCTATAGCCTTTACCAGGCAAACTGACTCAAAGAAACAATCACTATGGAACACAAGGTGAAAAGCCACAGTTATGATCTAAACGGCAACAAACACATAACAATTACTATAAAGAACAGCATTCAAACAGTGTGTATTGAGTGGGGGGAGGGCTGTTTGTTTGTTTTGTTTTGTTTTTAACAACTTCTTCAGGAAAGTTTCACCACCACTGATACTCTACTTCAGAAGGCAGACACCACAATATTGTAAAATCACATTTTTAAATGGATTTCCTGTTTATTTACTTATCTACCTATGCACATCTGTATCTTTGTCATTTTATATATATCTATATCTATATCTTACATTCACAAACAAGAACACAACGATTTTCCAAATCTGGGTCCTGAACAAAAATTAAAAGTGATCGAGGCATGAATACATACAGAAAACCAGGAGCACTTATTCAAGTAATTCAGCAACAGAGGAGATGACTGGACCTGAAAAGCAGTGTCTCTGTCTACACCAGAGCCTCCCACTGAGAGCCAGTGAAATCAGAAATAAACTGACAAAATGCCTTTAGAAGGGGGGGTGTGCCCAAGAAAAGTCAGAATGTCTAAGTGGTAGCGCTAAGCCACTGGGAAATGGAGGAAATAGTGTGTGGGGAGTTAATTGGACGTGTGTGAGGTAGGGGGAGGGGAGACAGGAAGGTTGTAAAACTCCATAAACCAGACCATGCCACAGGGGTAAAGTAAAAGCCCATCTTTACTAGGACCAAAGCTATAGAATCCACATTCTCCAGAACGTACCTGCGTTGAGATTATATTATCCTTCTATTGGCATAGCTGCCCTCCTTAGCCTAAAGTACAAGAAACTCTGGAGGTGGCTGACCTCTGCGTTGTCTGTGTTTTGTTATATCCTATCATTGTTCGTCTTTCTGGTCTTATGGTATGCCCGTTTTTGAGAGCGTATGCTTTATAAATCCAATAGTCATTTTGGAGGGTAACATTATTAGCAAACATAAGACGGTAATCACCCTGCATTAAAAATGGATCTCAGTTACATTCTTTATGGGGACCAGGCTATACATGATTTGTACAGTACTTAATTACAGCTATGCCCTCTGACTTATACGCTATGTCTTATGTTCATGATATTTAATTATAAAAATATCCAAATCAATTACTACTGTGAGAGCTCAAATTTTGGGCCTGATCCAGCAAATAATAGGACCTTCTGAGTAACTTCACTGTCCCAACTATACACATGCTTAAAGTTACTTTCATTTGAAAGTGTTTACGGAGGATAAGAGTCTTATTTTCTCAGGTTTCCCTCATATATGATTCTTCCTTATAAAACAAAAACCACACTTCCAGTAAGTGGCCAGGGAAAATAAACTGATTTACAAAGGAAGTCACTTCTGTTTGCACATCACTTTAGAATGATATAGGCATGGGTGTAATTTGGACGGGGCAGGCGGGCATTGCCCACCCAAACTGCAAGTCTGAGGCAGGGGCTGAATTTGCCCTCCACCCCCGACCCCACACGTGGCCCCATTGGCCTGACTGGAGCTGTCCCCCCAAATACAGAAATCAAACTACGCCTTTAGGATAGTGTCATATAAAACCAGATGTTCCATTTCAACATTACTTCAATGCATCATGCCAAGTCTGAATATAGAAATTATTGTAAATGGAATATTGAGAGTTAGGATCCCCAATTTTATTCTCAGCTTTGCCACTAACTCAGTGTTTTCTAGGGCTTAATCTCAGTTCATTTATAAAATGGGTAGAACATTCACCTATTTCACTAAGCTCCTGTATTTAGCTTGTTCATTGTTTGTAAAACGTAAGAGATCCTCAGATGAAAAGGGCAATATATTGGGCCAGGCAGACAACAAGCCTCATGAAAGGTGAATCTTGAAGCTAATGTACTAGACTGAGATTTAGGACATACATGTTTAATCCCAGGCTTTGCCATAGATTTTTTTGTGACCTGGGGCAAATCTCTTAATCTTTCTGTGCCTCAATTCCTCATCTGCATGGTGGATAACAACATTTCCCTTCTTTCATCTTTTGTCTCTCTGGTCTATTTATATTGTATGCTCTTTGGGACCGGGACTATCCCTTACTACGGGTTAATAAATACAGTGCCTAACAAAATAGGGCCGCTATCTTGGTTGGGACCTCTAGGCCCTAGAGTATTAATAAAATAAAATTAATAATAATAATAATCTAGAAATATCAGAAGACATAGAATCAGTTCAAAAGGGAAAATTTTGTGCCCATTCAGAGTTATGCAAACACATCAATTGGGCACGCTTAAAATTATGCCTTTGTATAACTCCATTAGAAACTCTATTATAAAATGTAACAGGAACTGGTAGAATATTCCATGCTGAGAAGAAAATAACCTACAGATATATGGTAAAGCAAAGTTTCCGTACAAGTTCACTACTAGCAAGAAAGTTCTCTCCGTAAACAACAACACAATATGTTGGGGTGAAAAATCTCAGGTGCTATTTGCAGCACATTTCTGCATGTCAACAAGACTTGACCAGGATGCAACTGGCTCCAGGGAAAAGAGTGGAAATTAATAAAGGAAAATGAAATAACCCAAGAGACCTAGAAATAGTGGATATATACATCCCATTTCTAGTACAGCAAAAATACCCATAATTATTTCTGGGAATAACTAAAATGGGATTCTGTTGATTACTACTACAGGTAATAAATATGTACACACTCTAGCTGATGTCAGTACAGTATAAATTATGCTGCTCAGGGGAGTGAATAAATCACTCCCTAAGCGAAATAAGTTGCACCAACCTAAGCACCGGTGTGGACAGTGCTTCGTCAGCAGGAGAGCTTCTCCCGACGACATGGCTATCACCGCTTGCCGGGGTTGGCATAATGAAGTCAACAGAAGAGCTCTCTCTAGCAGCGCTACTGTGGTGCAGCTGTGCCGCTGCAAGCTCTGTAGCGTAGCCATAGCCTAACTTAACGGCACCTCTTCTCAATATGCTGCTCTCTGCCCTGAGGGAACTCAAACTGAAGACACAGCAGTCCGGTTTTGTTTGGGTTTTTTTAAGTAAGTAGGGCAGAACAGGTTTCATGAGTCAGAGACTCAACCATTACAGAAGCAAGAGCTAAGTGAGTATTTTATACATGTAGTTTTAGAATGCAGAGAGTATCTAGCCTATTTAACAATGGAAATAGAGGGTAGATCCCCAGATGAAGAGAGGAAACGTAACTGCGAGGAGAAGAGAAATCAGATACAGTTCAAGGCACCACCTTCTATTTCCCCCAGAAGGCACGCATGTGCACAGCTGAAATGTATAACATGCAGATGCTTAGTAAATAGTGCAGCAGTAGTCACTGCTTGCTGCATTTCTCACAGCAGCAGCCAATAGGAACCCAAGGCAAGGGGGAATACCCACCTCTCACTTTCCCTGGAACCAGCTATGTCTCTTTTCTGCAGCAGCAGCTAATTCACTTTAATTCTGCACAGAGCAATGTTCTAAGTGGAATTTATAAGCCCACAAAAAATTATCATCAAAGCCTAGAAAACCACTCACTGTGAAGCCTATTTAAAGCTCAACAAAAAACACCAATAGATTAACTGACACAGAGCACCTCCAGAACTCAATCAGTACAGAGGTGGGGTTTCCACCTTCTGGCACAGATCATACTTATTTGTTTGTTTTAATCAGTCTCATAAAAGCTATATATGTAGCCAGAAGTTCAAGACTTTCTTGGGTAATACACAAATACAGAGCAGAGCAGGGTGCTAACCAGGACAGCATTCACCTAGATAAGAATTTTCCTATCAGTTTTTATTTCTTCATTATATTTTAGTGCCTGCATTTTGCTACAGTAACTGTCCAGGCCTTTAGGTTAAGTTTTTCAAAACTAGGAGCCTCAAGCTAAATTTCTAAATCCATATTTAGGCACCTGTCTGCTTTTCAAAAGTGCTGAGCACCCAACACATCCAGTAGCTTCAGTAAGAGCTGATGGGTGCTTAGCATTATTGAAAGTCAGGCAGGTGCCTAAATATGGACATCGGAGCTTAACTTTAGGGTCCTAGTTTAGAAAATCTTGGCCTTACTTGCTCTCTCTGGGCCCCTTTCCCCTATGCTATGTAATACAAATGAAGGAAAAAGATTCATCAATACTTAGCCCCTTCCATCCAAGGATCTCCCAGGAGATCAGGAACATTGTCTTCAGAAATTAAACTAGGGCACAAGAAGTGAAGTGTCTTGCCCCAGGATACCCAGAGAGTCAGTGGCAAAAGCAGAGGTAGAACACAAGTCTCTCGACTCCCAGTCTTAACTTAGACCGTGCCTCCTGTGAGTCTCGTATGAAGGGGAAAGGACATTGGAAAATGTGATCCTGACATATATTAAACACACACCATCCAGTTATATTTTAAAGGAGATCTACAAAGATTATGACATGACAAGTACCAAGGAGGTGAAATGTGAGCAACTGATAGGGGAAGGACTTCTTATTCCTGCAGTTTATAACCTTGTTTTTGATAATATTAATTTCCCAGGAAATCAATCAGAACCTCAGTCCTGACATGGGGAAAAAGCTCTCCTAGACAGACAGAAGAGCTCAATCTCCTGATCCATTTGAGCAGTGGCCTTTCTGTTCAAAGAAGCATATTACTGCCACTGGTAACTACCTTTGTGGATACTTGTCAGCCAGAATCTGGACTGAGCCCACCAACCCATTTCACACAGGCAACCACAAAAAGAATTGTACCTCTGGGATCTCTATCTTAGACACTTAAATCATTGCAGTGGCAATGACTCGTAGGCACTAACAAGGTGGGCTGAGCTTGATCTGATGCTGTAGCACAAAGTAAGCTTCATCTCCCATTATCAATCCCCGAGTCGCTTTTCCAACAATGGCATTTAGAAAACCATTCTCTCCCTTAGGCATCAGAAAAAAGTTGGTTAGCCCATCAGTTGAAGCAGATGAATGAAGACTAAGTTAATCAGCTCCTGCTCTAGAGATAACATTACAATTCTCATGGAAAGGAAACTGCCTATTTTATTCTACCCAGTCTAATGAGAAATTCTGATAATTCATAGAAGGAAAGCATCGTCAATAATTATCATGCTCCTGACAACTGGCATAAATATATCTCTAATATTAACTTGAAAGCTATTACAAAGAAAATGAAAGAGCATTAATTCCTGCAAGGGACCTGCACTCACTGCTTGAAAGTGCAATGCAAAGCTAAATACTAATGATGCTGTAGGCATGGAGTTATGAGTAAGTGAGAAGAAAGCAAGGAAAAATGGGAATGTTCCTCTCTGTATATTTTAAAGGGACACTATCAACTAAAATCAGATAAACATGTTTGCTTACAATGTCATTAACATAACTGTATATTATGAAAGATGACTTGTAAAGGATTATTTTTAAATGAGCTTGTGCCTGTTTTGCTTCTTTATGATGGATAATAAAATCCTGAAAGGAGTTTTTAATTTTTTTTTTAAACTTTAGAAATATCTGAATGTCAACTCCAATCTTCCCAGGTTTTAACGGAGGACCTCTGGGAGGTTAATAGAGAGCTCTTACAGCCTAAAGGGCTGGCGGCCTCAGATCTTTAACAAGAGCTTTATTTATCTAAAATGTTAGACACTGGAGTTTAATAGGTCTTAACAAAACACACAATTCTATTGAAAGAATTTTTAAAATCCAATTTACTTTCTAATATTTTATGCTTTTTTCCTTTTCTGCATTTGTCTCAGCTTTGACTATGTACATTCATCAAATTAATTTAACTTTTAAAAAAATATATAGTTGGTTTCACTTTCAGATTCCCAATGCTGCAATATTTGGACACAAGAGAGCATTTACTGTTTTTTTAAAAAGCAACTGATTCCATGGAATTTAATAAAAAGTCATGGAAACATTTCTATTGGTTTTAAATCTTATAGACAACAGGGGATGTTGTGAAGGCCAAAAGTATAACTGGGTTCAAAAAAGAATTAGATAAGTTCATGGAGAGTAGGTCCATCAATGGCTATTAGCCAAGATGGTCAGGGATGCAACTCCATGCTCTGGGTATCCCTAACCCTCTGACTGCTAGAAGCTGGGCATGGATGGAAGAGAATGGATCACTCAATAAACTGCTGTGTTTTGTTCATTCCCTCTGAAGCATCTGGCATTGGCCACTGCTGGAAGACAGGACACTGGGCTAGATTCATAGATTCATAGATTCTAGGACTGGAAGGGACCTCGAGAGGTCATCGAGTCCAGTCCCCTGCCCGCATGGCAGGACCAAATACTGTCTAGACCATCCCTGATAGACATTTATCTAACTTACTCTTAAATATCTCCAGAGATGGAGATTCCACAACCTCCCTAGGCAATTTATTCCAGTGTTTAACCACCCTGACAGTTAGGAACTTTTTCCTAATGTCCAACCTAGACCTCCCTTGCTGCAGTTTAAGCCCATTGCTTCTTGTTCTATCCTTAGAGGCTAAGATGAACAAGTTTTCTCCCTCCTCCTTATGACATAGATGGACCACTGGTCTGATCCAGAAGGGCTATTCTTATGTTCTTAATTGTTTTACAATTAAGCTGAATCTGAATGGAAGTTTCCCTTTAAAAAGGTGTGTTTTGGTTTTCTAAAGTGTGAGTGATAAAGGAATTGCATCAAATGCAAATATTTAGCCAATGGCTTTTACTTTCCTTCAATATATTTTCAAAACCACTTCTATCCTTGTTTCCACATGCTAAATGTGGTTTTGGTTGTGAGAGAAGGAATATATTTTGTATCAAAGCTCTAGCGGCTGTAGTGTGGTTTTGAATTCCCACAATATTGCTCTGGCAGGCCAGATACTAATGGAATCACACGTTGGAGAGGGTTTTCAGTATTGCCAACCCCAAACATTCAAAAATAATGAGTCAAGCCCCCCAGAATAATATTGGCTTAAAAACCTGAGATTTTAAAAAATAGTAAGTGTTGGGCTTCTTTATATTTGCCTACTGAGGTTTGGGGGCCTTTAGGGTAACAATTTCAAACTTTTCTCTACAACCATAAAAAGTCTCAAAACTTACAGCTTTCATTTAAAAAAAAAAAAAGTAATTCTCACATAATCAAATGAATTCAGGAGCAAGGGCTTTTAGAAAGACATCAAATACCACGAGATCCCTTGATAAAAGTGTGAGAGTTGGCAATACAGGGTTTTGATCCACTGAAAGAAAGAGATGGTATTGATTCTTTATAACCAGAACTCTGATATTTTCTAAAATACAATTCTCCTGTCTCCTCTGGATGGTGGAAGAGACCCATTCAGCCCAGGGCACAGGTTAAATCTTTGGATAAAAGGTATGAAATGTATCAAAAACCAGTCAGCTTCTCCGTTACAGAGCCCAAACTCTGCTTTTCTTCTGCAGAGTATATGGACTTCACAGGAGAAGGCATTTCTTTTGCTCTGTAATTTCCGAGTGAGCTCTTTCAGTGTGACATTATATTTTGTAATCTGTCAATTTTGTACAGCAATGTATATTTATAATTGGTGTAAAATCGTTTACACGGTTGCCTGCAAGATATGTTCTATAAATTGCTAAATGGAGAACTATTGAAAATTATACGTAATGGACAGTTTAAAGAAGCAGGAAAAAAGAAGGAATGGGAAACACAAAGAACTAAGAGTACTGCAAATTTTGGAAGCGTTCTAACACGTTCTGAAATCACTAGTAAAACTATTTCCTACACTGTGGGAGAGAGAGATATTGCACATATACACCCAGAGAACACGGTAAAAGAGGAAAAGAAAATGGAGCAACTTTAACTCCATTTTTGACACAGCCATTGGAGATACTATCCACTCAGAAGAACCTGCACATATAGGACTCCAATACTCCATACAAATACTTAGGGTCACAAACAAATTGCTTCAGATTGTTTTTTCTGAAGGTTCATGAAGCAAAACTAAAGAAGCAGCTTCTATATTCATCCTGCTTAGAGGGAAGGATTATAATAAATCCTGTAAAACAGTAACAAAAACTAGTATTCAGTCAAACATCTACTGCTCCTAACTCTATGACCAGAGCTGTGTCCTTGTAGAGCTTTTCAGCTTATGGCGATAGAGATGCTTAACAGTTCAGCGAGGCCAGAGCGACACACCTGCAGAGTTCTTACATGCCATACAGGCAAGAACTCAGATTGCCCATTCTTCCCACCTATAAAGAACTCGGGTACAAATTCTTATCTCCCAGCTGTTACTCTCATCCTCCAGCTCCAACCCAGACACAGGTCCCTGTTCCTGGAGAAGAAGGATAATCTCATGCTTAAGGCACTAGACTGGAACTCCAAAGATCTGGGTTCAATTTCCAGCTGTGCCAGTGTATTCTTGGGAAGTTACTTAACCTCTCTATGCATCAGTTCCTAGCCTATGAAATAGGGAAAGTGAGACCTCTCTATTCAACAGTGATGCTGAGAGGATAAATTCATTAATATTTGTGAAGGGCTCAAATAATATGGTAATGGGAACTATAAAATCCCTATAAAAAGGGAGAGGAATCTCTATCTCCCACTCCCCCCACTACCTATACAGAAGCTCTGTTCTACCACAGTTACTAGCAACACCCCAGGCAAGTCCCTGCAGTGCAAGTTACATTGCAAAGTGCTGACAATAACATGCATGAAATTAAGACGTTCTCTCACATTTCTGGTGGGGAGGGGCAGAATAAATCAGCAAGTCTCCACCCATTTCCTGCCTAGCCATGCCGCCCTTCCTCTCCAACAACCCCTTACATGTTCCTAACATGAGGAGAGAACTGTATCAGTGCCCATTTCTTCCACAGATTTTACACTTTTCTCAACAAGGCCCTGAATAGACAGCTATGGAACTAACCATTCAATGCCCAAAACGCAGAATCACAGACCAACAATTTAACAAGTTGCCATGCAGCGAATGGTACCAGTCCTGGAGGGGAGAGCCTAAACTAACAGTATGCATAGAGGAACCAAAACTCTGTTTCTGCTGCTGCACCTTGGGATATAGTAGCAAAGAGCGAGAATGAGATTTTCCTTGCACTTTACAGTGTGTATATTGAATTTAAAAGTAGGGAAACAATAGGTGGAATGCACCATCTATTCCAGCCCAGAGAAAGAGGAAAAGCCTGATTTTATTTTAGAGAAATGTCTTCAGTGCAACCCCCTCTCTTTTTCTTCCTGGGTCAGAGTAAATCTGGGCAGCCTGCCATTTCAGAACCAGGCAAACACGTTAAACCTGCCTGTGACACCCACCCACGTTGCAGGATCCCACCTTCTCTATCCTTGAAGGTCTCATCACAGGATTCAGCCACTCAGGATGCTCCCCTGTTGTGTCTTGGCTGCTGTAAGATTCAAGTCTCACTCAGTGTGGGTGTGGGGGACAAAGGGGAGGTGGTAATCCCAGATCACGCACATTTGTCATTCAGTGGCAACAGGCCCCCCAGCACAGAGAACTGCCAAATTTGCTGGGTCACTGCAATGGGATCTTCCAGAATGGACAAGAGGGAGTGATGAACCATCGGAAGGTGGCAGTGATACGGGGAGCTGCTAAAGGTCAGGAAGAAGAAAATGGCAGTTTGGAGCCCTGGGTTTCAGACAAGGGTCGAAGTGGGAAAAAAAAGTGGTACTCTCTGAAATTCCCACTTGAGACACCAAAACGAGACTCCACTGACAGCTCATCTTCATAGTAAGACAGTCCCTATCCTTTCCTGCATGCTTCAATCAAAGTGATTTATTTTATACAGACAACCCATTGAAATAAACCAAATGGTTCTCAAACCTGTTGTTCCAAGCTGTCTACAAACTCAAGCAGGTATCACTACATCAGTTACTCTCACTTCATAGTTTGAAAGTCTTCTTTGCAACCACAAGCGAGCGAGGGACTTTTCATTTAGAGTATGCTTTCATGTTTTTAAAAAGTGCCCAGATAAAAGAACAAGTTCGTCATGACCCAGCCCAGTTTGACTTCTGGATGCAGAAAGAGAGAACCTCAATGTTTTCCCAGCTATGTATATTTTGCTGAATGTTCATGTTTCCCTACCACTAATATCATTATTATAGGTGGAACCTATAGTTAAGGTTGCTCAACAGTTCCCATTATAAGAACCTGTTGCCAGTTGCTTATAATTTACCAAATTTTAACCATTCGGACTGAAATTTTCCAAGCTGTTTATCTGCATCAGGCTGAATTTTTTTTCTTTTTTTTTTTGGGGGGGGGGGGGAAATAATAGCAAAAATGGTTCGTCCGTTTAATCAAATGAAATCAGAGCAAAAGATGTTGCTTTGCCCATGTGAAAAAAATGCTTAGAACCATTGAGAAGCTCTTGTGCCTCCATGCTTTGGAGGAGGGATTTGAAATTTGGCCGGGGGGTCATGCTGGTGTCAGGGATGTTCCAGTGCGACTCTGATCAAGTTATAATCCTCTGAACAATCACAGTTCACGCATGCTCAGCAGAGACTCGTTAGAGTTTGGCATGCTCTGTCCCCTGAGAGCTCCTAAGTGCTGACCAGACTGTGTACATGCCATTCCCACAGCGTGATTGGGCATGCTCCATCCCAGTGTGGCAGTGGCTAAGCAGGACTTTCCCTGTAACTGCAGGTGCCAGGGGCTGCTGTGGCACTGATCCCAGAAACTGAAAGCAGGCAGATTGTCCCTCTTGTGCTCTCAGTGCTGCCCTGGCTGACACACAGGCAGCATGGAGGAGGAGGAGGAAGCAGCCTTTCTGCTGGGGACACAAACTGGACCAGGAGGCGAGGTAGATGGAGCAGATTAGGACAAGCAGCCTGATGGAGGAAGCCTGGGGGGGCAGGGGATACTGGGACAGGCTGACAAGGAGACTGGGTGCTGGAGGGAGGGAACTGGGACAGGGAGGGACTGCGAGCGTGTGGGGCGTGGGAGGACAGATCAAATGAGGAGCCAAAGAGGATGGAGATGGTGACTGGAACTAGCAGGGGAAGGAAACTGGGAGCTAGAGTGGGGGGGGGGGGGGGGAGAGACTGGGACCAGCGGGGGGGGGAGACGGGGATGAGGAGCTGGAGGGGGAAGAGGAAAAGAGAGGAGCAAGATAGCACTGGCACAGAGACAGGTTTGGAGGGGAGGAGAGAAGAGGGTGCCTGGAAAGGAAATCCAGCTTCCTGAGTCTCAACATTCCTCTGTTGTCAGTAAATATTACTGAAACCCACTGGCAAAGAGCATGTGCCTCATCCCCCTCTAGTGCTGGTTCACAGAGGATGACAAGTCTATGGAGAGGATGTAATTTCAACACAAGATGCTTATAGAGCATCTTTCATCCCAAGATGATGTACAAATTCTACAAACTATATATATGTGTGTGTGTGTGTGCGTGCGCGCACATACACACACAGGGGAATAGTTCCATTCACCATCCACCAAATGTGGACATCTCTCAGATTTAACACAAAAGCTATTTAACCCACAGCAACACCACATAACAGCTTAGAAAAGGACTTCTTTAACTACTCAATTTCACTACAAGAAATAATAATTTTTCTGTTGTGTTGGTTAGTTACAATCAATTATCCATTGTAATGTTTACAACACTCCCCGGAAATATCAAACCTACTGTCTAGGCCATGCTGGTGGTGGGAGGGTGGAGTATTTCTGACAACACTTTCTCCATGTGCTATAAACAGCTTTCAAACACTCACATTTTTAAAAGAAGGTATAGCTGCAGACTGAAGTAGTTTGCGAACAGCATGAGACACAGTGCTGTGGTTCCCCTCCGCTTGAAGCACTTGTTCTTCTAGAAAAGAGACATGGCGTCCAACCATTTTAACAAATGCCTGTGGGAGGGGACAGAAAAAAAATCTAATGAGAATTACTAGCATCGGCACATTGGTTTTCAATACTATCCAGGCTACTGATCCAGAGTCAAATCAATGGCTTCAGCAAGATGTCAGAATGCACAATTATTAATAGGAGTAGCAATAGGGATGCATTTTCAAACCCGGACTCTAATTTTCCACCTATAGCCAGTAAGATGAGTAATTACTCACGGGGGGAAATGATTTAGCGCCAATTTTTCCAATACA
>NW_020664481.1:15581461-15679146 GCF_002925995.2 Terrapene triunguis
AGACACATCTGCGACTGTCTCCCAACCCAGCCTGTCAGCACACTCCCAGAGGCTAGCGCAGATTAGGCGGAGGAAGAAGAAGACGCGTGAAGACATGTTCTCAGAACTAATGGGATGCTCCCGAGCCCAGGCAGCCCAGCAGACACAGTGGAGGGAGAACTTGTCACAAATGCACCGAGCAGTCATGGAACGGGAGGAGAGGTGGCGTCAGGAGGACCAACAGGCTACTGAAAAGCTGCTTGGACTAATGAGGGAGCAAACGGACACGCTCCGGCGCCTTGTGGATGTTCTGCAAGACCGGAGGCAGGAGGACAGAGCCCCGCTGCAGTCTATCTGTAACCGCCCTCACCCGCCACCAAGTCCCACACCACCCTCACCCAAACTCCAAAGAAGGAGGGGCGGCAAGGGCCGTTAAAACTTTCAGTCAACCCCTGCAGACTGCTCTAGCACTAGAAGGCTGACATTCCCCAAAATTTCATAAGTCCTTTCCTACCCACCTCACACAAGCCCCCGTCCAAGTTTCACCCCCCACGTTTCATGTCTGGTTCGCAATAAAATGTTTGTTTCTCTCCATTACTGTTTCAGTCAGGTTCTTTTGAGGGAGAGTCTGTCTGGAGGGGGGGAAGGGGCTTGGTAATTGGGCAGGACAGTGACCTTTAGCAGGGTACAGAGGCGGTGTCAGGTCCAGCATCAGGACACATACACAGTGCAGTCACTGGTTACCCTGGTCAGTCTGGGAGGTGTTTTTCATGTTCTCCATTGAAATAACCAGTCCACCAGTGCGGAGCCTGGCATTCCGGGAGTTTAGAAGCATCATTTGCATCAGAACACTGAACCCGCCCCCCGCCACAGTCTGCGTCCCCGGTTTAAAATATTCCCGCGAAAACAGCAACACAGACAACGGTGTTCATTAACAAAATCGAAATGATTTTATTTTTTGGGAAGGGGAAGGTGGTGAAGGGGGTATGTAACTGGAGAGGATAGTCAAAATGAACTGGGTAAAGAAACGGGGGCAGGTTCAGCTTTTCTGTCCACAAACTGAAAAGTCACTGGTTGCCCTGCTCACTCAGGAACCTAGCTTTCAAAGCCTCCCGGATGCACAGGGCGTGCCGCTGGGATCTTCTAATGGCCCGGCTGTCTGGCTGGACGTAATCAGCAGCCAGGCTATTTGCCTCAACCTCCCACCCCGCCATAAAGGTCTCCCCCTTGCTCTCACACAGATTGTGGAGCACACAGCAAGCTGCAATAACGATGGGGATATTGGTTTCACTGAGATCACAGCGAGTCAGTAAGCTTCTCCATCTCCCTTTGAGACGGCCAAAAGCACACTCCACTACCATTCTGCACTTGCTCAGCCGGTAGTTGAACAGTTCTTTTTCTGTGTCCAGGGCGCCAGTATAGGGCTTCATGAGCCAGGGCATTAGCGGGTAGGCTGGGTCCCCGAGGATGACTGTAGGCATCTCCACATCCCCAAGAGTTATTTTGTGGTCTGGGAAGTAAATACCTTCCTGCAGCCGTCTAAACAGACCAGAGTTCCTGAACACGCGAGCGTCATGAACCTTGCCCGGCCATCCGACGTAGATGTTTGTAAACCGTCCCCGATGGTCCACCAGTGCTTGCAGCACCATTGAAAAGTAGCCCTTTCTATTGATGTACTGGCTGGCCTGGTGGTCCGGTCCCAGGATAGGGATGTGAGTCCCATCGATAGCCCCACCGCAGTTTGGGAATCCCATCGCGGCAAAGCCATCTATGATGACCTGCGCGTTTCCCAGGGTCACTACCTTTGGGAGCAGTACCTTCACGATTGCCTTGGCTACTTGCATGACAACAACCCCCACGGTAGATTTGCCCACACCAAAGTGGTTCGCGACTGACCGGTAGCTGTCCGGCGTTGCAAGCTTCCAGAGGGCTATGGCCACTCGCTTCTGGACAGTGAGGGCTGCTCGCATGCGGGTGTCCTTGCGCTTCAGGGCAGGGGACAGCAACTCACAAAGTTCGAGGAAAGTCCCCTTCCGCATGCGAAAGTTTCGCAGCCACTGGGATTCATCCCAGACCTGAAGCACTATACGGTCCCACCAGTCCGTGCTTGTTTCCCGGGCCCAGAATCGCCGTTCAACAAAATCCACATGCCCCATTGCCACCGTGATGTCCTGGGCGCTGGGGCTCGTGGTTTCTGACAGCTCTGTGCCACTCTCCGACTTCAGGCTCTCACGGCGGTGCCGTAGCCTCCTCGCCCGATTTCTCTGCATCTGCCTCAGGGAAAGGTGTATGATAAGCTGCGAGGTGTTGAGAACGGCCACAAGTGCAGCGATGGTCGCAGCGTGATCCATGATCGCAGTGCTGTGGCGTCCGCGCTGTCACTGACCAGAAAAGTGCGCGAACTGATTTCCCGCCGGCGCTTTCATGGAGGGAGGGAGGGCGTTAGTGACAGACGGATGACGACAAATTTTTTTTACCCAGAAGGCATTGGCGGCTCGACCCAGAATTCCGATGGGCAGCGGGGACTGCGGGAACTGTGGGATAGCTGCCCACAGTGCACCGCTTCCAATATCGACGCTCGCCCCGTTAGTGTGGACTCACAAAGTCGAATTACTGTCCTTAGTGTGTCCTTAGTGTGGACACACACGTTCGACTTTGCAATATCGATTCCACATATTCGATTTAAGTAAAATCGAATTACCCTCGTAGTGTAGACATACCCTTAGTGACTAGACGGAGGTCTCTGAACTTCTGGCCTAAGACATCCTCTGATTTCTTGTTGAATCCAGTTGTAAGAGGCGCTGGGCACAGGAGTGTTCTAGCTGAATGATCACTACATCCAGATCCATAGAACAGTGAAACGCCAAATCAATCACAAGCAGAGAAACAGAGTCTCCATCTAGCAAGGACAGCATGAGTCCTACTAGACATCCTAGAATGCCAAATCAGGGCAGTCAGGATAAAAACAGCTCCCATCAACTATAACATTTTTTTTTTTTTTTTTTTACCTGCAGCCGAGTGACACTCAAAGGTGTGAAATTCTTTTCTACTTTTGTAAACATCAAATACAATAATACATCACTTCCCATATGATTCTTTCAGCTGAATGCCCCCCACTGGTCAGCACAAGCTTCAGACACGCATTGAAACTGGCTTTTGGAAAAAAACTGATCCATGTATCCAAATGATCACAATAGAATGATCACTAAAACCCAAATTCCACTGTAATACTCTCCCACGTACACACAAATTGCTACAAGGCAGAGTTTATAGGACTGTCTTAATTGTGAGCTCTCCACAGCAGGTACTCTCTTATTTTATCTTTCTACAGAACCCACTTTCTACTTTGCTGAATCAAGGCTCTGAAGAGTAGCTCTAGTCTGAAAATAAATCTTGTACAAATGACACCTTCTTATTCAATAGATCTGTATCCTATGTATATTTTGAGTTGGATCTGCTCACTTTGCTGGCAAAAGTGAATTTTTTTCTATTTTTTTACTCTAGTTAGCCTTGCAGAGCTACAGGAGAAAGAGGTGGAGTTTATTTCCTGCTTGTGTATAACCACAGAATTGTCAATTCAGTTCCATTTACCAGGGACAGAATGTGGTCCTGCTACACCTGTGCAAACCCCAGATGGCAAAGTTGTTGCAGAGGTGTCACTGAGGACAGAATCTGGCCTGCAGAATTTTTTAGTACTGGTTATAATACGAGCCAGAATGACCCTGAATTCATGTGATGAAATGGAGATATTGTTTTATCCCGACTCAGTAGAATCAAATAAAATAAGAGGCAGCACAGGTATCAACAGGGTGTAAAATTACTGTCCATCTTGAGAGTAACCGCATCAAATACTCCATTTGGCTTGAAAAGTGTTTTCTAGGACCCAGCTAGCCAAGAAACAAATCTCAGATTGTGGCCCTTGGCAAAAAATAAGAAGTGGTAATCCAAGTTTGTTTTTTAAATAATTTTCAATTCAAATTAAACACTGAAGTAGTAACTATCGATAATGAAATAGTAGGTGAAAGAGGGTTCTCTCACTGTTAGAGAAGGGGAGGTAGGAGTCAGGGGCTTTGCCATTTACTTGCTTATAATTTTAGGCATGTCACTAGAGCAAAGATTTGCTAAGACAGAAGCCCAAATAAACTTAGGGTGGGATTTTCAAAAGTGCCTAAAGGAATTAGGCACCTGACTCCCACAGTCCGTTTGAGCACCTAGATCCATTAGGGTGTGATTTTCAAAATGTGCCTACGTCAATATTCAGGCACCTCCCTGATTTTCAAAAGTGTTGAGAACCCAATAGCTCTTATTGAGGTTGGGATGCTCAGCATTTTTGAAAACCAGGGAGGTACCTAATTGTCTTAGGACCCTAGCGTTAGACTCCTACTTTTGAAAATTTTGCCCTGAAGCTCTATGACTCAGTTTCCCCAACTGTAAAATAGGACAATACCTACCAGCTTCACAGTGCTGTAGCTGGATATAAAATACTTCAGAGCCCTTGGATGAAAGGTGGCATAAAAGGGCAAAGAAATTTGCTCTGGAAAATACAATGCTTTAAATACAATTAAATCAATTGCCATTCCTGCCCTCAACACTAAACCTCGTGGGAGGGGAGGGGGCGAGGAGAGTTATTTTGCTACTTTGTACAGGGGTTGAGCTCAAAGCTTGTGAACTGCCCACCTGGAATTGATGCCACGAACATTTAGCTTCTTCCACTTCTCCAAGTCAGTTAGAAGTGATATTAAACATTATGCGATTTATCTTGTCATGTTTTAATTATATTCATCCCAGAGGCAACCTTGCCCTGAGCTGACACTGTAATTTTAATATACTGCTTACTAAATATGGTGAGGACATCATCTTAGTGAATCGTACTGGCTTCCCTCATTCAGGATACACCAAACACTAAAACGCTGCAGTAGAGGGGAGCACAGAGATATCTTTTACAAAATTACACAAGACTATTATCAACAAGCTGAAACTGATGGACATGAGACCTGACCTTTTTAAAAAAACAAAAACAAAAACAGTAAACACCATGGCATAAATCCCCCTACAAGTCACAAAGACCTGATCATTATGGATACCTTAAATCTAATACTAGGAGTTGGTGAATTAGAAAATAAATTATTCTTTAAGGCCCCAATCCCGCAAGCACTTACACAAGTGCTGTATTTTAGGCCACCGATTTAAAACAAACAAGCAAACAAAAAACATACTGCCTGACGGAACAAAATTAGTTGCAAATATGTGAGCACTCCGCACAATTCCAGAGGAAGGGCAACCTCAGAAGCACATTTCTCCCCCCTCCCCCCCAAGAATGCAAATCTCAATGTAACAAACCTCTAATTTATCAACTTTGGCATAGATGTTGTTCATTTCTACCACCTTGGCTTTAATGAGCGGAATGGTCTCATCCAGGATCTGGGATGTATCGCTTCTAATCTGCACAGAAAACAAAAGTATCTCACAGCAGAAAGCATCATCATGATAAATACACAGCACCTCAACAGCAACTTTCACCTGACCATTTCAAAGCACAAGCTTTAGTAGGACAAGACGTAATGGTCTTAATCTGCAGCAAGAGAGATTTAGGTTAGATATTAGGAAAAACTTTCAAACTCTCAAGGCAGGTCTTCACTACGGGGGGGGGGGGATCGATTTAAGATACGGAAATTCAGCTACGCGAATAGCGTAGCTGAATTCGACGTATCAGAGCCGACTTACCCCGCTGTGAGGACGGCGGCAAAATCGACCTCCGCGGCTCCCAGTCGACGGCGCTTACTCCTACCTCCGCTGGCGGAGTAAAAGCGTCGATTCGGGGATCGATTGTCGCGTCCCGATGAGACGCGATAATTCGATCCCCGAGAGATCGATTTCTACCCACCGATTCAGGTGGGTAGTGTAGACCTAGCCTCAGGGTAGTTAAGTTCTGGAATAGGTTTCCTAGGGAGGTTTTGGAATCCCCATCATTAGAGGTTTTTAAGAATAGGTTGGACAAACACCTGTTAGGGATAGTCTAGGACTCTAGGTTTACTTGGTCCTGGTTCCCCGCAGGGGGCTGGGCTTGATGACCTATTGACGTTCCTTCCAGCCCTACATTTCTATGATTCTATGATTAATTAGGCAAATTACAAAGCACCCCATTGAAACAGCTATTGTTCTACCCAGGATACAAATAAGGAAACTGAAGTTATATGACTTTCCCAAGTCGTACAGGGAGTCAGTGGAAGAACCAGGAGTAGAACCCATGATCCTGAGTGCAAGCCCTTGCCCCCTCCCAATCTAACCACTAGACCCCAACTACTTCCCCACAAATCTTTTCTCAAGAGAGCTTTTCATTTTCTGTTCAGCAGTTCTGTCAATACAGCTAACCATGGTTAAAAATGTATTTATTTTCCTTCCATCCCCTGACTTTGATTTGATCTGAGAGGCGTTGATTCATATTGGGCGGAATACAATTTCAAATAGTTTTTGATAAGGATAACCTGTAGTTTAGCCTACAGCGATCAGCCCTGGTAGCTGATGAAAAAAAACAGGTTGATTCTTAGAGCTTGTCTACAATTAAAACACTGCGCCATTGCATTTCTTCAGTGCAGACATTACCTACGCCGACGGGAGGGGTTCTCCAATTGGCGTAGGTAATCCACCTCCCTGAGACAGAATTCTTCCATTGACCTAAGCACTGTGTACGCAGGGAGTTAGGTCGGTTTACCTAAACCGCGCAGGGGGGTGGATTTTTCACACCCCTGACAAACGTAAACTGACCTAATTTTCTAGTGTAGACCCAGTGCCTTGGCCATCACCAAACCCAATAAGAAAGGCAGAGACCATTTAAACTTAACTAACATTGTTCGATTTGTGCTGTAGACAGGCACTAAGCACAGAAATGTAGGAACTGTCATCCTGGATCAGACCTGTGGTCCATCTAGTACAGTATTTTGTCTGTAACAGTGCGCTGTATCAGATGTTTTAAAGAAGTGAGACTATTCATGATGCACAATTATGGCATAAACTGCACAGAGGAAGTTCCTTCCTAACTCCTGTCAGTTAGTGGTAATTTGTACCCTGAAGCAGGAGGGTTTATACCCCTTACATACATTTTTATTTTATCTAATGGGAACTGTGGCTGTTTGTATTAATATTATTTGTAATACTGTAGAGCCGAGGAGACTCAGCCAGAGATCGGGGGCCCATTGTGTTAGGTGCTGTACAAACACAAAACAAAAGATAGACCCTGCTACAAAGACCTCACTGTCTAAGTATGAAAGATAAGAGACAGCAACTGGATACAGAGAGATGGGGAGTACAAGAAAACACAGTATTGGCCATCATGATCAGCAGTGATATCAGTGCACCAGCGGCCTAATCATTTTCAATTTTTTTGGAGGCATCATCTATATAAATGCCTGATCCTTATTTGGAGTTCTGCGAAGCATGAAGTTAGTGAAAACTGAGTATTACCCTATTTGGTATATAAACAGCCTTCAGTGATTAGCTTAGTGAGAACTAGTCAGATACCATACCTGTCCTCCAATTTTGGGACCGCAAGCAGTACATAGAATACAAAATAAAGTGAGGGATAAGGCAGGAATTGAGAAACAGCTATTCCTCCTGCTCTTCACTTCTAAGATCTAATGTACCATGACTTCTGACTAGTATATTAGAAAATGAATCTACAAAATTGTACACTGCGCCAAATCATTCATATTATTATGCAGATTAGGGACCTGACCCTGCAGTCCTTACTCAGGCAGAGCCCCCCACACCTTGAACTGTCATCAGTGGGAGTTTTGCCTGAGTAAGGACTGCTGGATTGAGCCATTAGAGTGTGGAGGTTTGTACAGGCAGCAGCATATTCTTAAAAGTATGATGCTTGTTTCATTTTAAAGTATCAGAGAAACCTGCCCCTTTCTGTGTGCTAATGGGTTCTGCCATAAAAAAGATTGCGAGCACTTCCAGAAAGGTTGTACAGTAGCAGTGAAGAGGCTGTAATTAGTGCTTCTCTGCTTCTGCTGACTTCTCCCCTCCTAAATTATTAACAATGGAAGCATCAAAAGTAGCAGCAAAGGAACCAAAAAATGAAGGACCCAACACAACAAGCGACACCCCAAACAACTGCTGCAAAGCCATTCATTCAAAAGGAAACAGTGCTGTGGAAGAGGACTCTTGATGGGACTCTCTCCAAGCAGCTTTAACTTCTGTCCAGCAAAGAAGTGGCTTCTTTTAAGTGAATATGAGTGTTCAAGAAATTCCAGTTAACTTCTGGCCTTAATTTAACAAAAACAAAACAGCAAAGCACCCAAGCGAACAATGAGATTAGATAAACGGCGCACAGTAGCAACACATGAACCAAAGGAACAAAGAGGGTGGCTGGGCCTACTTATATAAGGAATCTCGTTGGGCCTAAGTGGGATGGAGCAGAAGAGGGTTTACATAACCTGTGGGCTGTCATGGCTCTGGCTAGAATTATAATTGCCTCACTCTAGGAGCTCAGGGAAGCCTTCCCCAGAGGCATTTTCTGGCAGACGTTTTGTCCCAGAGGCTGAGGATTTTTTTCTCCCCCAGGCCCTTTTCAGACCACTGGCAAACAAGGTTTTATTGGAACTGACTAGAGTGGAATTGGGGTCTTTCAGCTGAGATGATAAGGGAATGAAGCTGTGCTGGCTGACCCTGCAGGAGTTTGCTGTGTATTTTGAGATTTCCCCAATTTAAACGTGCCTGCAGTAAAGGAACTTACACAGTGCTTTCTGGGGTGATGGATACTGGAAAAACTTTTAAGTGGAACTATTTTGGGGAAGGGTGTGATTTAACAAAATAGTTATACTGGCACAACTCCTAACGTGGACAAATTAAAATCAAGACTTTTCTTTGCATGGATAAACACTTATAAGAACATAAGAACATTATGCATGCGATGGTCTTACCATTTGGTCTGGTATGATGGTATGCATCCATGCACGCACCCATACGTACACATTTGGATAAGAACAACATATTGTGCACATTATATCTGACAGAAAACCAGCCCAGACAGTGAGATCCCCTCAAAAGGGAACCAGATTCTCTCATTTCCTTTTTTAAAAGAAAGGTATTTCTGTTAAACAAAAATACAGAATGGGACAGTTAATACAGAGGAGTCTGGGGATCGTTTGGTTAGTGCCCTTTAGGCCAGGGGCAGACAGAACACTCTGCTACACAATATTTACAAAACACTGATTGGTGACAAGTTTGGGGTAAGTCATTTAATTTGCGTAAGATTGAAAATTGACCCTCATATTATCCAAGATAAGGCAGCAAACCGTGTTTTCCAGTGTTGGTTAAAAAGGAGCTGGGGAGAAACCACTTAGAGAGCCTACCACTAGATAACTACAATACATACAAACACAGTTTGGGGATGTAGCCAAAACAACTAAGAAGTTATTCAGACCATGTACAGTGAGGGCAAAAATTATCGCCACAGCAAGGTCAAAGCAGCCATGGAATAAAATCTAAATTGTCTTTGAGGGCAAAAACAAACCACTAGTACAAGATGCAGGAGAGCAAATTTTCCAGCAAGCAGTCAGTGATGAAAGGAAATGATATGCAAATATGATTCAAGAAGAGTCATTCTGCAGCCGTCTGCAGAACCACAGCAACAGAAGAGTTCAAGAGGAGTCAGCCCATAACAAAGAAGGGAAGTACTTCTCTTGGTATAGTAACCTTTTTCCAGCCAGAGAAAGCATGACTGGTCTGGAAATTCCACATGATAAAACAAGATTAATTTCCCCTACATGCAATTTGTTATACTTTACTTTATTGAAGATTAAACTGGGTGCTCAGCAGAAGTACCAGAGCACAATGGTCCATAGGAAAAATCTGTATTCCCATTACTAAGCTTTGCTATGTTAACTTGGAAGATTAAAACGTTTTGAGCTTTGTTTAACAACCATTCAAGTCAGCAAGACTAATCTCAGGGAGGGAACAGGCTGAGAGCAATAGCCTAACACAGAGAGTAAACCGAGTAATAATGGAGAACTAAAACACAAGCCAGGAACGGCATGCAAGCTCCAAGTAGGACAGATATCCAGACACAGCAAAACCTAATGCTGCACATAAAATGGCATCCTTGAATGGGAGAGCCTTCTGTATCAAGGTCAAAGCCTTAGAACCAAAATATGCAGCGGAGTTCTAGTGGCATCAGTTAAATAAGAACTGTGCCAACGTCGGAACCTTAGAACCAAAGCACACACTGGAGTTTAAAGGGTGCCAATTAAACATGGATAGATTTTTGATATCTTAATATTTTTAAACAAATTTATAGTTAATAAATGAAGTCATATTCAACACAGAATCCATGTGTGTGGCTGGAACAATAACTGGAAGTCAAAGATTATGTCCAAAATCTGGTAATCCCAGAGATGTATTTATTTGAAATTAGAAGCTATATCTGTAGGTTCCCATCCTCTGCTCTGGACACCCAACCCATGGGTTAAAACACACAAAATAACACAAAAGGGACTATCCATAAATATAGCCACCCTAGCCCTCAGTTTACTTTCTCCCCAATTGCTGGAAAAAAGAGAGAGCAAAGTTGGGAGGTTAGCAAATGCAGGTTTGGAAAGATCAATGAGGGGAGTGAGTTCTGAAAGAAGTTGCCCCCGTCCTAACAAACAAACACAGAAAGAATGGATTTCCTTTCCTTTAGATCAAGGACATTCCAGCCTGGCAGCCTCTGCCAATTTCAAATGTGGCTGTAAGTCTTGGGGGGGGGAAAAGGGGATCTGTCACAAAAACAGGTCCCAAAACATCTAGGTTTTATAGGTTAAAAACCAACACCCTGCCAGCAAGATTCTAGTTGGAATTCAAGCCTATCTCAAATTCATGCTTAGAGTCTTTGAATCACACACCTAATTTGCATGCAGAGTTACCACTGCTGTGCTGCTAAACCAGGTAATTGTGTGCAGCTATGCACAATTAGCCAGTTGCACATGATCTCACAAAATTTATGGATAACATCATGGTAATGGCATGAGCACACTAGACACAAATTGTGAGTGCATAGTTGTGTGCCTAATATGCTTATTAAAAAAACAAATTCATGACAATTCAACAATGAAAACACAAGTGAAATGGCCAAATAAGATTTCAGTCTTATCCATCTTTAGTTATAAGATTTTAGCACATTTTATTGGGGGTGTCATTTATTGAAAAACAAAAGCCAAGATCCTCAAAAATGACACACAATAAACAAAACATCTTACCTCAGCTGGAAACACATTATAGAATTCTGAAAGGTGCTTCTTGATATTAGCTAAATGGATCTGGTATACAGTTAGACAAACACACCTAAAGAAAATGTTTGCTGTGGACTGTAATGCAATACTGAATCAATGCTCACAATGAGAAAGACAAAAGAATTGCCGAAGGAAGTCTGCATCCTTAGAAATGGGTGGGGTGGAGAACAAAGTCAAATGGAATTTGAACAAAATGCAAAGCTGTCTGCAAGAAGAGCCCTGTGAAGAACTCAGGATTTGCACCCAATGAGGGACAAAACTACCCTCAGTAGCACATAAGCTAAGACAACACTGAAATCTCCTCTAAGCCTGATCCAAAAATCTTCAAGTGCATCGTACCACTGTGATTTATTCACTTTATTTTTTAATATAACACTTTACGTGGCCATTGTCATGTATGAAGGGTTAAACACAGCACAGAGCTGTCTAAAGCAGTGATACTCAGATCTCAGTGGTTCAGCGGCCAAATTAGTGATCAACATTACCCAAAAGAGCCACAGTAGTGTGAATTTGTTTCATTTACCTTTTTTATATAATTACATATATTATTCTCACAGCAAAATGACTGACCAAGTATTCTACCATTGGTTAATAACATAGTAAAAGCATCCTGACTGGTTAATAGTTTAGACAGGTTAATAATTAAAATCACACAGTGTTTTAATATCATGTGCTGCAGAGCCGCAGGAGATACATTGAAGAGCCACTTGCAGCTCCCGAGCCTCAGTTTGAATATCACTGGTCTAAAAAGAGAAATGGGGGCAATAAAATAGGGAAAAGATACAGCTATAACATCTCACATCTCTTTTGGGGTATTCTGCTTTCAGAGCCTCCCATGTGGTGACATCTCAGTGTCTGTACTTTATTTCTAAGAAAGACTATCCAGCTCTGGAGGACAGTAATAGATATTCTACTTGATGGGAAATATCCCATAAAAGAGATTACACCAGCAGAGATTTCCAGGTGTCCATGCATTCCTTTCAAGGATTAGAAATCAGAGCAAAGTTGTGAATTTTCACATATGACTAAGCTAGTAGGTTGGGGGAGGGGGAGGATTAATTGTTTTTAAGAGGAGAGAAGGGCAGTGGGTATAAAGACCCCAGCAATTCCAAGAAGGAAATGAAGAGAGTAGAATTAGATTGTTTATAGGATATCAACATTTCACCCTTAGGTCACTAATTCAAATCTGGACCAACTCAGAACTTGTTAATTATACTTGGCTGGCTGTGAAATTAATTTGCTGGGTCCAAGTCCATGTGCTACGGGACAGTTGTACATTTAAAAAAAAAAAAAAACAGCTCCACAACTGGCACCCATGCTGGCAGTCCCAGAGGGAGACCAAAGACTGTCTAACCCTCCACCCCGATGTGTTCAAGGCAGATTTGAAGAACAACGAAGTGTGTGTTTCTTAATTGTGGCCAGCAGCAGATTATTTTTGCAGCCACGACAGCCTCCAAAGCATGGGAGGAGATTGGGGGGGCAAAGCGGCAGCCTCTCCCTGCAGCACCCAGCTGTTGCTCCTAAACAGCTGTTACCAAGGGCAGCGAGATGTGCTGCATTGGTGTTTGTGCTGGCGCTGCCAGCAGGGATTGGTGCCCTGCACCACACAGCCTCCTCGGGGGCTCCAGGTAGCACCTCTGGAGACACGTGGGGCTAATGTGCACAGCGCTGGAGGCGGCTGCGGCGTTTGGTCGCTGGGACGCTCCCTGGGGCAGCTCACTCGCTCCTGCCTGGCCAGGGCACGGGGAGCCTGGGACTCCATGGGTGGCTGGTGAGTTCCCGACCCACTGTCCCTGAGGCAGGCTCTCGCTGAAGGGCCACGGGAGGCAAGGACTGCGAGACTGGCCACACTCTGAGGCCACCAAAAATGATGTTGTGAGAACCCTGCTCTGCCCATGTTACCTGCTCTACAGATAAATAGAAGAGTTCAGTTTTCTTGGTTAAAGTACTATACCTCCCAAGGTACACCATCTGTGGTCCTAAGATGGAAGGTCTCATATACTACATCTTCCTGTGGCTGGATCTACGCCTCTTACTACTTTACTATTAGAACCTGTGTGTCAAGAGCACTTACTGGTGAAGACAAGCAGCATGCTCAAAGCAGAAAAAAAAATTACCCTTATGTAAATGCTTTACGGAACACCTGATTGAAACACACAAAAAATTCCCCTTGCCTCTTGTTGGCATGTTAAAAGGCCAAATTATTGTTAAATACAAAAGTTGGAGTCAATCCAAAGATTACATGATGGTTATCAGATTCTCAGATACTGTTTAATGTGTCGTTGCAAGGAACCTGTCACTGCAGGTACTGCATTGCAAGGCACAAAATCAGCACACAAAGTGCAGCTCTTTGATTTTCCCAGTCCCAGATAAGGTCAATAATCTGTATACAAGCTAATTATTCATAGCCTGCAGGTTGTGGAAAAATGTTTTCATGAGTAAAGCAAAGATGAAACATGGAAACTAGGTTAGTGTTTGCTGTAGAGGAGGTTGGAAAGACGGAAAGTCTCATGGGAGCTCTGAAAGCTCACAGACCCCTCACCTAAGCAAGATATGATTTCCTACAGGATTCAGCCAACAGCGTAAGGTGTGCTCCTGACCAACAGGCAGAAGGATTCAATGCTCACAGAAGCTTTAATGAAAATCTCCCACAGGACAAATCCAGATGAGAGATGGACTATTTCTTTGGTTGTCCTTTATTTCATCGGCTATAAAACCACCAGCAGTGCAGAGTCACCAAGTCTAATCACTTGGCTTGAGCAGCTCCTGACATAGAATTGAAACAGTCCTCATCTTACAAGAGACCTCAGACGGCTTTTTGGTCCTGAAACCTGAGTGACTTCTCTCAGCAGTCAGAATATACTACATTTTGGACAGACTATAAATGCCATATTAGAGCATCTTAAACTTATACATAGGTGCCAAGATACTCAGACTTCTGAGTTTCATATGCTCCTTTACAGCTATTTTTGTCAAAAGCAGAATGGAAACAGGACTGCGTGAATGCCCATTAATGCTCAACTGTACTTTCAAGATGTTTCTCCTCTGAACTCCTCAGAAACCCGGGAAGACCTCTCTGTTTATCAACATGCAAAATCTCTTCTTCCAAAAATAATGATACTTTCTCTTCATGACAAATGGCTATGCCCCTGACACAGCTACATTCAGTGTTGAGTGGGAGCAGGAAAAGGAGTGGCAACTGGATACAGTGCTACAGTATCCAGTTTGCAGGAAGCTTCTGAAAATTCTCAGTACTAAAGTTTTGAAGTGGGCATTCTCCTCAAGAAGCCTGCCGCCAGGACTGGTCATTCCACTGTGAAAGCAAAGGACCAAATGGTTTGGAGACAGAATTATCCTCTTGCCCTTAGAAATGACATTCCCTCCAGCACAACAGTGAGACTCATGGGCAGGGCAGCAGAAGGAAGTTCACACGCCTGCCTATTGGTATCTGTTTGGGGGAGCATCGATCAGTGTTCACATCGCACTCCGTGTGAGTACTTGGTCCAGGCCAGGGAAGCTAGTGATCCAACCAACGAACCAAATTCGGGGATGAAACCTGGTTACGTGAAACCTGAGGCATGTTGTGCATATGCTAAGAAGAAGTGGATAGCAGAGGACTCACTCTGCAGGGCTGTCAGTCAGACCTTTCACTTGCACTTTAAGAAAATATAAAATGGGGAATATCTGTTTTGCAACTGCCCAAGCAACCTTGACCTTCTAATTCCCCCCACTCTCCCATAGCCTCTCCTCATTATCACAGGAGATCTTGGATGGTGAGGACTTTTTCCTGCCCCTTTCCATTTATGCTGCATAATTCCCAAGAATCACATAGAGAAGCAGTTCCCCAAGCTCTGGTTCATGGAGAATTTGTTGGCTGGTCAGATGCAACTGGCTCTCCTCCTGCTTTCCAGCTGCTACATATCTTTACCAAGATTGTTAAAGGTACATTTAACACTTACTCAATATCACTTTCCCATGTAAACAACTGATGTAATTGCCACAGGGATGTATGCAGTAGTGCAAGTGGGTGTGGAGGAGGAATGTGTGTGGCTGCTAACAAACAGGGAGATGGTCTGCACATTAGTGAATAGGAAGGGAGACAATCCCTCTATTCAGACACGGTCCACACTATGAAACTGTAAGAGAACCCCTGAAATAGCGTCCTACCCTCTAATGTGTAAGGAAGATGCACACTGCAGCTTTGGATTGCCCTAGCCAGTTTGAACTCTTTCACATCAGGGGGAGGAAGGAAGAGACAAAGTTGTCTGAAAAATGACATTGTTTTCTTTATCATGACCACCTCCAAATAGCCTGCATGCAGCTGGATCTCTCAGAGCAGGAGACCACAGAGAAGCAAAGCAATATCCTTCCTTGGTCCAACCGTATCTCATCCACTCTCCTGCTGTTCTCAAGTTCATCACAAATGATTAGGGAATGGCCATGGCTGGGGAGCTTGTATAGTACAACCACTGCTCAACACACAATCATAATCATCCCTGTGTTACCTTTTTCTCCCCTGATTTGTCTGTTGCACCCATCCCTGTTGTGTCTCATCTTACCCATGGACAGCAAGTTCTTTGGAGCAGGGATTGGTTTTGTTATGTCTGTACAGCACCTAGCACAAAAAGGCCCTAATTCTTGACCAGAGCCTCTGGTTGCTACCATAGTGCAAACAGTAAATAATAATATTAAATAAATGATGCCATTGCCCCCACATCAGCCAGTCTGGCACCACCACCTGGAAGTGATCCAAATATTGAGACACTAGAGCATGGAGTCTTCAAAGAATGTTCCATAAAACTCCTCTTAAATAAAGGGAAGCTTCCCAAGAGAAATAAAGTCTTCTGAAGAAAAAAAACCCATTCAATTCTATCTCTGATATGTCATTAGGGTTTATTTTACTATATCTATCAAACTCAGAGGGAAAAATATAGCATGATACTAACCAAACTGGGGAAAGGACTAAAAAAAAAAAAAGAAGCAAAAAGTAAAAGTTGTGCGTGTTGCACTTTCACATGTACAAATAACAGCAGATCAGGAGATCTCCTAGATGCCTGTACAGTGAACTGTATGGAGCTTGTGAAAGTTAAATATAGTGCTCCATTCTAGGGTCTTAAATATTAGTGCAGGAGACTGCCACCTTGTGGCTCAACCGTCACTGCTCTGTGTAATAAAACCATCTCAGGGGAGGGAAGAGTTATCAAGATGGCTGCCTCAGGAAATACTTGTGTGTGTTTTTTTTCCCCTCCCCACTGCTGACTGCTGCCCTGTTTGAGCAGCATGGTTTCTAAATCACAACCAACATGGCCTCCTCAGAAACCTACTGGAGAGAGCTGATAATAGTGTCAGTAGGGGTGAATCAGAGTTATAAGCTAAGCACATACCACATCAGTCATGCCACAGAACTCATCCAGCCTTAATAACATCTCTTCTATGGTTTCTTCTACTTCTTTTACCTGAAAAACAAAAATATATATATTTATTATATGTACGTATGTATGTATTTAGTTGCTTCTGTGAATTAAAGGCAGTGCAGCCTTGTCAGAATGAACATCAGTGTGAGCCGAATCCTGTTTTGATCAAAAGTATGTTTATTTGTCAAAAGCTAAGTCTGGGAATGGAAGGAAATGTTTTGATTTCAGGTTATCCATAAGATATGGCACATCATTATTTCCTACTCAGAAATATAGAATCTAGGTCAACCTGAGGAATTTTCAAGCAACCACAGTCTAGCCAAATCCAAGAGTTCAAAAACCATGAGTTGGGTGCCCAAAATCATGGGATTGTTTTAAAAATCATGAGATTTTAAATAATTTTAGGTTCTTTTTTTTATTTGCTTTCTGAGCTTTTGGGTTTCATGTTTTCAAACTTACTTCCTCAGTCAGGAGGTCCTGATACTTACCTTGACTTTCATTTATTAAAAAAAAAGTAAGATCTCTCAGACAAGAAGATTCCAGGAACTGGGGCTTCATGAAAAGCTCCAAAAATCACAAAACTTGAGATAATGACATAAGAGCTGGCAACAATGCAATCAGCCAGATTCTCTTCCAAGCCTGGTATCTTCTGGGTATACCACTATGTAAGATGACTCCATTGCACATGTAATAGGTGTTTTAAGGTTCTGATCCTGCAATAAGTTCTCTGTATCACTCCACAGATTTTAATGGCAGTCCACCCAGAGATGGCTCGTTGCAGGAATAGCCCTTACTGTTTAAAAGCTCAGCCTGTGTTTCAAAGACAGAATAAATCACTCCATTCCAAAACCATCACTAACACTTGGATATAAATAATACCAAAGTGTGATTTAAAATTCAAACACCTGTTATAGCCCATGTTATTTTTACTGACAGAATTTAAAAAAAAAATCCATTAAAAGACCTACATGACATACCTAGAAAAAAACACTTTGAATATATTAATGCACAACTCACTTGAAGAAAAGCCAAAAAATCTTGGAATACATTTTTCGGGAGGGTCGCTTTACTGTTTTCTCATAAATTTATCAAGGATGAAGCAAAAATTCAGAAATACTGCAGATCTCAACAGAAGAGTTACGCGTGTGGCTGTCTGAAGCCAAGACACTCAACATACCCTCTGTTTGCAGAGAGACAGGAAACCTGCCGAATTGTTGCTATTTATATGAAATCTGTCAGTAAAAAGCTGTGATCATAGAAGATCTCAGTAAAGTGGTGTGACCTATAAGGCAGACAGGACTATCCATAGCCTGAAAATTCATTCTGGTAATATTTTCAAAAATAAATTAAATCATCGGGATATTAAAAAGAGAGAGATTGTAAACAGAAAAAGTATATTTTCAGTACAATTTGTCCCTCAAATTTAATCAGTTTTTGAATCCTGGATCCAACCTTCTGCCTCTGTCTTGGGACATGCAGTGAACAGGTGATTTCTAACACAGTCTCAGTTCTCCCCACACAATCCACACCATGAAAATACTGCAACTGAAGAAAGTTTTACAGATCAAAGGGAAATTATCCCATTTGTTAAGTTTAGTTTGCTTAAATGTTCTTTGAGAAAGCCAACTAAAGAGAGAAACAAGAGTAAAGGTGTCTAAGTAGGGTCCTTTATCATTCTAACTCATACTAACAATGATTTGTTCAGCTTTTATCCTAAATTTACTATTATTTTGCCTGGAGAAAAGAAGATTAATTTAAGTTGCCACCATGAGCTTCAGATTGGGTAGATATCAATACAACACTCAACAGCGTACCGGTGCCTGACAATACAGATAAGAAAATCCCTGTCCCAGGGAGCTTACATGCTAATATCAGATAGTATATAATAAAGGAAAGGTACAAGATGGAAGAGAGGGGGTTGGAGGAGGAAGGATGGGGTAATAACAATGACATTTTTTAGTGAGGGCTAGTGCACAGCATGGTGGAGTACAGACTTTGTTTTTATTAATAGAATAAAATACAGTAGCTTGATATGGTGGAGGAGCAGGTGCCAATGGAAGGGGGTGATGTGGTCAGGGAAACAGGCAAGGAAGATGATCTTGGAGGCTGTTCTGAATGGACTGAAGGTGGGTTCCATGCCGTGCAATTCATCATCCAGTTTTACTTTGCAAAATGTCATTTATACAAACAGTACAACCGAAATACTTCACATAGTTTGACTCAATATCCCAGCAAAAGGTCAAAGGCCTTCGGAAGCATAAGAGCAATTTGCAGTTGAGATTGATGGTGAAACAGTCAGGGCAGCAGAGTGAGGCAGGGAGTTTGTTCCAGATGTCAGGAGTTGCAGAGAAGACAGCTCCTGGACCAACAATTATAAGATTGCATGGAAGGAAGGGGAAAAGCCTAATGCCACAAGTGTGGGGGAGAGGAAGAAAGGAAAGACAAGCGCTGCACAAACATCAGCTCTGCATTCTTAGTACTCAGGGAGGGTCTGCCACTGGAAGTAGCCCAAGGATAGACAACAGGACTACATGCATTCAGTGGAACAAACCCTCCTTGTAAACTGTGGCCACTAATCCAGACTATGGCCTTCTTGAGTATCTGCATTTCACCAAAAGATTCACATTGTTAATTAATAAAGTTAATTATTAATAATAATTAATAAATAATAACATTGTTAATTAACAAAGATTCACATTGTTAATTAATAGTTTGAGTATATCCAGACATGGATAGGAAACTTGCTTCCTATGGAGTGAGGATGATATTTAGGCAGCACCAGCTCGCTCGCTACACATGTGGATAAGCAGAAGAGAAAAGGTCAACATAACTGTATAATCTTAGCAGCAGAAAATTACAACACACTCTGGATTAAAGATTTTGACCCCATTCACACTAAAAACTACAAGTGTGTAAGGTAAATTCACTTCCCATGGCAGGGGCTCCTAGGCACTGTCGCAAAAGACATAATTAATAAAGCAAACAAATACTACTGCAGTACTTCTCAACCTATTCTATAGCAGGACCCTTCCCATTTAGCAACATGGGAAGGACAGGGTGTCATGACCCCCCCTCCATCTGAGAACCCATGAACTAATGAGAGTCTTTAGGCAGGTAGAGCAAGATTACTACTGAAGGCAGGAGCAGATCAGTGGCTAAGGGAAGAGAATGCAGTCTGGATGGAATGCAAGGGCGGCAGCAGCAGCTAAGGAGGAGTAGGAGGGGAAAAGTTCAGGAGGCAACACTCAGAGGCCATGAAGGGAAAACCATGAAATCACAAAATGGGTGGAGGGGAGGAGCAGAACAAGGCACCAAGCACATGGAGGCAGGAAATAAACCTGACATCTGTTTTCACAAGAGCAGCAACACCACAATAAGCTGCACAAAGGAACAAGATCAATTCAACCTGCAAACACACACATTACTAATGGCAATATTTTGCATCTCAGTGATATCTCACTCTTTGCAAACATTAAGAAATTAAGCTTCAAACCCCACCTCCATTTTACAGATGGTTAAACTGAGCCACAGAGTAGCAGAATGACTAGCCTTAAAGCACACAGTGAGTCTGTGGCACTAAGGCAGTAGGAGACCTCTCAGGCACCTGCTCAAGTTTATGGAAGGAATCTAAGACTTATACACCTACCCAGACGGTAAGACCAAAGCTTTGGCAAAAGAACTCAGTCATGGCAGTATTACCAGAGGAGGGACGGGATGCAGTGTGTATTTGCACAGGAAATGTATATGTACCATTTACTGAGTGGTGTGGGTTCTTGGTCAGATATTGTATATGTAGTTCCGCCAAAAACGTCTTAGTTTTATTTCACTGACCAATGAGGCAAGGTTAAAAAAAACGGTGCATGTATAGTCTTGAGAAAAGACAACTGAGAGAGGACCTGATAAAAATCTTCACATATGTTAAGGGCTGTTAAAACTTTCTAATTGTAAGGATAGTTAAGTTCTGGAATAGACTTCCAAGGAAGGTTGTGTAATCCCTATCATTGTAGGTTTTTAAGCACAGGTTGGACAAACATCTGTCAGGTATGGTCTAGGTTTACTTGGTCCTGCCTCAGCACGGGCTGGACATAAGGACTTGTTGAGGTCTCTTCCAGCCCTACATTTCCATAATTTTATGAAATAAGTTTATTGTTCATACAACTCTATGAACAGGCCTGGCAAAGGAGAGACAGAATCCCTACCTTAGCTTACTTTTTAAGGGCCCTGATTCCCCTCCCATTGGCATCAGTGGAAGTTTTGCCATAGACTTCAACAGGAAGTAGACCAGACCCTATGACATTGCATGACAACAGAAGATAAGCATTTGGCAAGTAAGGCCGGGGAAAACAAGCAGGACTCGTGCTACTAATAAGATCACGTGTTTCTTTTGTTAGATGCATCTTGGAGGTTCCACAATTGCTTTATTCTTAAGATACTATTGCTTTGAAGGGAAGGCTAAAGTATAAAGGCCACAATAAATGAGATACACTCTGGTCACAAATATCCCCATATTTTGTAGGTCTTTGATATGCTTAACCTGTAATGTGTCCCTAGAGCAGGGGTCGGCAACCTTTCAGAAGTGGTGTGCCGAGTCTTTATTTATTCACTCTAATTTAAGGTTTCGCATGCCAGTAATACATTTTAACGTTTTTAGAAGGTCTCTTTCTATAAGTCTATAATATATAACTAAACTATTGTTGTATGTAAAGTAAATAAGATTTTTAAAATGTTTAAGAAGCTTCATTTAAAATTAAATTAAAATGCAGAGCCCCCCGAACTGATGGCCAGGACCTAGGCAGTGTGAGTGCCACTGAAAATCAGCTCACGTGCCGCCTTCGGCATGCGTGCCATAGGTTGCCTACCCCTGCCCTAGAGCTTCCACCTCCTCCATAGACCAAGCACTGTAACAGGAAGGAAGAATGGAAGGAAATTTGGCTATCTTTAGAAAGCCTCAGCAACAGTCAGAAAAGTGACTGTACAAAGGAGACAAGTAGCCAGCTGGCTAATGACATCTAGAGGCAGTTGGAGAGACACAATATTTATGTATTTATATATAAAAAGCAAATGTACACATAAGCCCGTATGTTTGATTGTATCCCTCCCCTCACCCTCTGTATGTTGCTTGCCTTCTTAGATGGCAAATTCTTTGGGCCTGAAACGATGTCGTCTTCTGTGCTTGTACAGCACCTAGGACAAAGAGATCCTGATTCTGATCAAGGCCTCTAGATATTACTGCAATATGAACATACAATCAATAAAATAATACAACAACAGCATCTTGAATGCTCTAGATCACCTCACCAATTTATTTAATGATCAGATTTGTTCAGTTTACAAGTCAGGGCAGAAATTTTCTCAGTCTCAGCACTTACAAGCTCAACCTGGTGTCTGGAAACCAAGCTGTTTTTTATCCACTTGAGAAAGTGCCATCAGTAATAAAGATCATGGAATCCAAATTCAGCAGGGAATTTTGAGGAAGATACACAAGATTACAGAATGGAGCTTTACCGTTCCACAGTCGTGCAGCACTGCCAGCAGCAAAAACCTCCTCTCCTCATAAGCTAATAACTTGATTCATGAGAGAGGCACCTCAAAGCACAGAAGGAAAGCTTTAAGTGCACAACTCCCATTAACATCACATGGCCCTATCTACATGCACATATAAATATGGGCAGAAGGTCTCAGAATTGCACTTGCAGATTTGTACACTTTATTTCCTAATGTGATTTGCATGGTTGTGGATGACAATTGCACATGCAAATAGATAAATCATTTGTTTGAGCAATTACTGAGTGTGCGCTGTTGTAGGAGCACCAGTGATCTGTATGCTATGTATGCTCAAAAGGTCTGTTACACTTCCCCCTCCCCCTTTTGTCTCCTCTCCCTCTCTGAATACCTGTGAAGTGGCTTTCCCCCTCCGCCTCCCTCCTGGAATGCTGGTGGAATGAATGGGCTACTTGAACAGCTGGAAGATCAGAAGAGCTCCCAGGTAGACAAGGTGTCTAGGACTCTAATTAGGCAGCGCTCACACACCCAGTGCATGGACACTGCCCGAGGTGGAGTGTGACCAACCAGACGAGGCCAAGTCATCTCTAGTCACAGGCCATGAGGAGCAGGTCCTTAAAAGGGGAAGAGGCCATGTGCTCAGGAGTGCACTCACAAGATTGTACCTCCCGTGAAGTGAAGACCCTTCGCCCGGACCGCCTGGCCAGTGGTTCGCCGCATTGCATTCCATCGTGCCTCGGGAAGACTTACCTTCATCGCACCATCCATCGCTGTGCTGCGGGACATTTACCTTGAAGAATCCTGTCATCTCCAGTGCTGTGCATGTCCTGGGAGTGTGAGTATGCAAGTGTGAGTGTGACCTCCTGCATCTTCTTTTGAGCTTAGCTATCAGTATAATAAAAGTGCTGCTTTCTGCCAAACTCTGGTGGGTCATTAGTCCTCCCTAAGCTTACTAGCTGGCCCAATTTCGGGTAACATGCGCTTATTGTTACTACTTGTAAATCTGCGACACAGTCACGTAACATCCAAGTAGCCATTTAAGTATAGTCACGCATCAAGTCCTAGATTTTCTGAATTGTGTGTGAAATCTCTGTGATGGCATAGGCCATCACACTATTCGCACATAAAAGTTTTGCCCAAAGAATGCAAAAAACCTGGCCCTAAATGTCTAAATGGTAGTTGTCTCAATCAGAAGGATCTTCTGCCCAGCTGCAGACAGAGATTAAAAATATTTCTATACTACAGCGTCTTTCTCTTTCCCTTTTGGATAGGAGGAGACTCTCCAAGAGGAGTCACAGCCCTGTGGACTCTTTGAGGAATCATGGTAAAGATTCCAACAGGACTTATCAGTATGCAGTGCAGCCCTGAAGAAGAGCTCTGTGTGGCTCGAAAACTTGTCTCTCACCCCAACAGAAGTTGGTCCAATAAAAAAATATTACCCCACCCACATTGTCTCTCTAAGACTTACCAGAACAGATTTTCAGCTGCTGTAAACTGGCATAATGATGTCAGGGGAACTATGTCAATTTACACCTGCTGATGATCTGGCCCATCATGTCCATCATAAGGTAAGGATTTTTGCAGTGCAATTCCCTAGCATAACTTTTACCACAATGAGATGGAACTCTCTATTCCAGAAGAGAGGGGAGAAATGTTTCCCCTCGGCAGGCTCTGTGCATGATAGCACTGGAGAAGGCCACTGCTGGGGGGCGGGAAAACCACAACGTATTCTCTTCAAATAAAGACTACAGCTGTTCCCCGTGAGCTCACACTACTAAAGGACACATTTAGCATGTGGATATGTGTGTGCATTTAATTCATGAGAATTTTATTTCTTGTACTGAAGCCCTGTAAGGGATTCAAAAAAGTCACACTCATCTATTTTTCCCAGCATGCATCCAGTTATAGCTTACCAGGAATGGTGGGGCCACACAATTTCTAGCCTGTTTGCAAATACACCTCTACTCCAATATAACTCAGTCCTCGGGAGCCAAAAAAATCTTACCGTGTTATAACCAACTTGCTTTGATCCGCCGGACTGCGCAGCCCCAACCCCCCGGAGCACTGCTTTACCGCGTTATATCCGAATTCGTGTTATATCGGGTCGCATTATATAGGGGTAAGAGGTGTAGTACATTTTAGAGTATAAGCAGTAAAGGTTAACACACTAGCAACTGAGACACAGGAAAACCAAAGTAAGTGTCATTCCACCAACTTCAGTGGAAGCTGCATCCATGTACTGAAACTGCATTTGGCCCCCTGGCTCCTGTCCTGCTTTGACTAAGGGCAAGTCTACACTATTGTGCTATATCGGCCCCTCTGCAGCACATCTGGTGAAGATGCGCTATGCCGACGGGAGAGCGCTCTCCCGTCAGCATAATTACTCCACCTCTGCAAGAGGCAGAAGCTATGTTGGCGGGAGAGCGTCTCCCGCCAACATAGCGCGGTGTGGACAGCGCTTAAGTCGATGTAATTTACGTTGCTCAGGGTGGTGTCTTTTTCAACCCCCTGAGCGACGTAAGTTGTATAAACTTAAGAGGTATTGTAGACCAGCCCAAAGTCTACCAGGCACACCAGGAGAGGGCATTTGTCAACATCACTAACCCTCCCGTGACTGGCAGTCTTTGGTCACAAGGACTGGAATAAGAAAGGATACAGGACAGGAGTGATGTTTATCGACAGTGATGTTTATGTTCATTAAAAAATAGCGTAAGCCAATTCCAGCCAGACTGACATTATTTAATGCTTTACTGTTGGAAGCATTACTTACCAATGTGCACTCCATATGAGGACGTAATAAAAAAAGAGAAGAGATACAAACTCTAAGAGATTACTTGACACTGTCTTTTTAAAATACCCCAATAGGATGGCAAAGCAGGCTTTAACAAAGCCAACATCCTGTTTTTACACTGGACTCAGCTGCATGTGTTCAACTGTTTCATAGCAATTGTGAAAACAGGAAAAAGTAAACTGAGCCCCTAATTATGTATTTACTGCACTTTCTGTAACGGCTCAGAGGGGCCTATAACAAACTGCAGCATAAATCACACTCATTTTCAACCACCTGTAATTAAGCACTTACTGAGCAGACCGTAACAAGCTCCTTTCAGGTGATTATGGAAATTATCACATTTATATGACAGACACCCAAAGCATCTCAGCATTAAGGGTCTGAGAGAAAACCCACTCAGAACATTTCAGAGCTATGAAACAACACAGGGTGGCATTTGATTCTTAACTAAGGCACAAGAGCACCAGTTCAGTTTGGCATATTAGTCCGCCTCTGTCCCCTTTTGGGACTGCAATCATATTTAACTTGAAGTGTTTAATAAATAAAGACCTCTGAAGTTCTCAATGCTCTTTGTTGTAAAGAAATAAAAGTGAAATGAAAACAATCACTGTTTCACTTCTCAGCCTAAGATGAAAAAAATACATGTGGGGTCTGGCCTTGAGAGGAGTTTTCCTTTCTGCTTATTCCGTCATTCAAAACCACTGACCAAAACACAAGGCCTGAAACATTTTCTGCAACTTGGTTCTCTCTTCTCTGCACTTCTCCCACCTATTTAAAGCCACTTTCCTCTCTTGCCACTCCCCTGTGAACCCCTTCACTGGCTTCCTGTTTCTCACCACATCAAGTTCAAACTCCTCCTCCTCTCCTTCGAAGTCCTATATAATCTCAGCCCTGCCTAAACATCATTCATTTACTCCCAGGTTCAGCACTATGCCCCTATTCATCCCTGAACCATTTTCTAGTTCTCGTGCTTCAAGAGCCCTCTCTATCTCTTCTTTAAAACACTCTTCTTCGAGGAATCCTGTCTTCCTTGCGCTCCACATCAGTAACCACTCCCTCCTTTACACAAACTGCTGTCCTGGGTCTGGTGTATCTTAGCCTGTAACCATTTCAGGGCAGGGAATGTTTGTAAAGTGCCATGTTAATTTACAGCAGGTAATATTACTAATATTAATTTACAATGGGGAATATTAAGAAACAATATCAAGTTTCTTCTACAAGGTTTTCCTCCAAGCTCTTATCTCCCACTCAAAAGTTAAACTTCCTTTGTCAGTACCTGAAGGACTCCCTGGGAAGTTAATGGAGACCAAATGAAACAGATGACTCTTCAAAATAATTGAACTGAAGAACTACACATCTCTAAAAAATACTGTAAGTGCACACAGAAACATTCCAATGTTTCTGGAAATTAACTGGTTCTTCAGTAAGATGCCCTCCAATGTCAGGTTCAGGATATTGCAAGAAGAAAACCGTAAAGAGGGGGGAAAAAACATTCAAAACAGAACAGGAAACAAGAGCCCAGAATTGTGTAAATGAGACAAGTAGATTTCTTTAGATCAAAACCAAAAAATAAATCAGAGTCTCTTGCAACTCTAGAGGATACATTTGGACCAGATAAAGTTATTTACTCCCATGGAGCATGGGTCTAGCAGTCACATCTTAGAGTCTGATGTAACTTTGGGTTTGTTAAATGCTCTTCTGGACTCCACAATGCTTTTGTCATGCTTCTATAGGTTCATTCTTCATCCAGCATCATATGTTTCAATTACCATGACCAGTCAATGAACATAATTTAAAATTATCTTCTCCATGAAGAAGATTGCATATGTTGTACATTAACTTTTCCTTCTATTTTTTTACCCTGATATAACGCGACCCGATATAACGCAGTAAAGCAGCGCTCCGGGGGGGGGGGAGGAGGGGCTGCGCACTCCGGTGGATCAAAGCAAGTTCAATATAACGGTTTCACCTATAACGCGGTAAGATTTTTTGGCTCCCGAGGACAGCGTTATATCAAGGTTGAGATGTAATAGCATGAGTTTTAGATGGTTGCTGGTGTTTACTGGGTGTTTTGAGTTTAAATTCAATGCTTGCTGATGATGATGACAGAGCATAGAGCTGAGCTAGCAAGGGCAGGCCCCTCTGGAAAGAAACATTTAAGAATATCCCACACATGCCATAGTTAATTTGTAAATATAGATTGGATTCTTCTGTCATATCATCTATATTGAACAGGATACAAGAGTGTGCAAGAGCACACAGAGAACAGTGCTAAAATAAATGGTTAATTTCACTTGGAGAGGCAGGACGGAAAGTTACTTACAGGTAAAAAAGATCATATGTTGTTTTTGTATTCCTATAGGACCAAACAGCTTGGGTGCTCAGCTGCAACTTGGAAGATGTAGCCAATTTCAATGTGGGACAGTCAATATTCTAGTCCAGCAGTTCTCAGACTGTGGGTCGGGACCCCAAAGTGGGTCACGACCCCATTTTAATGGGGTTGCCAGGGCTGGCTGAGACTTGCTGGGGCCAGGGGCTGAAGCCAAAGCCCGAGCTCCACTGACTGGGGCCGAAGCCTGAGGGCTTCAGCCTTGGGCAGTGGGGCTCAGATTACAGGCCCCTGCCTGGGGCTGAAGCCCTTGGGCTTTGGCTCCTTCTGCCTCCCGACCCCTTCCCCTCCTTGGGGTTTTGGCTTTGACACTCCTCCCCCCCCCCCCCCCCCCAGGATGGCAGGGCTTGGGCAGGCTCAGACTTCAGTTCCCCCTCCTGGGGCCATGTAGCAATTTTTGTTGTCAGAAGGGGGTCACGGTGCAATGAAGTTTGAGAACCCCTGTTCTAGTCTTACATATTAGGGTTTTAGTAAGTATTACTTATGGTGCTTTGCGAGACAGATAAAGACGGAGTTCCTGCTCCAAAGAGTTTACACTCAAAGTAACACTGCAATAAAAGGTTTCAGAGTAGCAGCCGTGTTAGTCTGTATCCGCAAAAAGAACAGGAGTACTTGTGGCACCTTCCGAAGAAGTGGGCTGTAGCCCACGAAAGCTTATGCTCTAATAAATTTGTTAGTCTCTAAGGTGCCACAAGTACTCCTGTTCTTACTACAATAAAACTTATTTCTGCAATGAATGGCTCTGAGACTGATAGCACAAAACACCAAAAGTGGATAGCTAGTCAAGTTTCAGAACATCTTATTTTGCATTTTAGGCAGAATTCCCTCCACTGTTTATGTATTTGTAGGTTGTATTATTAAAAATATGCTTGCCCCATGTCCACTTAAACAGCTTTGAAGAATTCAGCTAATCAAATTCTGGATCTGATAACTGGTCTCAATGGTACAATAAGAGTGAAAATTCTTTGGGGATCTCGGTGACGGGGAAACTGCATGGATTTATCTCCTTGAATAGTTACAGAGGGGAAGCCATGCAAAGATCTCAAAGCTGTGGGCTCAGCTAAGTAGCCTGGTTAAATGCACAGTACAGAGAAAAATACCTGGGGAGATGAAAGGGGATGAGAAGGAAGTGGTGAGAAGTCAGAGGGTGAAAAAAACACACGGAGGGGGGGGGGGGGGGATGACAGGGGATACTACACTTTTTGGCTTGGGAAGTGTTTGAACAATTAGAGCAGTGTAAAGAATCCCCTGGCTCCCCACCACTACCTCCGACCTAGATAATAAATAAGCAGGGAACTGTACTGCCAACAGAGGAAAGAGGAAGAGGAGCTGGCATAGGAGGAGAAATGATCCAGGGGCAGATTTTCCCATGTCAGGGGACAACTTTAAGCATCTTGCCTGGCCTGGGGACAACGTCCAGAGCCAAGGAACAGAAGAGAGTCACCCCCCCATCACATCCAGACCCGCTAGCGCAGAGGTGGGCAAACTACGGGCCGCGAGCCACATCTGGCCTGCGGGACCATCCTGGCCGGGCAGATAGCCCCCTTCCCTGCTGTCCCACCTCCCCCGCAGCCACACCGCTGCAGCGCTCTGGGCGGCTGAGCTGCGCGCTCATGCAGGGCAGCGCGTCAATGTGTTTGACTCTGGCCGGGAGGCGCAGCTCCAGACATGCTGCTCTGAGTGGCATGGTAAAGGGGGCCGAGGGGGGTTGGATATGGGGCAGGGAGTCCTGGGGGGCAGTCAGGGGACAAGGAGCAGGGGGGCAATTGGATGGGGCAGAGGTTCAGGGGGAGGAGCAGGGGATGGGGAACAGGGGGGATTGGATAGAGGGTGTGGTCCCGGGGGGCCTGTCAGAGGGCGAAGGTGTGGATAGGGGTAGGGGCAGTCAGGGGACGGGGGGGTTGGATGGGGGGGTCCCAGGGAGCAGTTAGGGGTGAGGGTCCTGGAAGGGGGCGGTCAGGGGACAAGGAGCTGGGGGGGGGGGTTGGATGGGGGCAGGGTTCTGAGGGGGGCAGTCAGGGGGCGGAAAGTGGGAGGGGGAGGGGGCCAGGCTGTTTAGGGGGCACAGACTTCCCTACCCGGCCCTCCATACCGTTTCGCACCCCGATGTGGCCCTCGGGCCAAAAGGTTTGCCCACCCCTGCGCCAGCGGGTGGGAGCTAGCTAGCTACAGGCCAGAGGGGAGCTACCCTCAGTCACCTCCGCTCCTCCCACGCCTGCCGCAGAGCGAGCTATTCCCCTCCCTCCGCTAAAAGTGGGGGGCAAAGAAAAGGCAGGGACGTGCCCTCAGCATCCTCCCCGAGCACCTGGGGACCCCTCCCATCCACCATCCTACCCACCACGCTACCCAGCCCCCTAGTGCCCCCAGGCTGCCGGGGACCCCCGCCAGGGCCCCTGCAACCTAACACCCCACTGCCTCCCCGCCCCGCCGAGACCGCCCGGCCCGCGCCTACCTCCTCCCCAGGGGGCAGGCAGAGGGCGAAGCGCTGAGCCCCGCTCTCCTCCGCCTGGGGCTCCGGTTGCTCCCGGAGCAGCTGCAGCACCGCGGCGGCGGCGGCTCCCTCCTCCCGGCCCCCGCCTGCGCTCATGGCAGCCCCGGCTCCTCCCCGCCCAGGCCCGGCGGCTGCACAGCGAGCGCCGCCCGTGCGCTTCCCTCAGCCAGGCTGCCCGGACGCGCCCAGCCGCTGCCTCCGAGCGGCCGGGGCAGCCTCCAGCTGCGGCCGCTCTAGAGCCCCGCAACCGAGCTCGGGGCGCCACCTAGCGGGGCGAGGCGGGAACTGTAACCACCGGCTGCGCCTGAGCTACCCCTGGGGGCAGGAGCCCGCTGCCCGCAGGCCTAGAGCTGGGCCCCGGCCCCGGCTAACGCGAACGTGCCCTCCCCCCGCCCTGGCTTGACGCAGGCCGCTGGGGGGCGCTTCCCGCCCCGCGCAGGGCTCGGTGGGGACCCCCTAGGCTGGGCCGCGGCTCTGCTCCTGAGGCAGCCCCGGCAGCAGCAGCCGCCGCCCGCCCACCCCTCTTCCATGGCCGGGCAGCTCGTTCAGTGCAGCCGCGGATGCCTGACTGGGGCCGCCGGCACATAGGCTGGTGCGTTGCCCTACCGCCGCCCTCCTGCTGCAGCTCCGGGAGCGCCCCCAGGCTGGGGGAGGGGGTTGGAAACCTTGTTTAATTGCTCTGGCAAAGGGGAGCCCCCCCCCCTCCCATCACCCACCCACTCCCCTGCAAGAGACCCATAGAAGCGAGCGTCTTCGAGCCCGGCTCGCCTCGCTTGGAGGGAGAGCGGGGACCAGGGCTTCCGTGCCGCTTTCGGACCTGGGGCTGCCCCGCTGACAGATTTGTTGCCGTGTAAAAGCATGAAGCGGCTGAGGGAGGGAGGTTCTTCTGCTTGCCTGGGTACATTAGACATTCAGGGCTTGTCCACCTGGGAGAAGGCGCTGCGGCCGAGGGCTGGAGCAGCAGTGAAATTACAACGTCAGGAAAACTGAGCTGGGGAAGGGCCCGGAGTCAGCCAGTTTGTTGAGTTGGGGGGAGGATTAACCCTTCTTTAACTCCAAGGCGTAGCGATCCCGCAGGAGACAGGACAGCCTTCCTAAAGATTCACTCCCAACTTTCCAGTTAAAATGAGACTGAAGACGCACACACCTGGAAAGACCAGTCTCCTCATACCTGATGCATCTAAGGTATAAGGGTGGCTGGCTTTATGTTAAAGATGGTTCGTGTATGGGGAGGTATAAAATATAATGCGTTAATATAGATTCATTTCCTGACAAGGCTGTTTTGGCAACCAAAAACTCCCCACAACAATGGACATTTCATTAACATTTCTGTTTTGTAGAAAGAATAATTTTCTGTCAAAAACATTTCCATGGAAGACATTCAACCAACTCTAATGGTGTTTGCCTGGGAGGAGGTGAAAACATTGGTGAAACATCCACTACTTCTATCCAACCCATGACTCATAGCACAAGAAATTTAATTGGGCATCATACAGAAAACCCTTCTCCTGATAAGAGTTAAACTGCTTTCTTCAAAGTAATTTGATTCTTAAGACTAAAGAAGTTGCCACATAACTTTGTTGCAGAATTTCTTGCTCTATAGGAATGTGGATAACTAACACAGTATTTCTTGTGTTAGCACAAGGCACAAACACACCATTTCCTTGCTAGTATTTTTTTTTTAAATGTAATCCTATTTTTCTAATAGTATCTTTCCTTTTTAATAGTATAATGTGGCCTGGAGTACCAAGGAGTTAAAAGAACAGGAGTACTTGTGGCACCTTAGAGACTAACAAATTTATTAGAGCATAAGCTTTCGTGGGCTACAGCCCACTTCTTCGGATGCATCCGAAGCTTATGCTCTAATAAATTTGTTAGTCTCTAAGGTGCCACAAGTACTCCTGTTCTTTTTGCAGATACAGACTATCACGGCTGCTACTCTGAAACCTGTCAAGGAGTTAAAATATTCCACATTCTAATCCCTGCCCCACCACCATCTCTGCATGCCCTTAAGCAAGTCATTTTCAAAGGCAGACCTTGATTAAAGCTGCTCCTTAACCTCTGTTTCAGTTTCCTCACCTGAGAAAAGGGGATGTTGTCTACCACAGAGGAGTGCTTTCAGCATTCAGTTAATATTTGTAACAACACTTTGTGAGGTGTTAAATTGAAATTATTATGAAAATGCCAGCATAAGGCTGTGAATTCCATGACCCGCTACAAATATACTGTCTATTTGGTCAAATTTAACATGCACACACTATAAACTAGCTTAAAGCAATATAACATGAAACTAAATAGAACACTAACACACATCTATAGTATGATCCCTTCCATGATCTCAAAAGATTGTGCAGACAGCGTATGCAGGTGGGCTGCCTCATAAAACCCTCCAAAATAGAGCAATATTAAGCTAAATATACAGATAGGGAAACTGAGGCACTGCACAGGTAAGTGAGTTGTCAAAGTCAGTGATAGAGACAAAACTAGAACCCATATCTCCTGAGTCTCAGACCTGTGTTTTAAGTCACAAAGCACCCTTTCATCCCTCTTACATCACAGTGAGGGCAAATATAAGAGAATTTCTTTGGAAGCCTGCAATTAACTTGGATTGTTGCACACACACACAAAAATCAAAACAAAAACAAAAAAACAACACACACACTCTCTCTCTCTGTACTGGATGCTTCCATTTCTAAAGAGAACAGTTATTTGTTCAGCTTTAAAGGTAAATGCAGTTTTGCTCACATTGGCATCAGACTCCTTTGAGGTGCAATCTTGACCTGAAATGCTATCAGCTTGAAGGCCAAAGACTGAGACACAGTTACAAATGTGCCACAAAGAACCACTTACAGGGTGAGCCTGTTCTGCTGTTTTCTCCAACCACATTCTCTACACTACGTGATGAAAGGAGTACTGTCCATCTGATAACTCAATATCAGCCGGAACAGTGGTCAGCGGCTATGAGTGCTCAGAACTGGCAATAGGTATGATCAGTTTCAGGTGGTAAGCAGTGTTCTGGCAGAGGTCCAAGGGGGAAGGCATTGCTGAGCCACAAATTTGATACAGTGTGGTGCCCTGTCAGTTAAAAAGGGCTCAAAAGAGGAAAGCATGCAATGTTTCACCAAGTGCTGTGTGCTAGTACTGTGCACAGGGCTAGTCTACCTGAGCTAGCACAGGTAACAATAGCAGTAAAGGCAATCTTAGTTGGGGCCTCTAGGTGTTACTGTAACATAAATAGTTCTTTGTCCCATTTTACAGATGTTTCACTTCTAAGGTACACTTGCTAACTCATGTTTACTTGGAGGTACAATTCAGCTGTTAGTGTGTTGAAAGAGACCAGACAGTTTCTGACTTCTGTTGTAGATTGTGCTGCTGTCTAGAAGGCAGATAAAATTAGCTTGAAATTAATTTGCATCACCCTTGAGTTTGCCATCTTTTCAAAATGAGAAAAGATCCCTTTTATACAGGCAGCAGCTCTATGAAATGGGGAAACTATGGGCAGCAATTGTGTATATACTTATCCAAGACTGATTCTGTCAACTTTGGCTGAGATTTGGAACTGTTAAGTGGGAAGCTTTAAAAAACACCTAGGGAAATACCTTTTTTTCCCCTCTGCTGTGAATCTCACAGATTCAGCTCCTAAGTAGGTTTGTGTCATAGCAGCATATATAAGATAGGAGGAGGAGGTGTTTAGAGGGAAAATAGGAAGACAAAAGAAAAAAAGTTAGTCTGAGTATAAGAAAAAGCTTATTAATAGTGACATCTACTAGATTGTGGAGTAGTCCCCCAAGGGAAATTGAAGCCTCACTGCTTGAATTATTTAAAGCTACACTGAGCAAACACCCTTGACAGTCAACTGTAGGGAACAGTCATGCATTGATAAGATCATCTAATCAGTTTACCTAACAGATCTTCATTTATAACTTCCAGGAACTTTACTTTTAATGAAAGAAAATAACACCTATCTGGCCCAGCTTTTAGTTCAGTTTTGTGCATATAATAAGAAATATTGACTGGGTCAGCACGCTAACCAACCATTCTGTCAACCAGGGATCACTAATTTAGATTAGAAGCATACAATAAGTGACCATTCACATTGCTTTGTATGCTTTTACAATATTTAAAAATCCAAATGTCAAACTTAGTACCAAGGAGAGAACACCCTCACCCCCAGAATTCATCTCTGCATCACACTTTAATTCACCATATGTAGGGTCCTACTAAATTCATGGTCCATTTTGGTCAATTTCACGGTCATGGGATTTTAAAAATAATAAATTTCATGATTTCAGCTATTTAAATTGAAATTTCATGGTGTTGTAATTGTAGGGGCCCTGACCTAAAAAGGAGTTGGAGGTGTGCAGTACTGCTCCCCTTACTTCTGCGCCGCTGCTGGCAGCGGCGCTGCCTTCAGAGCTGGGCAGCAGGAGAGCAGCGGCTGCTGGCTGGGAGCCTAGCTCTGAAGGCAGAGCCGCTGCCAGCACAGCGCAGAAGTAAGGATGGCATAGTATGGTATTGTCACCCTTACTTCTGCGCTGCTGCCTGCAGAGCTGGGCCCTCAGCTGCCGCCACTCTCTGGCTGTTCAGCTCTGAAGGCCACAGCACAGAAGTAAGGGTGGCCTGGTATGGTATTATCACCCTTACTTCTGTGCTGCTGCTGCTGGCGGGACACTGTCTTCAGAGCTGGGCGCCCGGCTAACAGCTGCCACTATCCCGCTGTCCGGCTTTGAAGGCAGCGCAGAAGTAAGGGTAGCAATACTGCAACCCCCTTAAAATAACCGTGTGACACCCCCCCCCCCGCAACTCCCTTTTGGGTCTCCCCCATGAAATCTGGTCTTTTGTGTGCTTTTACCGTATACTATACAGATTTCACAGCAGACCAGATTTCATGGTCTGTGATGTGTTTTTCATAACTGTGAATTTGGTAGGGCCCTAACCAGAAGACTATCATTCTGGATCAGTTTCTGCTCCTTGCTGATAAAAAGGCTTATGAAGTTTAGGCATCTGCACTGTGCAGTAAATGTGACCTCATACAACACCACATTCTGCTTGCCTGCCCACCCTAGTCACTATCCCGCATAACCTAAGTGCTATTTTAACTGATCTACATGTCATTCACATCAAGCACATTTCTCTGGACTGATTACTTCCTGCAGGCGATCGCATCTTTCCGTCAGCAGCAAAAGCTTGATCACATGAATAGTTGTTTGTGAGAGTAACTCAGTCCTGACTTTTTATTCTTCTCTAGTGACAGAGCGTGAGCTTGTTGTTGAAGCACAGGACTGGGGGTCAGGAGATCTGAGTTCTGTTCCCATGTATGTTACTGACTGGTTTTAAGATTTTGGGCAAGTTACAACCTCCCTGTGTCTCAATTTCCTCTTCTGTAAAACTGGGATATACTTCTACCCTCACTATCACGAGTAATATTTGATTAGTATCTATAAAGCACAATCAAATCCTAGGCTGAAGAACCCTATGCAGCAGAAGTGCAAAGTGTCATTTTAGTTCAGTGACTGACTTAGCGTAATTTTATTTTGCATATGGGACCTAAACCATCTGTTGTTTTCTATCATACATTGGTCTCATGCAATGACTACCTGAAAAGTTGTTAGTTTCTTTTGAAAAGATGTCAGAATTCCCCCCCTTACAAAATAAGTCCAAATTAGTCTTTAATAGTTTTAGCACTAGACTTTTAGAAACTAAATTACATTTAAACATGCAAAAGGTTATTTGTTTGGATTCTTTGCATTTTTACTTTGTCATGGAAGCAAAGGAAGGAATGTGGTCTAATGGCTAGAACAGAGGACTAGGAGTTGAAACTACTTGGTTCTAGTACCAGCTCTCTCATGCACTTATTGTGTGACCTTGGGCAAGTCAGATCAGTCTACCTGCCTGTGCAATGGTTAGTACCTAACTTGCAGAGATCTAGTAAGGTTGGATAGTCAAGTGCTTTGTGATCCCCAGCTGAAGGAGAGGATATAAGTGTGCAGCTTTTATTAGGATAGCAGAGACAGGAATGGTCAATAATAGATTTGGTAGTTTCTCAGTGTCAGCCCTGGTGGGTCTGTTGTGTTCCCCGTTATCATCCTTTCCACTATTCTGTTTCCGTCTCACTTTCTTTACTGTTCCACATTTATCTTCTGTTCGCTTAGTTTCTCCCATGCCCCCACAACTGGCCCAGCCTCTCTGGAGGTCTGAAAGGACACGCCTGCAGATTTAGCTTTGTTTGGCATTCCTGCCTGTTAGGTACACAAGATTTGCCTACTACCTAAAAACATTTGATTGATATGGCTGTGTGTTTACTGTGAAGCAATGGCCCTATCTTTTCTCTCCATTCTCATCACCTCCCATCCCCAGCCCCTTCCCACACACCCTATTCCCAAAGTGACTGGAGAGGAGAGGAAGAGAGGAATTTCAGTTGTTTGCATATGAGTCATTAGAAGTTTGTGACTATGTAAATGAAGCAAAACAAAACAGTTTTCATAGCAGCAGCTGGGTGTTCAAAAGAAAATGTAATGAACACGTCATTACACAGTGCAAGGGAAAGGACAGCAAGTGTTTTCATGTGGAAACCAAACATGGGTGCAATGTATACACTGTGTTATATAAGCTTTGTACTTAAGGTTATGCAGAACATGCTCCAGGCCTTAGTCACTATCCAAGCCCCTGAAGAAATGCATGCAATTTCCTTGTGCTTTCAGGCGTTGAGGTAACTGCATAGGATCTGGAGGTTATATGGTATTAGTAAACTTTCTAATGTAGTATGTTATAACTGTATTGGGCTAATGAGATAATACACCACTTTTCTAAATTTCAGCACTTCACATTTCCAAAGCACTATACAATCACTGCTCAACCTCAACCCCTTGTGAGACAGATTTTATCTCCCATTTCACAGATGGGGAACCAAAATAAATTACTTGCCCAAGGCTGCACAATAAGGGATTAGAGTTCTGAGGTCTTGGCTAGCATATCATACTCTAAGCACTCAACTATGCTACCTCATATACCTGGTTATTAATCTACTCCAACTACTAGCCAAGAACATAACATCTTTATTACATAATGTATTTCTTCATGCTAATATTATAGGCTAACACAGATATCTCCCACTAAAGTTAATAGCTCTCCTATTGACTTCAGATGGGAATAGAATTAGGCCAACATTGACAAGTTCTGAAAATCCTAATAAGTTTGCATATCTGCAGACTTACCATATAAAACTTTGAATCCTATATCTCAGTGTGATCATGTCATCTCATACTAAGCCTGGGTGAGTTCAATTGCTATTTGGAGGGAAGAATAAGCAGTAATGGATAGTGATGATACAGTACATGGCACTCTTCCCTTGAATGGAAGTTTGTCATGTGAGATGTAAACTCCACTGTAGGTGCAGAATCTTCACATCCACATGGAGTCATGAGAAGGATGTAGATTTGGGAATCTTAACAGTTAAGGGCTCTTCGTAGCTGGATGGCCCTGTAACCTCATGTTGTAGGGTCTAGAAAAACAGGGGGCTGGGAGACTAATCTCAGCATATATATAAAAGAGATATTGACCACTGTCATTGGAAATATCCTTGTACTGTTTTATAAACAGAGAGGCTTAAATTCCCCCTGCAGTTTTGGATTGATACTTCCCCCGCCCTCCCTTCTCTTATCTGTTGCACAGTGTTGCTATGTACTCAACAGCTGTGTTCCACCCTAGAGATGGGATTAGGTTTCTCAACCTACATGAAAGAGATTCCACTATTGTGACTGCAGAAAAAGTACACTTTTTGTTTAATCAGTTCTGCTATATGTATGTGTACAATTCAGCTGCTTCTATCGATCACATTCTGGGGAGTGGATGTTTTTCCCTCCTGGCACGTGCCTCGGACAAGAATCTAAGAGTGTCTTCACTAGTTACCCCAGGAGCACCCAGGTGAGAACAGCCACACTGCAAAGCCATACCCAAATTACTGTGACTTCAATGGTGTTGCATTCAACTCAATATGTTGCTAGGACTTCTGGGGATGAATGCTATGGTTCTTTGTGCTGCAGAAAGCTGAACCGCTCTGTGATTCTCTTACCAAATTGTGGGAGAATTGCTCTGTCCTTCTGGGCACACAGGCTGGGATGTAGCACGACACTGGAAGACTGTCAGCACCACAATGATTTAGTCTGCATCCTTACTGCAAGGTAGGCAGGTTGCCAGCCCAGGTGAAAGTAGATCCGGGCTCTAACCCATATCCCCAGCCTGGCCAGCTCTCACCACTAAGCCCAGGTGAGAGGGCATGTGGATAGGAAGGAGATTGGTTAGAGGCAATATCTGGTTAAGAGTCCAAGCTAACTCTGCAATGAAGATCTCTCCTAGGTGTAGTGCAGTGTTTTAATGAGACATGTAACATATCTTTGCTTATATTTAATGTTTTAATTTAATGCAAACAAGTTTTGGTATCATTGGTTATATTAAAATCTTACCTTTCTCATCCTCGTATGTGGACAATCGCTGCTTTGGACATGTGGATTTTTGTAGTGACAATTTCAAGACAGAATATACTTTTAATAGGTTAGAATTTCTCACACAGTTAGGTAAAACTCACCAGATTTATAGCTAAGAGATCAGTAAATGGACTTCCTCAGCAGACTAAGTTTTTCTTCTCTTCCATTTTAATCATCTCTCCTCTAACTTGCTCCCTTCCTTCCACACAAACTGAGTATAAGGATTTATCGAATCTTACTGCACTGTTGACTAAGTCCAGATTGTGGAATCTACATGAAGGCCATGTTTCACAATATGAATACTTGGTGTGGCAGAACACGACAATCAAGTTCTTGCAGGGCCTGAATCAACTGGCTTCAATGGAATCAAGATAGAGCCCCCTAGTGATTGTAAAAGGCAGCATTTTTGAGAGTTAAGTATTTCCAGATGGCCTTTTATATAGTTTCATAGATTTCAAGGCCAGAGGGGATCATTGTGTTAATAGTCTGACTAGCTGTATAACACAGGCCAGAGAAATTTCCACCATGTTATACCCTTCTCTGCCGGATTGAAGAGACCATTATCAAATATTTGTTCCCCACGTAGGTACTTATGGAGTGTAATCAAGTCATCCCTTAAACATCTCTTTGGAAAGCTAAATAGATTGAACTCTTTGACTACCACAATAAACATGTTTTCGAATCCTTTAATCATTCTTGTGGGTCTTCTCCAAACCCTTTCCAATATATTAACATCCTTCTTGAATTGTGGACACCAGAGCCCGACAGTATTCCAGCAGCGATCACACCAGCATCAAATACAGTAACTCCTCACTTAACGTTGTAGTTAAAGTTTCATTCTTCAGGAACATAAGTGAAAAGATGTTAAACAAATCCAATTTTCCCATAAGATTTAATGTAAATGCGGGGGATTAGGTTCCAAGGAAATTTTTTTGGGGCAGACAAAAGGCATTATATACTGTACAGTACTGTACTGTGGTTGGGAGGTACCCCATACAGACACAGCCCGCTGCAGACAATGAGGCAGGCAAGGACTCTAGGAAGTACCTTGCGCAGCGGCAGCTTCCCCCCAGAAGAACAGGCGCCGACTTTGCCAGGGGATGCTCCAGGCCCACCTCTTCCCATCCCTGCTCCACTCCAGGCCCACCTCTTCCCACCCCCACTCCAGAGCACACTGTGTCCCCGCTCCTCCCAGCGCTTCCCCGCTCCTCTCTCTCCCTCCCAGAAAGTCCTAAGCACTGTCAAACAGCTGTTTGGTGGCAGGAGAAGCACTGGGAGGAAGGGGGAGGAGGCAGAGAAGAGGAACACGTGCAATGCTCCCTTGTAAAGTCGCTGCTCTTCCACAGAATCCTACAAGCAGTGGACAGAGCAGGCAGCCAAACGACATAAAGGAGCATTGCACAACTTTAAACGAACATGTTCCCTAATGGAGCAGCGCCATAACTTCAAAACGTTAAGCAGGAGGAACTGTACAGCTCTACTCCAGACAGCCCAGAGCCACAAGCTATAACTGTGCAGCTGACATAAAAAAACCGGGGGGACCCATATCTATCTGTCTCAAAAAAAAAAAAAAATTCTGATGGGCAACATGCTGATGTTGCCTGAGGCACTAAAACACACTTCAGTTCTAAGTTATATTGTGGCATTACAATTTGTGTCTCAATTTACAAACATTTATTTCAGTTTATAAATATAAAAAAAAGCATCTAGGTGCCCTAGCTTTAAATATTAAAAGCACAAGACCATCAGAAAATAATTCATCCCAATTACAATTAAAACACAAAAACAGCCAATAATGAGAAAAATCTCCTCCTCTAGAAACCCCGTCCCCAAAAATATCTCCAAACCCATCACCCTCTGACAATTCAAACATCCTCCAAAATTTTCAGGTACATAGGAATTGCAACATTCTGAAGTTTAAAAAATAAGGTTAATTTAGGTATGTAGTGAATTCTAAAGTTGATGTCTTCATCATCATAATTGTGTCAGCATTGCTCTTGAAAACAAAGGGGGTCTGCATAGACAGGTTCCATGCAAACTAAAGAAATGTATTTTCCAACTACCAGGTCTACAAACTTGACATGGAATCAAAAAGTTAAACTGGGTTCTTTCCAGCCTGTACATCAATAATAATAGATACCATCAGCCAAATTTCACCATCAGTTATGCTTGTGAAACCTCATTTTCACATTAAAGGGCTGTATAGGTGTGAGGGGAATATCTGATGCTGCAATTGAAATTAAACATATGACAATACAGACAGGGAGCAAATCTCTATTAATTGGCTGCAATTTTTGTACAGTAACTTTAAAGAAACAGAATATCTAGTCCTGCCTAAAGCTTTGGAATTGGGTGACACTAGAAGTGGGCCAGTGCTAAGAGTTCAAAAGGAATTTTGCCATTTAGATACTCAATGTTGCCAACATATGGCTAGTACTCACATTCAGAAGCCCTCACACAATCACCACGTGACCATGATGGTAAGCCTGGCTAAGAGCCTTCTCCTCTCCACTGCCTAGACTCCTTGGGTCTGATGGCTCTAGCTTACCATGAGAAGCACCACCACATCTAGTGGCAGTATTCCAGGTGCTACATGCATGTTTATTGTAATTAGTATAATTATAGTGGGCCTGGGCATGTCATGCATGTTCAGGTCGAAGTCATGGCTGAGAGGACTGTAGCCTTCACCCCTATTTATAAGGTGTATTAAGAGCACTTGTGTGTTTCCCTATAGGTACAGGATATAAATGCAGCCCAGGTGAGGGAACAAGTGAAGGTGGACATCTTCTTGCACCTTGGTCAGTTTTCTCCATCCTAACAGGGTTATAAAATTAGCTGATACTCTGGTGGCAAAGAAAAGCAGGTACACAGTAAGAGTCCCTTGAGACCTGCCTGAAATGTATCCATGTTTTCACGTTTTAGAATACAAATGCTCTTGATTCTGACTTGCCAAAGTAATTAAAAAAGCAATTATATTTCTATATGCATTTATTATTCCAGTCTGTAAAAATATAAGACTAATATACAGCTAAAGCTAGTTTGATTTTGTAAAATCAAAGTTCATTTAGTGAGATATCAATGTACATTATACATTAAAGTTGTAAGAAAAATACTGATATGACATTTTAAACAAATTTTCATTTGCGTAAAAATCAAGTTGCACGTAAAATGTAATTAGAAAATACAGAATATTCACAAAAGTACATGTTGCAGACAGCTCATGAGGACATTGTCCTAAATTTATTGAAGCTGTGGAAGAACATATGATTCACAGTTTAAGCTTGACTTTTACTGATACCATATCAGAGATCCAAAGTGAATGGATCTTAATTTCAGCAACATTTGCTCTCTTTTCTAATAAGGTGCACTTAAAAGGCTAATCTGTTTTCAGACTGCCAGCAGAGAGGAGGGGTGACAGATTGCTTTTATTGTGCATGTACACATCCGTATAACACTATTCAAAGGAATTTTGGTATTCCAAAGCATTTTGAAATAATTTGGATATAAATTAGTTTATAAAATCTGGATTAAAATATAATGTATATGCATTAGGATACTGAATACATAAAGAATGTGCATTGACAGCAGCTCGATATTTTCAGTCATGCATAATTTTAGATTTTACAGTTAAAATCAGTACAAAATAGTCAAGCCTTGAATTTTTTTCTCCCCCCCGGGAGATATTTTGAAAGATGTTAACTGTTAAAAAAACTAACTTTAAGAGGTAGTATATAAAAGGCGAATATAACTATCATCTTTAAAAATAATATACTGAACCTAGTACCATTTTATATATAAAGTTAACTAACCATTTATTTCAACAGTTGATTATCCTGGAATAGTGATTTTTTAAACTATTTAGTAATTTGTCGAGTGGTATGATGCAGATAGAAGATATTTAGAAAGTCTCTCTTATGGTAACTGCAGTGTTATGCAATTACATATTGTGCAGTCTGTCATTTTAATTACAAAAACTTTTGTTAATCCTTCATCATGGAAATTCATGAGCACTTACACACTAAATGCCCTTTTTAAAATTTCCTTAAGTTCTTAATACCAGTATATATACCCAAAATGCATACGCTATGAGTAAAAAAAACATTCAAAATTAGGTAATGGACAAAAGTTTAGCAGCATACTACCTTGAAGTGTTTGCGCTTAAGCAATAAATTAATATCTTGTAACTTGTTTTCAGGTGCCAGGCTCATGGGTAAGTTAATAGCTTATCTTACATCCAAGCCGCAACACTACTAATGCACCATATTAGATCCATAAAACAATTCCACTGAATGAAAGCGTTACACCTCTACATAAAAAAAAAGTGGGGTACTAGCTTATCTTCATCTGTGGATCTCATTTTCTTCTCTTAATACAAGTGCATTTTCCCACTTTGATTACTTGCAATACATTCAAGTAAATAAAAAGGCATGTGAATGCACACTATCATGATACAGAAAAGAAGTCCCATTGCTGAAGGAATAAAAACCAAATCCAGTTTTAAAGTAAGACACATGCCCTAAATAAAAAGGAGCAGCATGGATAAAAATAAGTTTTAAAAAAAATCAATTTTTAAATTTACATGTTTACTCCTGGGAGAATTCTGCACTTGATGTCCCCAGCAGATTCTAACGGAGGCAAAGGGAAGCTGCAATTACACCTTTCACTCACCAGGTGGCACCAGGAGAGGGCAGCAGGCTCACAGGCTAGAGCAGCCAGCCATGGAGAGGGAAACTGCCTTCCTCACAGGCTCCCGCTGGCAGGGCCACGTGAAGAGGCATGGGATATGGGGAGAAGGGAGGGGGAGTGGATGGTCAGAGCAGGGTATAGGAGCTAGTGGGGTGACCGCACTGTGCCAGGGGCTGAATGGAAGTGGGGATGCAGGGCCACATGGGGATGGGGAGGAGCGGCGGGGGGATGGTGGCTGAGCAGGGGTGCAGGGACACATGGAAACGGGAGCTATGCCTGGCTGAACAGGGTGTGGGGCCAGATGGGGGAGTGGGCATGTAGGGACACATGGAGACAGGTGAGCTATGCCTGGCTGAGGGAGGGTGCCGGGAAACACAGGGATGTGCAGATATGCCTAACTGAATGGGGAATTGGGGTGTAGGGACACACAGGGCAGATGTGCCTGATTAAATGGGAGAGGCGAGGGGTCAGCCAGCATCTGCATGGGGGAGACTCCCCAACTCCCTAACAATCACCCCCCTCCCCACAAAAAATCTGTTCCATACTTCTCCCACCCACACCTAACAACCCTCCAGGTTCATTCCCAGGCTCCTTCCCAGCAATTACTTCCCCCTTCAGCTCCTCCATTACCCCTGACACGCCTCAGAAGTAGTGCAAAGGCCTGGGGGCATTGAAATACGTTTCTGTATTGTAATTTAAATCAATTATTACTCAAAGTTCTGTATTAATACTCATGGTAAGGAATCTTATTTGTCAAAAAAAATTTCCTGAGCCTTTTTTGTTGTTAGACATACTTGTTGACAAGTATTTTGAAATAAATTACCAAAATAATTGAAACTGACATAATAGTGTGTTATTTTGATTAGTAAAATATGCATCATTTTAAAATATTGTGCACAGAATTTATTTTTTTTTTTTTGGGGGTGCAGAATTTCCTCAGGAGTACCTGTTGCTAATTCTTACTTTTCTTCCCATTTAAAGTCAAACTGTTAACTGGATGTTCTGTTCTCGTTTCTTTAGAAATCATAGAAATTAGGGCTGGAAAGAACCTCAAGAGGTCCGTTTCCTAACTGTAGAATTTCACATCTTACATAGAAATTGGTTCTGCTAAGAAGCTACATCCTTACTGAGATAAATACAAACTGATAAGCAAATTTCAAATGTAGCTACCACCGCTTTCCATTAGACTGAATTTTCACAAGTCAAGAAGGCTGAAGTACTTTAACCAGGCTGTATTCCATCAGGCTTTGCAGTTTGAAGGAACTTAGAAACACCTGAAAATTCCACCTTCAGAAGGCTATTTTTCAAAATTTTAGTGTGTATGTATAAAAAGTTAACTGTGTTAATGTATTAAAAAAGTTAACAGATTTTCATTATTAGCAGTGAACTAATTTTGTTTTGAAGACAAATTTATGTCTTAAGAAATAAATTTAAATACAAATACATTTTAGCTCTTGATGCTGCAAACAAACCACATGAGTAGTTCTACTGAAGTCAATGAACTATTCATCTATTCATGAGAGTCAATTTACATTCCTGCTTAAGTGTTTGCAGCATCAGGATTTTAGTTTTCAATATTTTTGTTTTTTTCCTATAGCAGTTTTGTAATATTCAAAGAAGATACCTTACCGGGGGTGGTATGTTAAAAAAACAGCATTTATAATTTAGTTCATTATAAATTTTGAAGTTGTAATAGCACAAGTTAGTTTTACAAAGCCTAAACTTTTTTTTTTTTTTTTTTTTTTTAAATCAAGTGATACAAGTTGCTCTAAACCTGTGCTGGATAATATTAAAAAAAAAATTAAGACATAACTGTTCATTGATTATCAACTTCAAATAACTCTCCTCTCATTTGTAAGAATCTTGATATCTTTTAACATGACCATTTTTGGAGCATGAAATAGGAATCAGGTAAAATGTTATTTTCATCCTATTAATTTTGTATTTGATTTCTTTAGACATTTACATAATGTAATTTACTACAGTTAGTGACTAAGCCCAGCATAAAAGACCACCTTATACAATATTGTAAACTAAGGCCTTGACTACACTTGAGAATTCACAGAACTCTCTCGCAGCGCTGCAGGCGCTGATTACACTGGCGCTTTACAGCGCTGCACTCACTGCGCTCGGGGGGGGGAGGGCGTTTACACACCCCTGAGCGCAGCAAGTTGCAGCGCTGTACAGCGCCAGTGTAGTCAAGGCCTTAGAGAAGAGAATTGGTCCTCAAGGTACAAGAGGAGTAGTAGTAAGACTTTCACATTAGAATTTTAATATCATTGTTAATTGTGTCATTAAGGGGTAAACGCACATGACCATAAATTCGGATTAGACATGCAGCTTCACTATCCACCTCACATGGTAATGGAAATTTACTCTTTAAAACCAGTAGTATAAGTACCTCTGGAAGTAAACATGCAGTCAATACCTCTCAACCATCCTTCATTTTACCGCTGTCCCATCACAGCCAGGGTCATCTACCTTGTATCCTTACAAAATATTTACATGGAATTACATAATTATAAAACTGACATTAATCAGCCCACATAATTTTAAGCTTCCTGCATTTACGGTTTTCCTTACATTTGTTTGCAGGTCTTAAGGACTGGTAGGTTGAGAGGTATAAATTGCATTATATATCAAGCAAAATTAAAAGTTGTATGGCATCTTCAGTTAATGTAAAATACACCATTGAGGCAGTTTCATAATGTTATAATTGTCCCATCTTCTAAGGACTTTTTGTCTGGATCATGTATTTCATACTCCATGTTAACATTGCCTGCTGAATGACATAAGTTTACTTCACTAAATGGAATGAAACCATTTTGTGTTGACTCATGAAGGAGTTCAATTTGCGTTAATGATTCCAGACTCTCACTGGTAGGGACAGCTTTTGGAATCTGCCGTGGCTCATCATTATCTTCAATAATGATGTCATCTTCATCACTGTCGTCTTCTTCTGGATGGAAGTTCTGCACAGTGTGTGGTGTGTAACCTGGAAGACTAGTATCAGTAGACTGACCTGAGCTCCCAGAAGTCCTACTGTTCCTAACAACATTATTTCTTTGATTTGCTGGTCTCACTGTAATGATCAGGTTACGGCTATTTGCAATCATCATGTCTGTAACTTGATCAAGACTCTTCCCTGAGACTTCTATTCCATTTACCTCCAGTACTTCATCATTAACAGCCAGTAAGCCTGTGCTTTGAGCCAGGCCTCCAGGAACAAGTCTGGATATGAAAATCCCTGGTACTTTCTCCAATCCATGTGGTGTTACTCTGACACTAGAGCCATCCCGTATATAGAATCCAAGTGGTTTGTCAGTTCCATATTTGTAAAGTCGCACCCTGCGATGGGTTTCTGGGAGAATGTCCACATCAATAATAGACGACACCGGTCTGAAGTCTCGCGGCATGCTAATGACAATGTGTGGTTTCTTTTTGTGGTTATCCGGACGCAACACATTTGATAAGACATTTTTCTTCCTTGTCATAGTATCCGTACCAAAGGCACTGTAATCCGCATCTTCTGTAAAAAGACAGATAGCATATGTTGATAATTAGTATAGTGTGAACTACTCTGTTCTGCATAGCATGGCTATCAGAAAAGAAAGTTTTAGGCTGACAAGGTGCAAAATGTCTAGTAAAAAGTTCTCAGCATGCTGTACCAGCAACAATTTTCTCTGTCAGTGAGGTAATTATTCTAACATTAACAAAATAAACTATCTTGATTTAAAGTCACTTCACTTTACAATCAAAGAAAAGCTATTGTAAGTATTTCAAAAAAATTAAGCAAAATTAATAGTGTATTGGAGGAGGCAAGAATGAGAATCCAGCTGTTTTAAAACAAGATGTTTATCAAAAATAGTTCGTTCTCTCTCTCTCTATAATATACATACATACACACACACACACACACACCCTACTTAAAATTCTTATACAGAAAGCGATTCCATTTATTAAAATTTCTCCCTGCCCCTAAGTTTCAGTTCACTGGAACAGAAAGAATGAAAAAGGTTCTCTGGCTGCTTTCCCTATTTATTGTCAAGTATCTGGATGCTAGCCAAGTGACCTGGATTCAATCTCCAGAAAATTTAGTTCATTCCACACAATCCCGTCCCTGCTCCTACACTGTGTAGGTAAAATCACTGGTAATCTAAAAACAACAGACCCCGCACAGCAGGAAATACTTAAGGCAAGTGATGTAACCAATAGCCAATGTTATAACTTCCATAATTTGGTTTCAGAGGGGTAGCCGTGTTAGTCTGTATCAGTAAAAACTAACGACTAAGGCTAGGTCTACACTACCCGCCTGAATCGGCGGGTAGAAATCGACCTCTCGACAATCGATCCCCGAATCGACGCTCTTACTCCACCAGCGGAGGTGGGAGTAAGCGCCGTCGACGGGAAGCCGCAGAGGTTGATTTTGCCACCATCCTTACAGCGGAGTAAGTCGGCTGTGATACGTCGAATTCAGCTACGCTATTCGCGTAGCTGAATTTGCGTATCTTAAATTGACCCCCCCTCCCCCCGTAGCCTTAGTCTCTAAAGTGCCACAAGGACTCCTAGTTGTTTTTCCATAATTTGGAGTGACAAAAGTGTCTGAATAGTTTATATTTGCTCAAGGGTTTTTTGTTGTTGTTGGTTTTGGGGGGCGGGGGGGGGAGGGGGAGAGCCTACAAAGCATAAGATGCACCAACTGGTTTTTATGGAAAAGAAAATTAGCTAGCTATAGAACACTAAAATTACTTGTTAGTTCAGAAATACAAATGCAGACTTCTTGTAGCCGTGTCAGTCCCAGGATATTAGACATACAAGGTGAATGAAGTAAAACATATAACCTCACACATTTTTTCCCCTCTAACTTTAAACTTCACTAAATATGCATTTCAAAGAAAACTTCTGTGGTTAAATCTTCGCATCGCATAATTCTCAATAAATATTTTGATATTTCACAACAATCATATTTCACTAGGCTTACTTGGATTAACATTAGCATAACATTGAAGAAGTGCTATTGTTTTGCCTCATTTTAAATACAAACATTTTATTCCCTTATAGAAAAACTGACACCACTACATTGCTTTTCCACTTAGCACATCACCTTCTGGGACTAACTAGCCCTTTGATCCAGGGAGCTGGAATTTCTTTGTGCATGCTGTTGGTGCCCTATCAATTATGCCATATAGTGAGAAGGGTTTCAAAGGCCAAATATTAATCCAAATGGTACGTGAAAATAGTATTTCCATAATTTCGGTCAAGTGTAAAATTTGAGCAGACTTTATGAAGTTTATGCATGGGACTTTGAAAGTAAATGAAGTAAAGAAAAAAAAATGTAGTGCAATGCTCCATATATGGGATTCATAAGATACACATACCAGAAAAACATGTCAGAGTAAACTAGCAGACATCTTCGTCATCCCCTTAAAAAAGTGAACTGTACTGATTGTGTTTACTTAGAACATTAGATAGCTGCACAGGAACCACAGTAGTGCAAGATACTACAATGTGCTTTGGAAAGCTAAAAACCGAGTTCAGTAACCAAGAACAAAAATGGCAATTCTAAATAGTTAACCTAACAATTAATTTCTTTAATGGTTTACATTTTTAGTATATAAATTTGAAAGTGGTGGTTTGAAAGCAGGAAATACAAAATGTAATAATGGTCTGAAAAAGGGGTAGTGGAATATAACAGTTGGAAAATACTAAGTGCCCCAGACAAACAAATATCGGATGGACCTTCAGCGTACCAAGCAAAGTGCTTTACAATTTCACAAGATTTGCACGTTCAAGCATTATCGACAAAACACCTTTAAATTAAGTGAGACACAAGACCTGAAGTATCCTCTTGGTGACCCATAAATACTATGCATCCCATTTAAAGACATCTATTGCAGACCTATTGGAGAGAGAGTAAATCTGTAGCCTATAGTTTTGTCAAATAATGCAATGAAATTTATCAGTGCATGTTTTAGACAAGGGAAAAGAAATGTATAAATCTCACCAGTTGATTATCTGACATGGCTTCAAATAGCAGAGGCAAGTTAATATAAATAATAAGTATTTAACAATAACTGTTCAATGCAATGTAGGGTTGAGAATTTAAGTGAACAGGAGAGGTAGGAAATTTAAAGTTAGCTGCTTTGGTAACTAATACACCCCCTTAAACATACACTATTTTATACTACACAAAAAAACTAATTTACATTAAGGCTGCTCAAGAGCATTTTCAATCAGTCGAGACACTAAAAATCTAAGGAAGTCACTAGTTAAATCAATACTTACATACTACATCCAATAGTGATCTTCTTGCCTTTATCTTGACTCCTATATAACTCCCACTCGGAAGACCATGGTGTCTTCCCAAAATATCCACTCACCCCTCCTATCACCACTGACTCAACCCCACCAATGCCATCTCTTCAACCCCCATGCTATTGCTACCTGAAGTACTGAGGGAACTATGGTAGGACCACCATGGATAGTCCTGCATATGCCACTGCTTCAGGACAAAGAAAAATATTTTCATAGTGCTGCTGCTTGGGGTATGCCAAGAATTTAAATTAGCAATGCCCTGGGGAGTCTCCTCCCATGCTTTGGCCTCTTCTTCCCCCGCCCCCCAACTGCCTCCCCAACTTCCCAAGATCAGGAGTGGTAAGAGTTAAAGCAACATAGTTAACAAATCAAGAAGAAACACTGGGAAGTGTAAAAAATGGGAAAGAAGTAGAACGGGGTGGGCAAACTACGGCCCACAGGCTGGATCCAGCCCATCAGGGCTTTGGATCTGACCTGCGGGATTGCCACCCCTGTGGCACCGCGGGCCTGCGCCGCTGCTGGAAGCGCCCAGGACCATATCCCTGCAGCCTCTGGGGGTGGGGTGGAGCAGAGTGCTCCGTGCACTGCTCTCGCCTCCAGGCACTGCCCCCCACAGTTCCCATTGGCCGGGAACAGGGAACTTCGGCCAATGGGCACTTCAGGGGAGGTACCCGCAGGGGAGGGCAGCATGCGGAGCCCTCTGCCCCTCCTCCCCCAGGGGCCGCAGGCATGTGGTGCTGGCCGGGAGCCTGTCTTAGCCCCGCTGCACGCCGCTGCCACCCCGGAGCCACTCCAGGTAAGCAGCGCCGGGGTGGAGCCCGCACCCCAAACCTGTCCTGCACCACAACCCCCTGCCACACCCATCCTGCATCCCTGCTCTGAGCCCCCAACACTCTGCTGCACCATGCACCCCTCCTGCACCCCAACCCCTTGGCCTGAGCCCCCTGCTGCACCCCTCCTGCACTCTAACCCCCGGCCCTGAGCCCCCTCCGACACTCCGCACCCCCTCTTGTACCCCAATCCCCTGCCCTGAGCCCCCTCGTACACCCGGTACCCCTCCTGCACCCCAACCCCCTTCCCTGAGCCCCTTCCTGCACACCGCACCCCCTCCCACACCCCAACCTACATTCATGGCCCTGCATGCAATTTCCCCACCCAGATGTGGCCCTCTGGCCAAAAAGTTTGCCCAGCCCTGAACTAGAAGAACTTGACAATTCCACTGGCTACATTTCAGGGAGTTTAGTTAGATTATAACAGGATTCATTTTGTTTTATTTAAAAATTTTAAAAGCAGCTTGTTAGAGAAGTTTGGAGCTATTGTGGTTCTTTACCTAGAGAACTAAAACAAAACAAACAAAAAAACCCAAGAATTGGGGCCAAATTTTTTAAAAACTCAGGTCCAAATATCAATAAGGGCTCATTTTTAAGTGTTCCCTGTGCTAAATCTTTGTTGTAACCTTTGACAAAAAAGTTACAGAAAATCTATTTGCTTCCTGAAGAGTTTGCATGAAATTTGATGACTAAATTCAACTGCTCAAATGTGAAAGATGGATTTAGTTCACTGTAAATACAAACCTCAAAAACAACATTAACTATGGAGTCACTACCAATACTTCTAATTACTGTGTTAAATTTGCACAGTGCTTAATTTGTAATGAAAAAGGTGCTGGGGCTCAAACAATTTTTTTTATATTCATAACTGATGCAACAAGGCCAGAGGTGCTGGGGCTATGAACTGCCAAGCCCAGAGGTGCCAGGGCTCAGCCCTGGCACAAATAAAGCATTGTATGTGCACCTTAAATAATAAATATGCAACATTTAGACTGCTGTGGATACTGTGTTTCTTCTGCTTAGAGTGAGAGAGAGAATGTATGCAAAAATTGATGCAAAGTTAGGAAAATTAAATGTGTGATATATTTGAATATGTAATCTAGGGACACTACATTCAAAGTCCACAACTGCACTTTTAAGTTCAAGGTGCAAGGTGCAAAGCGTGTAATTTTAAACTGAATGTGTGAGCCAATGATTACATATTCAACAGGGGCAGAGAGGGGATGGGAAGGGCCACAGAGATCAAAGTTAAGATGGGCTTGTCAGTCTCAGTCCAATTTGTCCACCCACCATATCAGACATCCATGAGATCTCACTTTGGTACTGCGCAGTCCTAGGAATCAAGAATTTTAAGTTTTCATCAAATAAACTGTTATAAACTCATTTGCAGCATTGGTGTAGTGGTGTTGGTTCCAGGATATTAGAGAGACATGGTGGGTGAGGCAATATCTTTTATTGGACCAACTTCTACTGGGGAAAGAGACAACCTTGTGAGCTACACAAAGATCTTCAGCTCTTATAAAGTCAAACAGCTGTAGCATAAAATCAACAATCTTCGTTGGGAAGACGAGCATGTATTAGTTGAAAATCAGTAAATGGATAAGTTGCAGAGTTTATTTTCAGCCTAAAAAGTGGGGATGTGGGGGAGAATCAGGGTTTGGGCTCACAGTATCATGAAAAAAGCAACAGAGGGTCCTGTGGCACCTTTGAGACTAACAGAAGTATTGGGAGCATAAGCTTTCGTGGGTAAGAACCTCACTTCTTCAGATTCATGAGTATCATGAATTTACATACCTGAACAATTGACTAAAAGTGGCTATTTGCATGCAAGCGCAGCAATTGTGGTCCTAAGATTTTGAAAATTCTGGCCTTAAGTAATCATTCTGCATGTTACACACACACACAAAATCAATAATTTTACTTATCCTTTTGGACATTGGTCACTCAGGGAGCATGAGCCTTGATCATCTAAAAAACTGGCAAGCTCTGAGTCATCCGGCTATTACAAACTTAGGTGCTCCCAATCCTTATGGAGAGTCTACAGGTTAGGTTGCCAGTTTTCTTGAATAAAAAGGTCCCCATTAAATTAAGAGGCCAGCACACATCACACACAAAACTGACAGGTCCTTCGGAAGGAGACTGGGCATGTTCTAAATAGCACTGTATCTTGGTGAAAGTTAAATAGGGAGAAAGGACAGAGCAACAAGCTTGGCCTTTTTCCTGAGCCTGGTAACGTCCACTAGAATGACTACCTTCCAGGACAGCAAAGGCAAGAACTTCCATAGGCCTCGAAGATGGAAAATGTGTGCTGCAATGTAAATTTATTTTATTTTTAGTAGGAAACCCAGAATAGCATATATTCTAGAGATCTATAATTACACAATTGGTGCCAAAGACTTAAGATTTAAGTCACCAAGAGGAAAGCCTCAATTTAAATAATCAATTTTAAATCAACTTTTCCATTTCTACCTCAGTTATGTTCTAAAAACGTGCACTCTGTTGATATAACCATTAAAACATGTTGGCTTACATTAAATTTGGTAAATCTTTTTATAGTTAGGAGGGAGTGCTATAACTACTTACATTTATTTAAGCCATTATTTAGCTTATTTTCAGATTCTCAATTGTACATTTTAGTAGGTTAGAAAATGGTTAATACATTACTTATTTACTAGATAATTAACTTTTGCTCGTGATTGTCAAGCTGCATTCGGATAGTAACTGGAATTAAATTAAAACAAAACAATATAGATTTTTTATTAAACAAAACAACCTTAAGTGTTTTGGATTCCTAAACTCCTCTTATCAAAACGTGTTTCACATTTAAAACCAAATGATTTATTAAAACTGAGGGATTAACTGTAGTCAATGAATTAAACTGATTTCAGGTCTGCCTGGGAAAACTTTTAAATTACTCCTGGGGGAATTCTGCACCAAAAAATAAAAAATTCTGCGCACAATATTTTAAAATTCTGCATATTTTATTTGTTAAAACTATGCAACAATCATGCTGGTTTCAATTATTTTGGTAATTTATTTAAACTACAATACAATGGATGAAGAATGGGAGTGGGGAGCATTGGAGGAAATCTCCCAAACACCCTCTGTTTAATAGTAATGTAACTAGTATTGACCCCTTACTTCTGGTTATTAGTCAACAAATATATGCAGCCATATGCTCAGTGTTGCATCTTAGGCAACTGAAGAGCAAGCGAGGGCTGGGGACTCAAATTCACAATTTGTATTGGCTACTGACCATCTCCAGAAAGGTCAGTAGCAAACAGTTCTTGGAGCACATTTTGATAGGAAAATTTCAGTCCAAAAGTTTACCAGTTCTAATCACTAAAGCACCATAAGCATTTATAAGGCCACAGTGTCTTTTACACCACTCTGGTAATGTAAGAAGCCTTAAAATTTTTACACCTGTTTTATACTCCTGCGGGAATTCACTAAGAACAATGGGAACAATTTACTAAGCAGGCAGGCTGCTACATTCTGCTCTGCCTGAGGGGGGACACTTTTCTCCATAGAAACACCCCAAAGCCCTGCCCCTCCATGCCAAGCATGCCACAATAGCAGGAGAAAAGGACAGAGTGTTTCTCTCAAACACATGACTGCCCAGCCCTCCCGTCCATTCAGTGATTTATGTCTCTACTAGCTGCCCCAGGCGCCTGACCTGACCTGCCTGCACTGCAGGGAGGGCTATGTGATCGCTTTTGCGGCTTCCCTTTGTTTCCCCATCAGAAGTCATTTTTCTGCGGGGAAGCAAAGAAATCTGCGGAGACCATGAATTCTGCGCATGCACAGTGATGCAGAATTCCCCCAGGAATATCAAATATGCCTAAGTGAAAGTGACTAGAGTTTAAGTTCCTACTCATCTAAGTCTCTTGAAAATTTGAGTCTCCTAAAGGGCTAATCTACACTACAAAGTTAAATTGGCTTAACTACAATGCTCAGGACTACCAAAAATTGCACACCCTGTGCAACGTAGTTAAGCCAACCTAAACCCCAATGTGTAGACATTGCTAGGTCAATGGAAGACTTCTGTCGACCCTAGCTACCGCCTCTAAGAACTACTTCTGTTGCTATAGTAAGTGTCTATACTACAGCGCTACAGAGGCTCAGTTGTAGTACTGCAGCTGTGCCGCTGTAGTGTTTCTAGTTTAGATGTACCCTAAGACAAGTTACTTCGGCTGACCTATGATGCCATATTTACAAAGCCGGACCTCAACAGTTAGAATAATCTTTCTTTATATAGGAAAATATCTTTATATAGAAACGCAGTCTTTAATTCACTCAAAGTTTTTGATAGAGGCTCATGGATTCAGCATATTTTTTTATTTAAATATTTTAAGAGATTACAATAAATTTAGGCCTTATATTTTATATTCAATTTCATTTTAAAACAGTTTATTTTTCAAAAGAAAACATCATTTAAACAAAAAATCAAAAAATCATTTTTTTTTAATAGATTTTATCCACTCTGCATACATGATCGTAAATCAGACATTTGTAAACTTTTAAATATCACTATGCATTTTTATCTGAAGCTTTGACATCAATTAAGACCATTAAAAATCACACCCCTAGAAAATGTACCTGGAGAAGTGTCTATCTTTTTCCAGAGATGGCTAATCCAAACAAGAGCATCACATAGCACCATAAGAATTCGCTACAGCACTAAAGGCACTGTAAACTGAATGTGAAATTTAAACTACAGAAAGAAACACGAACTATGAAAAGCTATCAAAACAGGTCAGAGAATTTTTAACCCCTATAGTTAAAAATCTGTGATTATAAATGCCATTTTTCTGGAGTTTAATTTTAGGCTGAAAGTTCACGTGCTGATTTTCAGCTGATACTGATTTAAGTGATAGCAGCACAGTTACTGTAGGTAAAGGGAGAAACTATTATTGTAGGTATAAACAATAGGTTATACAGCCTTGGACATTAGAACCGGTTTTATTAACAATGTTAGCTGGGGCAAGGGTTATTTAGTTTTAGTCATGGGATCTTTAACTTCTGCCTCTCTCACTGATTGTTTATACAGAAGAGGCCTTGTAAATGATGTAGAAATATTTACAGGACTTACTGTTACATATAAATAGAAATTTTAAAATTATCTAAATACCTGAGATTTCAGAAGTCTAGTTTTAAGGTTGTACAACCAAGGCCAAATTCAGCTAAGCTGGTGAAAGGCAGTATGTGTCTCCCCACAAGTTCCTCTGCCCCTGGGAAAGTCCACCCTTGCAGAGGTGATGCAGTGTCATCACCCTTCATGAGTTTACTACTAGGTATGCAAGAGCATGTAAGAAGGTTTAACTCACTGTTGCTCCAAAGGTCGATCAGTGGGGGATTTTTTAAGAGTCACTGAATGCACTATGTAAATCTGTCAGGATTTAGACTGTTTTAATGGCCCCTCCTCTGTCAAACCTAAACACAGACTTCAGCTTTCATAATATTTATTCCAATTTCTGTAGAGTAGACCCATTTTAAAGCAAGCATCAAAAGTAAGTTGCACATGCACTCTGTATTTTTGCTTCATTTCTTATTAATGATAAAATTTGGATTGCTGATGACAACATATCTAGAGTGCTCATTTTATGCAGTTCCCACTCCAATGCTCATGTTTTCCTTTTAAAATAGTTTCGTAACTTTTACTGTCAAAGTAGTTGTAACTTGGTATTTTAATAAAAAAGGTGTGGAAAAATCACCTATTTATTATAGCACTGGTAGTAAATATGGTTGAGAGTAAAATGCTGTCAGTTACAACTCTGTTTCCAGGTGCTCACCACTTTCCAAAGGAAATTTCTTGAGCTGAAACAGTTTTCCTTACTTTGTCTCATCCAAAAGGTGGATTTCTAGGAAAATCTGAGCCATTTATGTAGAGCTGTTTTGAATTTAAAACTACAGAAATAACGTACTTTGTTCTTGAGACTGAAGAAAATTAGCTTTAAGAAGCCTCAGGGGAGAAATTGCACACACAGCTATCAGACAACGGAGTGTCACAGAGTATTAACAGACATCAGCTAGTCTTTGGCTTACCAGTGCCCTTTAGGTGTGAAAATAAGACAGGTTGAATTTTATTGCTTAGTCTTGGCTTAACTGTTGACTGTAGACTTTGGGGTTATGTTTTTTTCATTAAAAACTGAGGGGTAGATAAGAACAGCCATACTGGGTCAGACCAAAGGTCCATCTAGCCCAGTATCCTGTCTGCCAACAGTGGCCAATGCCGGGTTCCCCAGAGAGAATGAACAAAACAGGTAATCATCAAGTGATCCATCCCCCGTCGCCCATTCCCAGTTTCTGGCAAACAGAGGCTAGGGACACCATCCCTGCCCATCCTGGATAATAGCCATTGTGATGGACCTATCCTCAAAAAACAAAAACAAAAAAAAAACCCCACCAACTAGATAACTTCATGAACCCTGTTATAGTCTTGGCCTTCACAACTTCCTCTGGCAAGGAGTTCCACAGGTTGACCATGTTATGTGAAAAAATACTTCCTTTTGTTTGTTTTAAACCTGATGCCTATTATTTTCATTTGGTGGCCCCTAGTTCTTGTGTTCTGAGAAGGAGTAAATAACACTTCCTTATTTACTTTCTCCACACCAGTCATGATTTTATAGATCTCTATCATATCCCCCCTTAGTCGTTTCTTTTCCAAGCTGAAGAGTCCCAGTCTTATTAATCTCTCCTCATACGACAGCCGTTCCATACCCCTAATTATTTTTGTTGCCCTTTTCTGAACCTTTTCCCAAGTCCAATATATCTTTTTTGAGACAGGGAGACCACATCTGCACGCAGTATTCAAGATGTGGGCGTACCATGGATTTATATAGAGGCAATATTATATTTTCTATCTTATCATCTATCCCTTTCTTAACGATTCCCAACATTCTGTTCACTTTGACTGCCACTGCACATTGAGTGGATGTTTTCAGAGAACTATCCACAATGACTCCAAGATCTCTTTCTTGAGTGGTAACAGCTAATTTAGACCCCATCATTTTATATGTATAGTTGGGATTATGTTTTCCAGTGTGCATTACTTTACATTTATCAACACTGAATTTCGTCTGCCATTTTGTTGCCCGGTCACCCAGTTTTGAGAGATCCTTTTGTTACTCTTCACAGTCTGCCTGGGACTTAACTACCTTGAGTAGTTTCGCAAATTTTGCCACCCCACTGTTTACCTCTTTTTCCAGATCATTTATGAACATGTTGAATAGGACTGGGCCCCTGGGGGACCCCACTATTTACCTCTCTCCATTCTGAAAACTGACCATTTATTCCTACCCTTTGTTTCCTATCTTTTAACCAGTAACCAATCCATGAGAGAACCTTTCCTCTTATCCCATGACTGCTTACTTTGCTTAAGAGCCTTTGGTGAGGGACCTTGCCAAAGGCTTTCTGAAAATCTAAATACACTATATCCACTGGATCCCCCTTGTACACATGCTTCTTGACCCCCTCAAAGAATTCTAGTAGATTGGTGAGGCATGATTTCCCTTTACAAAAACCATCTTGACTATTCCTCAACAAATTACGTTCATCTATGTGTCTGACAATTTTATTCTTTACTATAGTTTCAACAGTTTGCCCGGTACTGAAATCAGGCTTACCAGCCTGTAATTGCCAGAGTCACCTCTGGAGCCCTTTTTAAAAATTGGTGTCACATTAGCTATCCTCCAGTCATTTGGTGCAGAAGCTGATTTAAATGATAGGTTACAGACGACAGTTAGTAGTCCTGCAATTTCACATGCGAGTTCCTTCAGAACTCTTGGGTGAATATCATCTGGTCCTGGTGTCTTATTACTGCTTAGTTTATCAATTTGTTCTAAAACCTCCTCTAATGACACCTCAATCTGGGACAGTTCCTCAGATTTGTCACCTAAAAAGAAGGCTCAAGTTTGGGAATCTCCCTCACATCCTCAACTGTGAAGACCGATGCAAAGAATTCATTTAGTTTCTTCGCAATGGCCTTATCGTCCTTGAGTGCTCCTTTAACATCTCGATCGTCCAGTGGCCCCACTGGTTGTTTAGCAGGCTAAACTTTGCTATTACTTTGTGAGTCTTTGGCTAGCTGTTCTTCAAATTCTTTTTTGGCTTTCCTAATTATAATTTTACACTTCATTTGCCAGAGTTTATTTCTTTCTATTTTCCTCATTAGGATTTAACTTCCACTTTTTAAAGGATGCCTTTTTGTCTCTCACTGCTTCTTAGACTTTGTTGTTTAGCCATGGTGGCTCTTTTTTAGTTCTCTTACTACGTTTTTTTAATTTGGGGTATACAGTTGAGCCTCTATTATGGTGTTTTTAAAAAGTTTCCATGCAGCTTGCAGGGATTTTACTTTTGGTGCTGTACCTTTTAATTTGTTTAACTAACCTCATTTTGTGCAGTTGCCCTTTCTGAAATTAAATGCTACAGTACATAAGAACCAAGTATTGCAACATTCAACAATATACATTATAAATTAAACAGAAAATGCAAGAGTTAGGACTCTTATAGCAACATAGCACAACTGTAGTATGCACTCCCTTTGTTCATTCTTTCCTTGTTAAATGTACACCACAGAACCAAGTTAACATTAAACTTTTGCATTTTCTGATTTTACATTTAAGCTGCAACTTGTATGCAAATTGTGTATATGCAACATTAATTATTTTAAGATCTGTAATACCTTGACATAATGGGGTTTGCAAATAGTGTTTAGCCGTACTAAGATTTCTTCCCCCCCTATTTAAGCCAGACTTATTGAAGTCACCATGGGAACCTAAACTCCAGTTACAAAAGCAGGTTTCTTAAACTCATTTTTGCAACTAGAACTTAAAGAATACCACAAAAGACACCTCCATTTGAACACATGCCTGAAAATGCAAGAAAGGGCCATTTAAAAGAAAATTAAGATTTTGGAAACTGCCTCTGTTAGGAAAGATCTGAACTTCAAGAGTTTCCTATCCTACAAAATAAAAAACAAACACCCCTCCCCCCTCAAAACACAGTAAATGTAACTCTCTCAGAAATCTCTATTACTGAGCTGGTGTTTTAACCTTTTAAAATCCATTTCTTAAAGCTCAATGATGCACTGTGAAGTATTCCTAAACTTAGAAGTCAGAATGCTACCACATTTCCAGATCAACAGACTATACAAACCATTGTGGTTTTTTTGGATACTAATTAGCTTTGGATGTTGTCTAAAAATTCTAAACTAGCACAAAACTTAAGGTAGAAAATTAGAATTACATAATTTGGGGGAGAAGTAGGGAAAGCCTGAAGAAAACTAATTTCCATAATTCTGCCAGGCAGCAAGATTCTGTTTAACCTCTCTTCGATTCCCAAACAAAATTTTCTAAAGCAATGTCCGAGTACAAAGACACCTTTGTACTGAAATCTAGCTAATCAGTTTATAGTTACAGTGAAAAATATTTTGGCAGAATGCCAAAAAACAAGGTGTTAATAACAAAGATGTAACGGTGAATGTCAGCTTGGTATAAAAACTTCCTGTTTTAATGGTCTCAAACTCACTGGTGATATTAATTTTATGTGTATGTTATGTATTATTTAAAAAAAGTCTACAACTGTTGAAACGGAGTTTCAACCAGATATTCTTCGGCACCTGCAATTGCACAATTTGTGGATAAGCCCTCTGATATGCTTCCAAAGGAATGCACTTATTGGTAAAGTTATCCTTCAAGCGTCAAACTTCCAAAGATAAACAGAACAATCTGAAGACATTTTATAAGAGTACCATAATTCTGGGGGGAAAATAAGATTTTTTTTTTTTTTTTTTTTAAAAGTCAGCCACACTAAACCTAACATTAGTATTTAACATTTATGAAGTGACATGGAGAAAAGAATGGAGACCTGAATATTGATTAGAGGCATTTCAAAACTAAATTGGGAAAACTTTTACAGGTATTTCAAAACACTGGAAGCATGGGAAAACATCTAGAGACATTCCTCAAAAAAAGAAAAGTTTAAAACCCAACTCTTCTTTCATTCCACCAATTATCGAGCAGGACCAAAATTAATTGCATAGAGAATTAATGGGGTGCCAGAATCAATTTGATAGTTTTTCCCCAAACTCTAGTGACTAAACAATTCTCATTTAAAAAAGCAGTGGTGAGCATTAGGACTGTTGCTGTTTTTGTCTATCCTCAGCATCTCTCTCTCAGCCACCCTGTATCTACCTCTGCAGGGAAGCATTAAGTTGAAGCAAAGAAGTATTACACTTGCAGCTGGTTACATAATGGAAGTGATTAAAATCATACAGTCCTGCTTTGTTGTGGGGTAATTTGTTCATGACATTAGCCGCCTATTAGTCTATGTCCTGAAGCATGAAGATTGATTACACCTGTAAAAACGTATAGCCAGTGTAACTGCAGGCTATATTTATTATGCTATGGGATAGTCATCCACAGGTTAAAAAAAAAAAAAAGCCCTGTACTGCACGACAAATGCCAGAAAGTATTGTAGTGAAAAAGCTTGCATTAGCGAGGAAGGATTAAGTGATTTCCTAAGTCTCTCTCCACCTTTATATGTCAAATTTATTATTTTCACTTTGCTTCTTTAATTTTCTGTGAGTGAATTCTACATGTTAAGTAAAGTGGTATTAAAAAAACCCAGTATTTCCCTATATCTTTTGTTTCATTGAGTACCCTGTGTTCTTATATTGTGGAAGAGGGCAAAAAGATATGCCCAGCTGGTCTTCACATTTGTTTCATCCCTAGGTCAGGTTTCTCTTGCAGACAGAGAGACTCCCATATATCTTGACTGAATTAAAGCCACATTAGTTCAGCCTTTGAATTCCCTTTTACCACTTCCAAGACATCAACAATACCTGTTAATCTGTTATAAAAGGAACTTCAGGATGCAGATAGGAGTGAGCTACTGTCTCTTAATCTAGGTGATAATGTTATGTTTAACCTAGACAATATTCATCTCTGGGGAAATTTAACTTTTATTCTAGCACAGCCAATGAACTCTTTATAAAGCTAACAAATTAGAAAGAAGTAAAAATAATCAACTCACCCTGCTAGGGTGTGTCCACACTAGGAGAAAAAAAGTGTTCTCTTACCACATTAGCCAACATAATAAAATCCCAGTGAAGACAAGGCAGTCTCTAGTTTTCACCTATTCACAAGTTGAGGTAAACACTAGCAGGAACACGTTTACCTCAACCTGCTAATAGTGTTAAAACTACAAACTGCCTTGCCTTTATTTGAACTTAAACTCATGTTGGTTAACATGTGACCAGGCCACCTGTTTTCCTGATGAAGCCAAGGCCTTTGACATTTTATTGGGGGGGGGGGGGTCTAGCTATATCATGGGTATTAATTATAACATTCAGGATTCTAATATATTCTGCTCTACTTACATGTACCTCAGGTTTTGGTATGGATGTGTCCCTCCCTTGCATTCTAGCTTCTCATTTAAAATACACATCAATTTCTAAATAAGCAAAATGCTGGGATTAGACATTTTCAGGTGTCTGAAGAAATACCTACTTTTCCTCTCATATTGTGGTGGTCTACTGCTAAGGGTCTTGTCGTTCCCCACTATCTCTGCTTAAGTTATATTGGGTATAAACTTTCCCATGGGAAAAATCTACAGGTTATTTCTGTTATTCAAGCAATGTAGCAGAAGAAGATGATACAAAGGTCTCAAAAAGGGGTGGCAGTACAGAAGTGTAATTTGTATCATCTGTCCCCTCAACAAATTCTAGTTTCAAAAGTGACAAATTGAAGCAGCCTTGTCAATGGTGAGTATTTCTTCAGCCATACCTTATTTCCACTTCCACTGAAGTGCAGACACAAAAGTTATGCAATTGAACAGGAAAGAGAGTACAATTACACCTAATTGAGCAATAAAACAAATTAGAAGCTATACTGCATGGATTTATAAGTAGTTTTCAGCATCATGAAACTAAGCCTGAACTGCTAACAGACTTTTTTTTTTTTTTTAAATAATGGACTGACTGAAGAAATAGAAGAAATCAGATTTTTTCAATTTGAACAAATTTTAGATTTATATCACCCTTCAGTACAATCTTTTTCTAAGTAATCACACTGGTACAATATAAATATAGGTACTGGCTGTCAGACTGATTTTGAGACCCAGTATTGGGAACAACTTTGAGCTCTATTTCCTAGTCTTCTACAGCTCAGACATGGAGTCACAGAGCAATAAGACTGGTGTCAAAGAGGAGTGGAAAAGGGGAGGAAAGACAATGGCTGGTTGCTACAGTGTTTCCCCTTGACCACTTACGGAAGTGACTTTAAAAATTAAAACTGGTCAGTGCCTAGAACTGAGAAACGTCCCATACAATACCAAAATAATCTACATGTCAATCATGCTTTAAGAATGAATTTTAACATGAGTACAGGGAGTTGCATGTACAACTGTAGTAACAAAACATATGGTGATAAATGCAACCTTAGTAATCTCAATCTGACAAAGTGGTTTATCTGCTCTCATCATATGGCTGCTGAAGGAGCTTACATAGAATCTAGAGACGGAAAAGACCTATTAGGTCATGTAGTCCAGCTCCCTGCCAATTCAGGATTGAAACAGTCTTTACCTGTTCCATGAAGACTTAAATACAGCAAATACATTTTACTGGCAACATGGTGGTTGGCAAATGACAAATTTTTATTAAGGAGTTCTGTTGGGAAAGAGGAAATCAGCTAAAACATTTTTCTAAAGAGTTCTCTTTTTTTTGGGAAGAAGAATCAGAAATATTTATTTTTGCACTGGGAAAATATCTGTTTTATTAATCTTTTAAATAGTAATTACTACAGATAGCAAAAGCTTTATTCGACATGCAACAAATTATGAATACTTTGAAACAGCATTCAAAAGATGGAGTTTAAGGATAAGACCAAAAAATTTAATCTGGAAATTACACCTATTGCTGAAAGAAAGATGTGGGAGAAGACAAATTTCCATTCTGAATAAGAAATAATCATTCCATTGGAACTTTGATAGCGGAAATAAGCAACCATTCAACATGACACTTAGCAAAATGTAACATACATCAGGTTATAAGATTAATCTTTTTAAGCTATACTGATGCCCATTGCTTCAAATAAGATATCTGTTCAAACCAAGTTTATTTTGTATTTCAGTAACGTCCTATTGTCCAGTTAGGATATGATGAATGCATGATACTGTTAAGCTTTCAGTGGAAATAAAACCAGACATGAGCAACTGCCTTTAAACAATATACAAAAACATTCACTGGAGAATGTTGATTCAACTTTAATGTTTCTATCCAATTTGAGTAAACTAAGAATTGAATATGTTCATTAATGAAGACTTCATATAAAAGCAGTATTTCTACTGAAGTGAGGATGGATTTTTCGTGGAGCGAATAGGATTTAAAGCAAAGTATTACAGACATTCACAAATGTAAAAAGACAACAACAACAAAAAAGAGAAAAGTAGCTTAGTAGCAGAGTTATAGGACAGAGGGGACTCTCGAGCCCTACAGCAATGGTGCACAATACATTTCGAAACAGCCTGCTGCAAAGGACAGTTGGGAATTCCCAGTGAAGATCAGTAAGAAGTCAGTACACATCAACATGGAGAAACAGGATGTCTAATTGGGACTTTTTAAAAAAATAATTAGATTGGGGCAAAATACGTGACCGTGTGCATGGATACTGCTTTGTACACAGTGGACACTACCAGTACTCACAATTAGTGAACTTACCTTTTCTTTGAATGAAAATCCTGAGCAGAGGATTGGCTGTGGAAACTGCTTTATGATAATTGTCATCGTTGTTGATAGGCAGCAGATCTCCATGAATGTCTATATACCCAACTAAAACTTCAACATTGGGGATCTTGTGCACATGCTGCAATAATCCATAAAACTCCTCAAACTTTCCAGGTTTGGTTCTTTCCAGAGAAAACCGTCGAAATTCAGCTCCAAACTACAATAAAGACATCTGATTTTAGTAAGACAAATCACTATGTACACTAAGACAACAGGATAACTTGAAAGTTACAGTAAGTGTTTACCGGGTCAAAAATTTGATTTACAAAAATATGATAAACTTAATGCATAGCCAAAAGATTCTGAAGATTTGAGTGAAAAGGTGACCTTTCAGATGTACTAATGTCAGAGGCCATGCCACATGGTTCAAAATATGTATGCAATTATTTCTGTCTTGAAGTAATCTGCTCCAATGCGATGTCTTGATCAGAATGTGTTTACTTTTGATTCTGTGCAAATATTTTTGTTTTTACTGTTATATTTAACTCCGAGCCCAAATAACCACATGTAAGGTTAAAGCCTGGTCTACACCTAAAAATTAGATCAACCTAGCTACACTCCTCAGGGCTGTGAAAGATTCTGCACCCTGTGCGATGGAGCTATATAAACATACGCCCCGACTGTTGGGTTGGTAGTGATTGCATGTCTAACATAGTGAATGCCAGTGAAAATGAGGTAGGATCAGAGGCTAAAACAGGGAAAGAATAAGTTAAAAATTACTTAGACAAGTTAGATGTTTTCAAGTCACCAGGCCCTGATGAAATGCATCCTAGAATACTCAAGGAGCCAATTGAGGAGATATCTGAGCCATTAGCGATTATTTTTGAAAAGTAATGGAAGACTGAAGAGCTTCCAGAAGACTGGAAAAGGGCAAATATAGTGCCAATCTACAAAAAGGGAAATAAGGACAACCCAGGGAATTACAGACCAATAAGCTTAACTTCTGTACCAGGAAAGATAATGGCGCAAATAATTAAGCAACCAATTCGCAAACATCTAGAAAATAATAAGGTGATAAGTAACAGTCAGCATGGATTTGTCAAAAGCAAATTGTGTCAAACCAACCTGATAACTTTCTTTGACAGGGTAAAACGCCTTGTGGATAGGGGGAAAGCGGTAGATATGGTATATCTTGACTTTAGTAAAGCTTTTCATACTGTCTCGCTTGACCTTCTCATAAACAAACTAGGGAAATACAACCTAGATGGAGTTACTATAAGGTGGGTGCATAACTGGTTGGAAAACCATTCCCTGAGAATAGTTATCAGTGGTTCACAGTCATGCAGGAAGGGCATAACAAATGGGGTCCCACAGGGATCAGTTCTGGGTCCAGTTGTGTTCAATATCTTCATCAATAATTTAGATAATGGCATAGAGAGTGTAAGAGTACTCTTACAAAGTTTGAGGATGATACCAAGCTGGTAGGGGTTACAAGTGCTTTGGAGGATACAGTTGTAATTCATAATGATCTGGACAAACTGGAGAAACGGTCTGAAGTAAATAGGATGAAATTCAATAAGGACAAATGCAAAATACTCCACTTAGGAAGGAACAACCAGTTGCACACATACAAAATGGGAAATTACCGCCTAGGAAGGAGTAATGCGGAAAGGGATCCGGGGAACATAGTGGACCACAAGTTAAATGAGTCAACAGTGTAACATTGTTGCAAAAAAAAGCAAACATCATTCTGGGATGTATTAACAGAAGTGGTGTAAGCAAGACAAGAGAAGTAATTTTTCTGCTCTACTCCGCGCTGATTAGGCCTCAACTGGAGTAGTGTGTCCAGTTCTGGGCGCCACATTTCAGGAAAGATGTGGACAAATTGGAGAAAGTCCAGAGAAGAGCAACAAATATGATTAAAGGTCTAGAAAACATGACCTATGAAGGAAGATTGAAAAAATTGGGTTTGTTTAGTACGGAAAAGAGAAGATGGAGAGGGAATGTGATAACTGTTTTTAAGTACATAAAAGGTTGCTACAAGGAGGAGAAAAATTGTTCTTCTTAACCACTGAAGATAGGACAAGAAGCAGGGTTTTAGCCCATGAAAGCTTATGCCCAAATAAATGTGTTAGTCTCTAAGGTGCCTTGTTGTTTTTGCTGATACAGACTAACATGGCTACCCCTCTGAAACATATTTCTTGGGTTCATGTTGCATAGTTTAGGTCTAATGTACCACATAGGAAATGGGATCCTTGCTATTGTCATGACCAATTCTGTCTCTCACGTTTATTTTCAAAAATAATATCATCAAAAGTTTTATTTGCATTCAACTTGGGAGTCTGTGAAAACCCAGCAGAGACAAGGACCCTATAGTACCATACTAAGTCAAACAGTTAGCACAACAAATTGAGAATTCTCAATACCTTCTGAACTTCAACACTCCTCCTCCCTTTAAAGATGTTTAAATAAAGGAATTCACTGCAAATATCTCTGTTCTATAGATACTCTAATGACACTAACATTAGTGAACAATAAGGTAGAATGAATTACTCACATTCTGATTTCAGTCACGCCTGTGCATAACAAAGTAAATAAAACCTGCATGAGGAACTGCCTTCAGTCAAGAGCAGTGTGCTTTATTATGACATCAATAAAAGAACTTCTCCTTTGTTCCCATTAACTGTTTCCCCAAGAATTTGAAATATGCAACATCCAATGAATTTCCCACATATTATATATATTGCCACTGTTTGTATATTACTTATAATTAATTTTCCAGTACTGTAGTTTAATGTGACAGACATCAAATATAATTTCACATGAGCTAAAAAGGACATGTTTAAAGTTACAATATCATAAAATGTCCAGCTTTTCAGAAATAACTGCATATTTTCATGCATACACTACAAGCACATTTATTGTGTCTACAAAAACAACAAGGAGTCTGGTGGCACCTTAAAGACTAACAGATTGTGTCTGCATGCTTGTGCAGTTACTACAATCATGCAAGTGACAGTCTCAAAATCTTTTTCCAATGTAATGCTTGCTGTTTCCATTTCAAAACAAATATTCCAATTTCATTGTAGTTTCTGTTCTTTCCCAAAACAACATAATTTTTGCAATTGTACATCATGTATTTACATGGTACTTTACTCTCTTAAAGAGACAGGCTGCACTATGCAAAACACAGGACAAGAAAGTTATGGGGGATTATTCAGACAGGAGAGAGTGCTTGAAGAGGTGGATTTCAGAGGGGAGGAGAGTATTTATCCAAGAACTGTGGGCTTGTCTACATTGGCACTTTACAGCGCTGCAACTTTCTCACTCAGGGGTGTGAAAAAACACCCCTGAGCACTGCAAGTTTCAGCGCTGTAACGTGCCAGTATAGACTGGTTTCAGAGTAGCAGCCGTGTTAGTCTGTACCTGCAAAAAGAACAGGAGTACTTGTGGCACATTAGAGACTAACAAATTTATTTGAGCATAAGCTTTCGTGGGCTACAGCCCACTTCTTCAGATGCATAGAATGGAACATATATTGAGGAGATATATATACACACACACACATACAGAGTGCATGAAAAGGTGGGAGTTGTCTTACCAACTCTGAGAGGCCAATTAAGTAAGAGAAAAAAAACTTTTGAAGTGATAATCAAGATAGCCCAGTACAGACAGTTTGATAAGAAGTGTGAGAATGCTTACATGGGGAGATAGATTCAATGTTTGTAATGGCTCAGCCATTCCCAGTGTAGACTGCGCCCCCAGCACTGGTAGCTACACCCCTCATGGAGGTGTTTTTTTAGAGCGACTACACAAGCCAAATTCTTTAACATTGCTAGTGAAGACGTGCCCTGTAGCACTTCAACAACATGAATAAACAAATGTAAGAGGTGAAGTATCACCATTTCATAGATGGTAAGTGCAGCACAAATCCCTTCTTTATGCTAGGAAATTGTCAGATCTACACTGATAGTTACACGGTTTTGAGAAAAGGCAACGCTGATTTTCAGCATGCATTGTTACAGAGAACAGACTAATGCCGACTGGTCTTGTGCTGGCTGTATCATCCTGCCTCTCTATTACTTGATAACTTCTTGCAGCAATGTTCTGAAGTAATGCAGACATACCAATCCATGTGTCTAGAATACCAGAACTAGTTTGACACAGAATCTGTCATACCAGATTGAGCCCCGTGCCTCTAGAAAGAGGAACCTCAATACACTGCTTATCGTGCAGCGCAGTATTGAAGGGGAAAATGTCCCCATGACCTAAACAGTAACTAACTTACATCCTAAAGAATGATATTTAGTTACCCTTATTTCAGCAAATACAAACATTCTTGGTGGTAAAATTATCCAGTCTTAAAAAAAAAATATTCATCTACAACATTTGTTGCAGAGAATTTCAGGGTGTGAAAGAGTAAAGCTTTCCCATAAGTTTATCTCTCTCCCCGACCCCAGCCAGGGAAGATGATCATTATGACAAAAGATGTGCTGAATCAAAGCATTTCTACTGCAGTAGCATGAAGGAGCCCCAATCATGGTCCAGGAATCACCCCACTATGCTAGCTTGTACAAACTCTTTACAAAAAAAGACTGTCCTCACTAAGAACTTACAGTCTCTTCTATCATATTGATATCAAACAGGCATGAACATAAAAACATCTGGTTCCATTATATACTTTCAGCCTGTTTTCAAACACCACATTTGTCTGGGGCTTTTTGAGACCTAGAAGCCTGGGTTGAAAAAGGGTTTGTTTTTAAATATATACTCATGTTTTGTTTTGGCTATTTACAATGAAAAAAAAGTTAGAATAAAACTTCAGAGCAACTATAGTTTCACTCATGCTTAACTAGTACTTGGAGTCATGGTCAGCAGGTGCCATCACTCTTTAGCTTTTGTCCACACAAATCTTCTGAAATTCTCCCATGGTTCCTCACTTGCTCTAGCACAGGGGTGGGCAAACTATGGCCCGGGGGCCACATCCGGCCCTTCAGACATTCTAATTCAGTCCTCGAGCTCCCGCTCCAGCCGGGGAGCGAGGTCGGGGGATTGCCCTGCTCCACGTGTGCCGTGACTCCACGTGGCTCCTGGAAGCAGTGGCATGTCCCCCCTCCAGCTCCTACGCACAGGAGAGCCAGGGGGCTCCACATGCTGCCCCCACCCCAAGCCCAACCCCCCAGCTCCCATTGGCCGAGAACCACAGCCAATGGGAGCTGCAGGGGTGGCGCTTGCGGATGGGGCAGCGCACAGAGGCACCTGGCCACACTGCCGCATGGGAGCCAGAGGGGGGACATGCTACTGCTTCCGGGAACTGCTTGAGGTAAGCACTGCCTTGAGCCTGCACCCCTGACCCCCTCCCACCCCCTGCCCCAGCCCTGATCCCCCTCCCACCCTCCAAACCCCTCAATCCCAACCCAGAGCACCCTCCAGCAACCCCAACCTCTCATTCCCAGCCCCTCCCCCCCCCAACCCTCTGCCCCAGCACGGAGCCCTCTCCCACACCCTAAACTCATTTCTGGCCCCATCCAAGGGCCTGCATCCCCAGCCGGAGCCCTCACATCCTCCCACAGCCTAACCCCCAATTTTGTGAGCATTCATGGCCCGCCATAAAATTTTCATACCCAGATGTGGCCCTTGGGCCAAAAAGTTTGCCCACTCCTGCTCTAGCACCAATACAACCTACAGCAGAAATCGCTGGTATATTTTTTACCACCCTTAGGGTAGTAAAGGGTAGTAGTAAGGGTCACGTAACCCTTAAAAATGCATATGCCCTGTCCACATTAAAGCTACCAGTTATTGTAAACAAAGATGGAAACTATAGAATAGACAGGATTGGGCTTCACACTGGTAAAAATGTTTATAACCAATCAGCATTACAGCTTCCATCAGTGGAGAAACATACAATTTTCCCCAATATATGTGCACCCTTAAGCCTTGCCTAGACAAGAGGAAAATGTGCTTTTTAGATCAATATGAATTAAACTAAACCAAATTAAGGCCACATTAATTCTGAACAACAGCATCCACACTGGGATTTAATGTCATTTAACTAACTTCAAATTCACACCTCTAGTTAATTTGGTTTAATTTTCCCAGCTGTCCCTGTGTAGACAATCCCCAAATTACCTAATTCTATTTATGTATGCAGTGTTGTTGTAGTCATGTTAGTCACAGGATATTAGAGAAGCAAGGTGAGTGAGGCAATATCTTTTATTGGACCAACTTCTGTCATAGAAGAGCTCTGTGTAAGTTTGACTCTCTCACTAACAGAAGCTGGTCCAATAAAAGATATTACCTCATCCACCTTGTCTCTCTAATTCAATTTAGGTAAAATGACATGAAACACTCCTTAACACCCAGTTTAGACACAGTTCAACACCTTGACAATTGTGGGTTATATGAGCAGATAACAAGATTCCAGAACTGTTGTACTGCATCTAAATTAGGATCTTGTATAGACTAGGATAAAAGATTTTTTTTGCAAAAACACATTAGCAGCGCAACTTATTTTTGTTCTGTTCACACTAGATCTTTAAATCATGTTAAAACATGTTAGCCAGCATGTTTTTAAAAATACATTTTTATCCTAGTCTAGTAAAAAAGCATAGTATTAGGGGCATTTCAAATCATGTTAGCTAAACTGATTTTTTGAAGAGCACCTTTTTTCCCTAAAAAGCAACAGAGTCTCCTGTGGCACCTTTAAGACTAACAGATGTATTGGAGCATAAGCTTTCGTGGGTGAATGCCCACTTCGTCGGATACATCTGTTAGTCTTAAAGGTGCCACAGGACTCTCTGTTGCTTTTTACAGATACAGACTAACACAGCTACCCCTCTGATACTTGACACCTTTTTTCCCTAGTAATTTTCCCTATATAATCTGCATTTGTTTTCCTATATATTCTGTTAGTCTGCATTCAGTTTCAGGGGGAACCCTCTCAGTCTTGTTTTACACTTCAATGGAGTAATTTTAGGGAAAGCAGTGTGCCTGCCCAATCAGTAAAGTTATGCTGTAACTTCTGTTAAAGACTATCAAATTTTGCAGTGGATGATCATCTATAACCCTGTTGGGGATAGAAGGGGAAAAAAGTGATGAAGAGTGATCTGACAAGGGGGCTAGTGCTGATAGGAGGCATCAGGCTACAGTAGGGTGACCAGACAGCAAGTGTGAAAAATCGGGACGGGGGTGGAGAATAATAGGAGCCTATATAAGAAAAAGACCCAAAAATCGGGACTGTCCCTATAAAAATCAGGACATCTGGTTACCCCAGGCTACAGGGACAATACCCAGTATTAATTATTACTAGTGTCAATCCTATAGCTGTTTGACTAATATCACAAGGCTGTGACACAATACACCAATGGCTCTCAAACTTTTTCACTGTTGACCCCTTTCACATAGCAAGCCTCCGAGTGCGACCCACCCCCTTATAAATTATTTATATATATTTAACCCATTATAAATGCTGGAGGCAAAGCAGGGTTTGGGGTGGAGGTTGACAGCTCGCAACCCCCCATGTAATAACCTTGTGACCCCCTGAGGGGTCCCAACCCCCAGTTTGAAAACCCCTGCAATACACCAATCATCTTGCTCCAAGGCCCTGGTACAGGTACCAAGCAAAAAGAACTGTCCTAGATCCCCTGAAAACCCCAAGAGAGACCCCTCTACCCTTAGGCAACCTGGATCTTCCTTGCAGACACACTCCCCAACACCCAGGACTTCCTCCCCACCCTGGGAATCTCCCTCTTGGTGCCACCTTCTGCAGGTGAGTCGTCAGCAGCTCTCCCTCCCCCCACCCAGTACAGAACTAGCCCTGGCCCCGTGCCGACAACTCACAGGCAGACCTTGGGTGTGCTCCCCCAAGGGATTCCCCGAGCCCAGATGCCCCCCTCCCTCAACGCTTCCCTCCTGATGACCCCAACGTTCACTGAGGCTCGTCCTGCCCCCCGCCCCCCCTCACGGACCGACGCCCCCCCCCCCCCCGGGGGCCCCCCCCTCCCCCCCCCGTTTCAAAGGGCCGCTCCGCCCCCTGCGGCCCCTCACGGATCGTCGCCCTGGGCCCGCTACCCACCTTGCTCTTCACTTCCATGGTGCCGAGGCCCCGGCTGCCCCCAGCGCTGCGGTGGGTCCGGTTCATGCCGCCAGACGGTCTGTGTCCCCGGGCGCGCTGTGGGGGGAGGGGGAGAACCCGGGCAGTTCCGAGCCCAGCCTCCCAGCCACAACCTGCTGCTGCCGCCGCCGAGCCTCCTCCTCACACACACCCAGGAGGGGGGAGGAGCCGCCCCACAGAACGCCGAGCTGCGCCTGGCACCTGCCGCTCCCGGGAGAGGGCTGGGGGCAGGTAGCGCATGCGCGCCGAGCACTCACAGAAGGGAGGGGGAGTCTCGGTGCACCTGCAGCGAGCGCGCATGCGTAGCTGTCGCCCCGCGAGCGAGAAGGAAAGAAAGCTTAGGCGCACCTGCAGCCAGTGCGCGTGCGTCCAACGTGAGCACCTGCTCGCCTACTTTCCAAAGGGGAAGGCGCACGCGCGGCTGCGAACGCCAGGCGGGGGGTTGGCAGGTGTCAGTACCCTATTACTAACTGACCTGAGGTTATTGTAGGCAAAGACCCACTCTCAGAACTGGGATTGTGGGGGGATGCAGCACACCGCATTGCAGAGGCACAGTAAGCCCCCGGTGCTGGGATTGCGGGGGCACAGTACACCACCCAGTACTGGGATTAAAGAAGGACTCACCCCCACAATTCTGGGATTATGAGGGCCACAGTGCATCACCTATAGTGGGATTATGGGGGGGTCAAAGTGCCCCCGTGAGGCTGGGAATATGTGGATGGGGACAGAATACACCTCCTCTTGGTGCTGTGAGACCGTGTTCGAGGAAATAAGGGTGCTGTAGTATCCCACCAAAGATCAGGACTGGCTTCAACTACAAATAAAGATAATCAACTTTGTGAGGCCCTTCATTTTTAGGGATTCCTGCACATAGTTTTCTGGAGTTTATGTCCAGAAAGGGCCATAAAATCATCTAAATTGTTATGTCCAAAAAGGACTATTAAATCATCACCATTAAATCCCACACAACAGAAGCCATCAGATTTCACTCAAATATCCCTGTTGGGCCCAATGACTTCAGTCAAACTAAAGCATTTCAATCCTTAGAAAAATAGACTGTCTTGTGCCACAGGTAGAGAACAGGATACTGCCAATGCCCCGAGAGGCCCATGCAATGCGGGGAATTGATTAGGTGAGACATGCCAAGATGATCCTAGGAAGTGATCCATGCCCCATGCTGCAGAGGAAGGTGGAAAACTCCCAAAATCCCTGCCAATCTGACCTGGGGGTAAATTCCTACCCAGCCCCAAATCTGAGGATCACCTACACCCTGAGCATGTTAGCGGGACAAACCAGACAGGCATCTAAAACACAATTCCTGATACCACCTCAGATGATCACTGATCTACCCCAACCAGTATCCTTCCTGTCCCAGATTATAATTGTACATTGGGAGGAAAAACTCCTTCTCATTCCTTTCAGGCAACCAGCTGAAGCCCTGAAGCATGAGATTAGTTTATAGTCATTATTATAGAACAGAGCTACATATTTGGAATGTATGAGCCACATGTCAGCTGCAGGACCACAAAAGGAAGCAACTCACAGACTGATCCATCTTTCAAACATCTCAGGGTCATGCAAATTGTAAAACTTTGTATACCCAAAGAAGTTGCACCAGTTCGATTTAAATTAGTTTAAAAGTATTTAAACTGATGCAACACACTGGGCACATTTAAAAAGTTCATTTGGTTTTAGAGATATTACCAGATCTAGCAATATTACCTATACTTAAAAGGGGAAATTCCATTAAAACCAGTAATATCTCTATAAATTGAATGAATTTTGTAAGTGTGCTGACTGTATATTGGTTTACTCCTGGTTTGTATTTATACTTAGATATAAATCAGGATTAAACCGATAAAAGAGCATCCACACACAAAATTGCACCAATTTAAGTAAATCACTTCAAATCACACCTTTAATTAAACCAGTGCACTTTTGCATGTAGTAGATCAGGTAGATAAGTCCAGCCCTACCAAAGGCAAAGAAACTGCAGCTTTCACTCTGGTTCAACTCAGCCACATAAGTTGATTAGTACAAACAGAGGTTATTGTCCAGTGAGTATTTGCCAGCAAATCAGTTGGCATCCAGTTCAAGTCTTATGCCTTCTCTGGTCTCTGTTTTCTTTACACTGGCAAAAGAGAATGCTTACATGACATGCTAGTTCTTATCTATGTCTAGAGCCTTTTTCTTCTCTCACATTGATGTAAATAGAAGTCAGTGAAATTACCATTGTGTGAGCAAGGGTGGAATCAAGCCTCTAATTCTATCGTTTTACTATTACCAAAAACTAGAGAAGGGCAGTGGCTCAACCTGTTTTTCTATGCCTGCCATCTTCTACAAGCAAGTTGCTCAGTTCTGCCAGACCACAGTGGGAAGGTGCAGAGGACAACCCAGCCTTCCCAAAGATTTGCAGAGCAGTTGAATTGGCCTTCTTCTGATGTGAAAAAGCCTCCAGGAAGCTCCCAGCACTTGAAACCACCATGCAGGTGATGTTATTGCTACATATTTATTAGGTTTCTTTTAAGGACCTTTTTTTCTTCGCTTGCATTCCTGGAGTTGTTGGAGTTCCTCACAGCAGGGTGTGGCCTCATGCTTTCTGAGACAGCCAAGGTGATATAATCTCAAGTCACTGGAACCAACCTCATAAAAAGGTATTAATCACTAGCTAGCTTACATCACAATGAACTGGTGTTGTGTAAGAAAGGAATGTGAGGAACAGTTTGATTTCAGATAAAGGTAAGGAGAGGGGCAGGACTTCCATGCCAGGCAGAGCACAAGATTACAGAGCTATTTTAGTCACAAATTCCATAAAACCTGTGATTCAGACTTACTCAAACTATTCACTGCCCCCAAGGAAAGGAATGTTCAGTTTCTACCGACCTATTTACAGCCGGAAGAAATGGTTGTTAATTTTTTGTTGTTTTTTAGCTCCCTCTCACCTACATTTACCACTGAGGTCAGAACTCCAATACCATCAAGTATTCCCCCATAATGTAGCTTTCTCATCCCAGGAGTTACTACTTTTTAAATAGTGTGTTATTCCACACATCCAGTAGCTGAAAGGTTGCATTGAGGGATAAAATTCAGATTGAAGGGACAGGAGGAAGGTTTGGCTCATACACTCAGTGCTTAGTTACTGTGGTGATTGGCACTGTATGAATACCATATGTAGCTCTTGATTCTGATCAAATTATAGGCCAGGTCTACATTAGAAAAGATTTGCTGATATAGCTATATTGGTATAGCTGTACTGGCAAACTTTCCTTCTTTAACTACAGTACATAGTTTATAGCAGAAAAAATGCTTTTACTGGTATAGTTTATATTGATTCCCCAAGTGAAATAAGCCATACCAGCAAAAACACTTTTATGCTGCTAAAACTGCAGTTACACTAGGGCTTTAGCTGGAATAGAAATCTCATAAGTAATCACAGTCTTAACTGACATTACAATAACATCAAATGTTGGTAGTGTAGAAGTAGGCCTGTATTTAGTACCATGTTGGTGATTGCATCTGAAGAAGTGGGTTTTTTATCCACGAAAGCTTATGCCCAAATAAATCTGTTAGTCTTTAAGGTGCCACCAGACTCCTCGTTGTTTTTGTTGACAACAATGTGGTTCCGACGTGGTAAAATGTTCTATTGTAGACCAGGGCTGGCACTGTTTTTATATTTCAATTAAGTTACTCTTCATTTACGGTGTCAGATCAGAATAGGGCCCAGTAGATTAGATAGATTTGGTTTAATCATGCACCCATTGAAATCAATGGTTGTTTTGTTCAATATTAGCAAGTAAGTGGAAAAAAATATCAGTGGGAGTTGTATAGAAAAGAGAAAGATAGTCATAGGAAGGTCATAACATAGGTTCTTACACTTCCTTTTCATAAAAGGATCTGAAGTTTGCAAACCATCATGTTTGGCATCAATAACAGCTTTTATTTGACACATCACCCATTCACCCTCCTTCTTACTGAAGCTTCTCCCTTCCAAAAATGCAATGTCGTTATTTATTACTCTTAAAGAGAAAAAAATAAAAGGAATGTAACACCCTCTTTCTCTCTCTCTCAGATAAATGCAGCTTTGTCAGAACACTATTTAAGCTTGTGTGACCAGATTGCTTCCCTCTTGCACACATAGTACAGTGATCATACAGATAACCAATACATTTTCTGTGACATTTAATGTTCATGAATGTGAAAAATGTTAGCACTAGCTAAAGGTCCACACATAGTCCTGTAAATGCACTTCATTCCTTTCTTAACATTCCTGATGCTGTCCATGATATATAAATCTATATACCGCATATTAGATAGAAAATTCTTTCGGGCAAGTACTTTGTTTTATTTTATACCTGTAAAGTATCAGGCACACCTGTGGTAATATATAAATAATAATATGCCAGCACTGGGTTTGTCCCGAGCAAAGCCTGCCAATTAACCCCAATTACCCAATGATTTGGTTTATGTGCTGATAATAATAATATTAAAGCAAATAGCAAGGGAAATACTTGCTGTGGAATGGGCTGAGATGATAAATCACATTTCTCAATGGCCTAAATCAGATCCAAACAGTTTTCCATCAAAGCTAAAAGTTAAAGTTCCTATCATGCATTCCCAACTGCCATGGAAGGCTTTTCCTGCATCAGAACTGCAAAATCTGCAAGCCCAGGCTGCTTTACGTGGTTTTTGTACTGATTTTTTCAGGTAGAGGTGTGTGATTTTTTTACCAAAATAGTTAAAGCAATACAACTCCTGGTGGGGATGGGGTATAAAGGTATCTAAGGCCTGGTCTACACTATGAGTTTAGGTCGAATTTAGCAGCGTTAAATCGAATTAACCCTGCACCCGTCCACAGAACGAAGCCATTTACTTCGACATAAAGGGCTCTTAAAATCGATTTCTGTACTCCTCCCCGACGAGGGGAGTAGCGCCAAAATCGACATTGCCATTTCGAATTAGGGTTAGTGTGGCCGCAATTCGATGCTATTGGCCTCCGGGAGCTATCCCACAGTGCACCATTGTGACCGCTATGGACAGCAATCTGAACTCGGATGCACTGGCCAGGTAGACAGGAAAAGCCCCGTGAACTTTTGAATTTCATTTCCTGCTTGCCCAGCGTGGAGAGCACAGGTGACCACGCAGAGCTCATCAGCACAGGTAACCATGCAGTCCTAGAATCGAAAAAGAGCACAAGCATAGACCGTACGGGAGGGATTAGATCTGATCGCTATATGGGGAGAGGATTCCATGCTAGCAGAACTACGTTCCAAAAGACGAAATGCCAAAACATTTGAAAAAATCTCCAAGGGCATCAAATTCTGTAAATTCGGAGTAATCCCATAGTGTAGACATACCCTTATACTAGAATACCTTATTGCCTTTCTGTACAGAAATAAGTATAATTGTGTCCACACTTGAAGGGTTGTACAGATATAACTATACCTCTGTATTGAAAGCAGTACAACTTCTGTGCATAGCCAATCCCTAAATGATCCTACTCCCTCAACTCATGAGAACTACTCCTCTGCCAATTAGCTTTTTACAGTGTTTTTCTATAGGTAACTGGCTTAACAAATGTATTTCCATATCCTTAAAACTCTTGAAAAGGGAATTTACCAGCTTGTTTGTAAAATTTAGAAGAAGAAATGTATGGCTCCAAAGATGATGTATTTAAAATTATAGTTTGGTTCAGTAAGCCAGTATTCTACATTTTCTGTCTTGTCTACTTTTCTTAAGAACGCCTATAATCTCACATATGGAAAGATGACAATGTTTGGAGTAGTGACCAGAGGGATGGGACACAAGAATTCTAACCCTGGTTCTGCCACTGATTCACTGTCCACTCTAGCAAATCATTTATCCTCTGCTTTGGCTGCCCTCACTATAATATGAGGATAACAATATTTATCTACCTACTTGGGATGTTGTGAGGATTAATTGATTAGTAAATGTTTATTCAGTGATTTATAATGTTTTATATATGTGCTATTTTCTGTAATAAAATACAATGCTAATTTGCCAGTGAGGTGATTTTTTTGTAACTTATTGATTTTGTCCAGCTTTTTAAAAGTGTAAAGTTGTCTTGACATCATGCCAGCTAGTGAATAAATATCTGCTTATGATGCTCTATTAATTATGACCCTAATTTTGCAAATACTTGCACACATGCTTAAATTTAATCACATGAGCAGTCACATTGAGTTAAAATTAAGCACATGCAGAACCGTTTGCAGGATTGGGGTGCAAGTCAAATTCTTGCACATATGTATTTGTCAGAAGACCCAGCAGGGAGAACTGGGAACAGCCGTTTTGTGGTAGGGCCTAGGGGACAGATGTGATGCACATGTTTATGTGAGTGTGTGTCTGGCCTGGCAGTGTGGGTCCGAAACATGCTTCCATGATTATTGGTGGGCACGGGCTGCTGTTGGCTAGAATACAGGCTTTTGCATCTACGCGTGCTTGTTTTGGATGCATCTTCATTATGAGCCTAAAACTGAGCCATGGCCCTAATTTATTGATTTGTTCTATTAGGGGGTGTTGCAACTAAGTAATCCAATCTGGCTTTTTTAAAAACGTTTTTTATCCTGTTAACCTTGGACTCCCCCTTGCATTAAACAACTCTGGATTTGTTTAAAAGGAAAGTAATTAACCGAACAAAGTAATGCTAATCACAGTGCTCTCCTCCCAGCTATGTTTACAACTTAACGATTTATTATCTCTTTTTATTTCTAAACTGGCTTGAAGAAAACAGTAGATAATATTTAACCCTTTCCATCTTCAGAGTACTTTACAAACATTAATTACTTAATCCTCACAGGTGGGTGTGTACTATTATCCCAATTTTATAGGTGGAAAAATTGAGACACAGAGGGATTAAGGCTGTATCTGTACAAGACTTTTTCTCTTAACATATCCCATTGCTGCAGCTCCACTCGTAGTAGTGCTAGTATAGTCTGGTAATTGGTCAGAACTTCAGTTTTGTCTCATTCCCAAAGACAGAATTTAAACTGAAAACTCCATAGAAAGTTCTTTGATGACTTTGTCTTCGTACCTGTCGGTAAAGCACCTTGCACATTGTTAGCAGTATATAAATAATAATATTATTCACTCCAGGAGTGCCTTGTTTGACTGTTCTATAGAACAGCATTAATCCAGAGGAAAGACTGTTAGCTACTGACTCACTAACACAGGAGTCAGCAATGTTTGGCACGCGGCTCACCAGGGTAAGCACCCTGGCGGGCCGGGCCAGTTTATTTACCTGTTGACGTGGCAGGTTCGGCCGATCGCGGCCCCCACTGGCCGCGGTTCACTGTCCCGGGCCAATGGGGGCAGCGGGAAGCCGCGGCCAGCACATCCCTCGCCCGCGCCGCTTCCCGACGCCCCCATTTGCCCGGGATGGCGAACCGCGGCCAGTGGGGGCTGCAATCAGCCGAACCTGCTGCGTCAGCAGGTAAATAAACTGGCCCGGCCCGCCAGGGTGCTTACCCTGGCGAACCGCGTGCCAAACGTTGCCGACCCCTGCATTAACACTTCATGCAACTCTCAGACTGTGTTCACACTGCAACTGATGGTGTACTTTACACCTTGTATAGAGTACCTGTAGTTTTAACCTAGGCCTTGTCTACACTACCAAGTTTTGTCGCCAAAACTGCCATTTGTCGACCCAAACAGTGAGTACGTACACACTGCAAGGTGACTTTTGTCGGGGAAAATGCCCAGTTTTGGCAACAAAATAGATCCACCCTCATGAGAGATTTACATCTTTTTCCTCTATATTTTGGTTGACAAAGTGCAAGTGTAGACACCATGCTTCATTTCATCACTTTATTTGGCCTTCAGGAGGTGTCCGACAATGCCCATCCTGACCACTCTTGTCAGCAATTTGAATCCACTGCCTGGCAGCCAGGTAAACAACCATCCACCCCTGCCACTTAGAAGCCCTGGAAATTTTTGAAATTCCATTTCCTGTTTGCTTGGCATGGAGAGGTCTCATTGCATCTTCCCAAGTGACCATGGCGAGTTATTGCAGCAAACCCTCTCCCGCTTGGACCACTGCAGAGCTATTGGATCTGCTCAGTATTTGGGGAGAGGAGGCTGTGCAGTCCCAGCTGCACTTGAGCTGTAGGAATTGGGATACCTACAGGCACATTTCTCGAGGCTTGTGTGAAAAGGGCTATGATCGGGACACACTGCAGTGCAGAGCAAAGATAAAGGAGCTGAGGCAGGCATACCATAAGGCAAGGGAGGCAAACTGTGGCTCAGGTGCTTCACCTAAGTTTTATAATTTTTTAAGCCAGTTTTATAAGTTTTTTAAGACAGTTCTATAAGGAGCTGGATGCTATCCTTGGTGGCGACCCCGTCTCCATCGCCAAGAGCCCCATGGATACTCCGGAGGGCACAAAGTTATTGATGAAGAGGTGGAGTTAGATGAGGATGTGCAGCTCCCGGCTGGGTCACCTGGTGGGGCAGGCAGCCAGGAACTGTTCTCCACTCCAGAGGTGTCTAGCAAGTCTCAGCAGTTGCTCTCCAGCGAGCAAGAAGCAGGAGATGAGACTCCTGGTAAGTGGCTGTGGCTTGTGCAGTGCGGAGGTGGGTTTGGTGTATAGAAATGTGGGAGGTTGGCTGGGTTTCTGTGAGCTGGACATTTCCCTGTGTAGCAAATTGGTACGGCAGAACAGGGTGTTGATGCACGCCGAGATCTCACGGGAATCCTCCAGCAAGATCTCCAGGAAAGTTTCCTGGAGGTACTCGGTAATCCTCTGTTGAAGGTTCCATGGCAGAGCAGCTTTGTTCCTTCCCCCATTGTAGGAAACTTTCCCGCCCCATTCGGCAATCACTTGTGCAGGGACCAAAGCGTCACATAGGAGAGCAGCATAGGGAGCAGGGCAGAAGCCACAAGCATGGAGTAGATGTACCCTCATTTCCCTGCTTACCCTTAGCAGTGAGATGTCTGCTAGAATTACTCCCACCTGTGGAAAAGTGTGGGAGAATTTTAGAATTTGTTCCCTAGAGTGCTGCACCACAATCCTTGCAAAGAGTGTGTGCTCTTTTCCCCATGTAGAGCACCCCCACCCTGCCAACACTCACCATGTTTTGGGTGTTCGCAGAGATGTGTTCCTTGCTAAGGTCAGTGAGACAGTGATGGCAATGTTGCAAAAGGTGTATTTAACAGAAATGTTTCAGTGCAGTGCGTGAATTTAAAAATCCCGCTTCTGTGCATTGTCCCCTGTGTTTCACCAGATGTAGCCTTCAGGAACACCCCATGCACCCCGGCTGAGCATCTCCACCAGATAAGAAAGCACCCAAGATGCAGCAAATAAGATATGTTCCGGGAGGTCCTGCAGTGCTCCAATGCAGAAAAAAGGGATAGAAAGGAGAGCTGGCAAGCAGAACAGCAGGACACAAAAGAGAATCATGCATTTGTTAAGGATGCTACTCAGCGGATGCTTAAAGTAATGGAGGAGCAAACACAGATGCTGAAGTCCTTAATAATGCTGCAGACTGAGCAGATCAGTGCTCGACCTCCACTGCAGCACATTCAGAACTCTTTTCCAGGCCCCCCGGCAACTCCGCCCACACATTCCTTTCCACATTCCGGGACTTCTTGGTTTCCCCTTCACTTTACCCCCTCGGACAACTTTCACAATGATAGCTGGACCTACACACAGCTGTGAAAGTCTGCCCTTTCCTGGTTCCTCCTTTCCCGCCAAGCATCTCTGTGTTTGTGTGCTATTTCTTGTGCAATAAAAGCGAACTTTTATAATGGTAAATCATCTTTAATTTTTTTCCACAAGGTAAGAGTGCAGACAACCCCAATACATGCACAGGCATTTTAATCATTTATTACAGGAATATAAGGCCACAAATGTCACCATTGCCCCCTAGGAAAACTACATGTAATGTAACATTGAAGCAACTCAGACAGAATATATGTTACTGGTGGTCACTGTCAAAGTGCTGCCTCAAAGCCTCCCTGATTCGAATAGCTCCCCTCTGGGCTCCTCTGACAACCCTGGTATCTGGCTGCTCAAAATCATGAGCAAAGCGGCCTGCCTCAGCACTCCACTCTTGAGCAAACCTTTCACCCTTAGCTTCACAGAGATTATGTAATGTACACCACGCAGCTATGACCATAGGAATATTATCCTCAGTGAGGTCCAACCTGCCATAAAGGCATCGCCAGCGCACCTTTAATCTGCCAAAGGCACATTCAACTGTCATCCAGCACCTACTGAGCCTGTTGTTGCACCGCTCCTTAGAGCTGTCCAGGTGTCCCGTGTAAGGTTTCATGAGCCACGGCTGTAAGGGGTACATGGGGTCCCCCAGGATGACTATGGGCATTTCAACACCCCCCACTGTAATCTTCTGGTTAGAAAAGAAAGTCCCCGCTTGCAGCTTTCTGTACAGGCCAGTGTTCCTGAAGATGCGTGCGTTGTGCACCTTCCCAGACCACCCCGCGTTGATGTCAGTGAAACGCTCACAGTGATCCACAACTGCTTGCAACACCATGGAGAAGTACCCCTTCCTATTGATGTACTCCGTTGCAAGGTGGTCTGGTGCCAAAATTGAAATATCTGTGCCATCTATCACCCCATCACAGTTAGGGAAACCCATTTCTGCAAAGCCATCCACTATTTCACACACATTTCACAGAGTCATGGTCCTTCGTAGCAGGATGCGATTTATTGCCCTGCACACTTGCATTAACACAGCCCCAATGGTTGACTTCCCCACTCCAAATTGATTCGTGACCGACCAGAAGCAGTCTGAAGTTGCCAGCTTCCACACAGCAATTGCCACATGCTTCTCTACTGAGAGGGCAGCTCTCATTCTGGTGTCCTTGCGCCACAGGTCTGGGGCAAGCTCCATGCACAGTTCCAGGAAGGTGGCTTTCTGCATCCAAAAGTTCTGTAGCCACTGCTCATCATCCCATACCTGCATGATGATACGATCCCACCATTCAGTGCTTGTTTCACAAGCCCAAAAGCGACGATCTACCCTATGCACCTGCTCTGTGAATCCCAAAAGCAATATAAAGTTGCTCCTATCCATATCACGCAGAATGTCAGGCACCTGTGAGTCTTCTTCAGTTATGAACATCACGATTAACTGCACTGCCATCTGCGATGTCTTCATGACAGTCAACAGAGCACAGGAGAGCAGTGTGGGATCCATCCCTTCTCACAAAGATGCCAGGGTGCAAAGCAAAGAAGGGCCGTTGAAAAAATGCCACGAAAGAAAGCCGGAAGCCCACGGAGTGCTGGGACAGAAACCAATGCATCACTGGACATTTAGCACTGTCCCAAGATGTGCCGTGATCCGCTCCGTCGTCCCACAACACCTAGCAACAGAAGCACTGTGGGATAGGTACCCACAGTGCATTGCTCACGCTGTTGATGATGGTGCCCCCACTGTGGACACGATCTGGAGCAAGTGTGAACACGAAATTGTGATTTTTAACATGTCGACTTTTGGGTATCAACATCATTTTTGTCTACACAAATTGGTAATGTAGACATGGCCCTAGTTAGCTTGCTGCAAATAGCAATAGGGATGTGTTACCATGGGTTGTAAAAGCCTGCCTGGCCCCCTGGTTACATACACGTATTGCTAACCTGCACTTAAGCCAATGCTGCTGTGTCCTCACTCCTATTTTTAGTGAGCTAGATATTAAAGCTAGCCTGGCTATGTCTACAGAAGCTGCAAATTACACCCCCACTGGCAGTGTAGATGTAGCCTTAGTTATTCGTTGGAGGTCTATCCAAGTACTGACCCAACACAGCATGTGTAGTCTAATAGTATCACAACACAAAGTGACATGGCTGCTGCCAAGGTATATACAAGATATATGCAAGCTCCAGTAGACACTGTCCTCAGTACTGGTTCCAAGGGATCCAGAGTATGTTGTCAATGAAATATGGATCAAGGCTCCACTGTTCAGCTCAGAAGGGAATATTGTGGGTTATTGTGTCAATCTGCAAATGTTTCATACACTTCCACTGACATTTTATGGCCCCCAGGATCCATTAATAGTATACATATTAAGAAAAATAATGGTTCCATTACATTTCCATCACATTGAAGAAGCTGCAAAACTCAAATGTCATTGGTGAAGGATTATATTTTTGGAGCTTTTCAAGTAGGCATTAAAGGGGCAAGGCTGAGAGGTCCAAAGTTTAACCTTCCCTAAAAATAACATATCAAGGCAGACAAATCCAACTGCCCTTCAAACAAAAGTTACTGCATTGTTAAAATGTCAGCTCCTTTGCTAAGCGACCCACCAACAAACCCAGGGTGTTTGCTGGTAATTGCAGGTGTATACAAGCCAAAACAAAGCTGGGGGATCTAACTTAAGTTTTGATGGACTCTCTGGAAGGAAAGACTGAAAGAAGAAAAATCACAAGGAAAAACATTCATAAACATTCATTGTGAAAGGGTATGATCCTGAAATCTTTTTGCAGGCAAAACTCCCTATTAAATCACGAAGGCCCAGATCCACAAAAGTATTTAGCCTCCTAATTTCCTAATTTCCATTGAAATCAATGGAATTTAGAAGCCTAAATACCTCTGTAAATCTGGACCCTAGTGACCAAGTGAAATTTTCCTAAGTAACTTAGGAGCCTAAATTCCATTTTAAAAATAATTTAGACACTGAGTTTTAGGTGTTGTGCTGCTCAGCTTTGCAAAGTCTGAGTCCCATTTACAAAAGGGGTTTAGGTGCCTAAAACACATCAAAAGTCATAGGAGTTAGGCTCCTAAGTCACATGGGCACATTTGAAAAAATTACCTTAGAGCACTGTGGGTGCTTTAGAAATAATTATAAAAATCATAACATACCACTTGGACTTCTGCCTCCATACCTTTTGCCTGTTGCATCAAGCCAAAAAGGACTAATGATGGTCCAGATTCTGATCTCAGATACACTGAGAGTAACTCTGCTGAAGTCAAAAGTGAGTTATTAAGATAATAAGGCCAGGATATGCACTCATTGGAGTTACTCTGGATTTGCACCAGTATAACTGAGTTCAGAATCTGACCCTGTATCCTTAACACAATCTTATGTGTCTAAGGTATTACAGTGCATATGTGATATATGAGCTTTCACACAAGATTAAGCATGGAATGTAATAAATCTCATATAAGCCATAGGTCTGAGATTTGTAATGTCTCACTGCAAACCAAAGAAAAATCTTTCTGAATAAGAGGGATATGCTTTTAAACTCCCTTTAAATTAATGCAAAACAAAGGAGTCTCCCTTCAGATTAAATTTGGCAGGTCTGTTTAACATTACTTAAACAATGTCCCCCTCAGCCTCCAATAATGTATTATATTGAATTGTACAGGGAATTCAAAAAGTATCCAGTAGAGGGCAATATGCACGTTACTTGTGCATCTGGTATTTTCAAGTAGATTTACTAGGATGAAATCATACATGTAATATATTCAGAATGAATGTTAAACCTATTTGGATTATGTGGGTAGTTGTTATGACCGATGTTAAATATAATTTTACTTTGTAATGATAGCATTAGCCTATGTCTATAAAAACAATTGTTTCACAGTACAATAACTAATCTTATAATTAAGATTGTTTAATAATTTATCCTCTTGTTATTTAAATCATAAGGCAAGGAAGCTAAAAGACTACATAAAACCATGGATTATAAATTTTCAGTTCAGATCTGTGAAGATTTTATTTCTCAGTATAATTTATAAATATACATCAAAGGTCATACCTATTTAACAAATGAATTTAAATGTGTGAATACACATTTTTACACTGAAGTAACAGAACTTTTGCTATTTACTAACCACTTTGTAACCACAATTAATGCTCTCTTTCTCTAGGGTGACCAGATGTCCCGATTTTATAGGGACAGTCCCGATTTTTGGGTCTTTTTCTTATATAGGCTCCTATTACCCCCCACCCCCATCCCGATTTTTCACACTTGCTGTCTGATCACCCTATCTTTCTCTCCATATGTATCTATATCTATCTCATACAAGACCAAAAGGACACAATCCCATTTTTCCCTGCAGGTCACTTTTAAGACACATTTAGTTTATGCGAGTTCAGCCATTGTTCCAGCTCCCTTGGGCTTTCAAAAGATATCCTGACCTTCCCTCTGCTCCAACTCATCCCTTTCCATATAGTCCAACTCCCAAGAGATGACATGAGCATACAAAGCCTCCGATTCAAGTAGATACTTAAGCAAGTGGGACTTTTCATGTGTTTAAGGTTCTGGATGTGCTTAACTACCTTCTTGGATCTGAAAGTTAAGGGCTGGTCTACACACAGTTTATGTACTTACTTAAATCATAAATCAACATAGGATACTCTCAGGCTGAAATAAGAGTGTCCACAGAACAGTTTGCACGGATGTAGCTAAATTGGTTTAGAAACTGAACTAATTAGAAAAGTTCAGTTAAGGTAATTGTCCAGCAGATAATGACAGGTCACTGGTGAGTCTGGGAAGGTGCTCATGTGCTGTTATTGCTGACATCCTGCATCTTTTTTCTTTTGAGAGATTCCTATACACTCCTTCCATACTCCTTGATGGGTGTTATGTGGCTTAATTCATTAATATTAGTAAAGTGCTTTATGATCTTTGGAGGAAAAGTACTAACATTTATCACATTAGCAATCCTGAGATGGGTCAGGATTTAAATACTCCCCTTTTCTCACTATAAATATAATCAAAGTGCCAAAGATTAAATATTTGTTTTTTTTCATATGCATGAGAAAAATAAACATATGTTGCTTTTTAAAGTGAATTCCAAAAGACTGCACAATCAGCCAGCAACAATAAATTGTAGCCTTGCATCCATTGTTTTCAAGAGTTACATTTTAGAATTCACTTTGAACCCAGTTACCTAATTAGCTGCTCAGAACATCAGTGTTCAATTTGGATAATCTGTAGCCAAGCATTTTATTAGGAGTTTGTGGAAAAGCAAAACGTGAACAAAACCATACAACAAATAGTCCAGAATGCAGTGAAAAATAATGAAAACCAACAACTAACACAAACACACCAGAGGAAGACACAGCAAATGAAGATGAGTAAATAGGCACTTGGGCATTGAAATCAATAGAGCTATGGCCATTTACACGAGCTGAAGATCTGGTCCATGAAGTTAATATGAACAAGTTCCATGTTTAGGAGGAAACGACAGGCTCTCAGCAGAGATTGTTCTCTCAACAAACAGTGATTGTATAGGGCTGAGGTGCAGAGATTTATGTATGGAATCTTCTGTGAGGGCCAGATTTTGCCCTTGTTTGTAGAGGGCAGTGGGGGAGTATGGTGTGCACATCGCAAGGCAGCACTTGGGCTGGTTGCATGTATGTATTTGAAAGAAGAATTGGCATTAAGGGTGGTTATTTTGTTGTATTATTTTGAAGTGAGTGTGGCTGATCATAAAAACTAACACACTGAGGATAATCAAGAGGACAACTGTTAACAGAATTTCCAATTTTCAGTAATCCCTCTTCCCCCATGTACTGGTGTCTCTATTTCTCTTGCTAGAAATTCTAAAGGAATACTAGTTATTATCACTATTCTGTTCCACGCTATCAGTTGCCTTTTGAATCATATCCAGGATCCCTGTCTTTATGTTTAAGATTTGGTACCATCTCCCCTTCTGCCTACATCTCAGCACAAATATCTTCCTCCTACTTTCCATACCCCCTCAGCCCTTGAGCTTTCTTCTCAACCAGAACCTCCTACCTTTCTGCTTTCTCGTCCCACTCTTATTTCTATGGCTTCCCTCATGCATCTCCTTGTGCCTGAAATGCCCTCCATATCCAAATTCACAAGAAGAACCACCCCTCTCCTCTTTCAGTTCCTTCCTCAAAACACACATCTCTCTGCCATAAAGACCGACATGAAGAGAGTATTAATCTTCTCCCCAGGGAAGCTGGTAAGAAAACAAATAACCCTGTCCCACTAGGTTCTTTTTACTGGGCTTGTCCTCATTAGGTGCTTTGAGAGTCTTCCTTGGTGGATTTTTTTAAAAAAGATTTTAAAACTCTGGGGGACAGGATGAAACATCTCCTGTTTGTTCTGAATGGTGCTGAGCCCGCTAGCAGGGCTGAACAAATTGAGAATGCCCAAACTTGGCAGGTGCTGAGCACCCACAGCTCCCATTGAGGGCAACTCAGTCACCTCACAGGACCAGGACTAGACTCCTGTGGTGACAGTGAGAGGCCTTCATTGTAAAAACGGTGCAGAAAACCAAGGTGAAAGCAAAATTGGGGCTCCAAAGCCTGGGTTTAGATTGGGAGGCGACCTACAAAGAGGGAAAGATTGGTCTGTGTGTTTGGATCTGATGTTGATAGAAGGCCTGAAAGGGTTTTGTTAAAAAGAAAAGGGGTGCGTGTTTGTGGGGGGGTGGTCTGGGGGGAAAGGGATGGGAAGGACGGTGTTGGTATTGTACGTTATAAACGCAGGCTTTTCAACCTGCGCCAAACATGGGCTAGCTGCAAGGGTAGCCGAGGGTAAATCAGGTTCAGCACCCTTTCAGCCAGGGGGATTAAAACCGAGGGAAAGGGTTGGGTGGGCCCAGGAGCGGGGAAGAGTGTGAGACTAGGGGAAGGGGAGAAGGAGATGGGAGAGGTAGTGGCTAAGGATCAGGGCCGGAGAAAGGGGAAGAAAAGTTGGGAGAAGAAGGACACGGGCAGCGAAAGGCAGGGGCCAGCGGAGAAGGGGAGGTGGGAAGAGGGGAAGGAAAGGGGTGCGGGCGGGCAGGGAGCGGGGAGTCCGCCAGGGCACAGCCTGTTTGCCATTAGCCTGCAGCACGGTGGGGATTGGAGGAGAGAGCGCCTGGGATGCTTCCTGATGAATAGCAGAGGGTCCGGGCCGTGACCGCAGGCTCAGCATGTACTGGAGCCTCGCCGCACTTTCCCAGCCCCCCTGCCAGGATGGGGGGAGGGAAGGAAGGGAAGAGAGGCAGCGAACGGGACAGGGCGATCCGCATCCAGCAGCGCAACCAGCAGCCCGGAGCCGCGGCTTCCTGGAAGCGGAGGGGGGAGGTGGGGACAGGCAGCCGCGATAAGGCGGCGGCTATCGGGGCGCCAGCTTCGGAGCTGGGCAGCAGACGGAGCACGCCCGGCAGAAGGTGCGGAGCCCGGGTCCCTCCCGCGCTGAAGGCAGGTAGGAGACACCGCGCTGCGGGGAAGGGACAGACCCTGCCGGCGGTGGGAGGATGACCCGAGCTCGGGTAGCCAGGGGGCCGCTCGGGGGTAGAGGGGAGGCGCTGCCCGCCGCCGGTGCACCCGCCCCTGTGGGAAGGGGCTAGAGACACCAGAAGGGAAAAAAAAAGATGCTTCCGTGGGGGGGTTTCCAGCAGGGGTCGGTGCACCTGCAGGGGGTGTGCATGATCCCAGCTGGGTAGCCACTCCGAGATGTGCAGGCACCGGGGGGACAGTCACCAGCCACGCGCATCTATCCGTAGGAGGGGCACAGGCACCGAGGGCTGCAGATGCACCTACAGGGGGTGCACAGCCACGCAGATACCCTGGAGGAGGGTGTAAATGCACACCCGGGGGAGGCCCCGGATGGAGCCGGAGGAGGAGGATGGCTGTCTGCAGCAGGTGGGGAAAGCAGGGCAAAGGCACAGGGCACTGCTTCTCCCACCGTGTATTTTGGATGTGTCATTGCCTGGGCTGGTTACATTGGAATGACTCTTTTTTGACTGCATGGAGATGGTTTTGTTTGCTCATAAATATAGACTCAGGTTTTGGGTCTCAGGCCAGTTACATTTTGCCTTTGACGATGTTTAGATTCTCTGTAAAAAATGTTTCAATTAAGTTGGGCCATATGGAAATTGCATTGGTCATCAACTAAGGAAGCGCAGTGTTGCTAGGAAAAAATAAAGTTTTGTATTTGTGTTGGAGAGTGTACGGGATGGTGGTCGGAGCACAGGGCTGGCATTCAGCACTCATGAGGTCCATCCTTGGCAACAGAACCAAGTCTTAATCCCTATGTGCCTCAGTTTCCCCCACTGTAAAATGGGGATAACTATCAAACCTATTAATGAGATTTAATTATTTTTCGTAATGCATTCATGAAAGGCTTTATGGGAATGAAAAGAAGATTATATAGAAGGATAACAAACTATGTAAAATTCACCTTGAGGGATATTTGGTATTGAACATAGTGACACATGTCCTAAAAACAGCTAGTTGACAGTGGTGGCTAATGGAACGTGAATCTGAGAACACCTTACACACAAATCTAGCCTTGGTGTCGCTATTGATTCTCCTCATGCTATGCTGCCTCTGCTATTCATTTCACTTTGCGGAGTGAGTGACACATGCGCTGCATGCAGAGTAGAGAAGAGGCTGCACAATACACATCAGGACAGGATAGACCTGATGTTAATGAATGGCAGGTCAAATTCCACTTGTTTGCCTAAGGGATGGGGAAGTGAGTCACTAAAGATACACACACCCTGCATATGATATGACATTGCACAACTGGCCTGGTATACGGTGGGGTCTTATGAAGGATGAAGTATCCAGCCAGCAATACTGGATTGGGAGGATTGGTGGACTGCCCTGGGATGACATCTCCAGGATCCCTATCTTGTGCTCTGCTTTGGAATCAGTTTGTAGCAGAAGCAAAATACTAATATTTCTATGTGGATGACATAGAGCCAAGACCTGGGAATCATAGGCCAAACAGTGGGATGTGTCCTGGGCTTCTCTATGAGTGAATGTAGAGAGGAGAGGATTCCTTTCCATCAGATTAGAGCCCTCTGTGTTCCCTAAAACTTCCCTCCACAGGGGCAATGGTTAGTGGATCCTTGTAGCTGCTGTTCTAACAACCCCACCCCATTTCCCCCCTGAAATTTGTCCCTTTGCAAATGCAGGATCTAGTTTCCCCAAAAAGAATCTGGTAGGTGTCGTCTTCTTTTTTGATTGTAAAGCAACTACAAGATCCAGTCTACTTGGAGGGAAGGAGGATGGATTACAGGAAATGTGTCCTGTAGACATGCTTGAAGGGTGAGAGGCTGAAGGTATGGAGAACAAGGGCAAGATGGGGGTTCCCGTCATAGGCAGTTGTGTGAAATAAGGCAAGGAGTTAAGTGTGGGAAAAGGACCCAAAGAGAGTTGTTAATTATGAAGTTTGGGTGGAGCAAAGGGGAGGGGGATTGGAAGGAGAGAAGTATATATATATATAAAAATGTCAATAAATAGATATGTAATATTAGCTTTAATAAACATTTTAAACTAATGTTAAAATTATCTAATACACAGGTTAAAAAAAGAGTTTCCATACATCTCGGTATAATGCTTAAATTATCCACAAGTACAAAGTTTGGTTTAAAAAGTCAGAAGGCCAAGAGGAAGTGAATAGGCAGAATGTAATCATCCAAACTGTAGTTTGCCCAGTACTAGATTTTGAATCATGACTGGCTGACGACAATCCAAAGTTACCCACAGAACAACTCTTGCAAAAAGCATCAGCAGACCTTTACTCATTACACATGCTCAGGATCCCGAGTTTAATTTTGATCTGAAGACGGCACCTCCACCAGCACAACAGGGACATACAGAGCCAGTTTTGAAATACCAATTTTATCCTCTTTTTCTAACTTTTCCATTTCTGTTGCCAGTTTGTTCTCTCCAAGCACTAATATTTAAACCAAAATGTCTTCCAAGACAGAAGGCCTATAGCCATGATTTCTGTGGAGTACGGCTGAAAGGGGAAAATTGATATTCAGCCAGTCATTGAATTTGATCATTAGTGATGGAGGGAACTCTGTGATGATTTTGTTTTCTTCCTCACTGATGCTGGAAATGCTATAATCATAGTGTACAGATTCAGTTTATCTTTTAATTGAGCAAGAAGTAAGTTCAGCTGTTTCAAGTTAGATGATAAAATCTGTTTTACAGGGAACTTAAAGTGCTATAATGATCATTGTTTTCACCATGTTTTACTACTGCTACTCCACGCTGAGCCCAGAAAGAGAAATGGATTCTGTTCTGGCCCTTGCATTATGAGTTAAGTTCCAACTCCATTAATTTTTACCTTGAGGTGTCAATCTCAATTGCAGCCTAACTAGATCACTAATGGGCCTCATTGGGTCATAGTCATTGGTGATAATGTATTAGCCTGAAAGAACCTAGCTTGCCTTTCAAAACCCAAGCTGAATTTGAAGGGCTGGCTGGTAGTTAGAAAATACCCCCACCCCTTTATCTCTTTACTTGTTAACTGAGCAAATTTGATCTCAAGGCATTGGGAGACAATAGTTTGACCTAGAGTCATTCGGATGCAATTGTTAGGGTACGTCTACACTACGAGATTAATTCGAATTTAGATAATTCGAATTTGGGAAACAGATTGTATAAATTTGATTGTGTGCGGCCACACTAAGCACATTAATTCGGTTTTTAACCACATTAATTCGGTGGTGTGCGGCCACACTACCCCATTAATTTTAACCACATTAATTCGGTGGTGTGCGGCCACACTACCCCTAATTCGAATTTACAAAATCGATTTTGGTGCTACTCCGCTCGTCGGGGTGGAGTACAGAAATCGATTTTAAGCACCCTTTAATTCGAAGTAACTGGCTCCGTTGTGTGGACGGGTTAAGGATTAATTCGGATTAACGCAGCTAAATCCGAATTAAAGTCGTAGTGTAGACCAGGCCTTAGTGACATTTCAGAGCAGAACTATATGGTAAGTATGCTTATTGTGAGGTTCCTTAATTATAACAACCAACAGGGAAAGAAGATTGGAAAAGATCAGAATAAATATCTCTACCAAGGAAACGTAGCCTTATGATTAAAGTACATGATTGGGAATCAGGGTTACTGGGTTCTACTTCTACTTCTGTCCTGCTCTTTCTGTGTAACTTTGAATAAGTTGCTCAGGGTACAACTTCCAAAGTGTTCACCAATTTTGAATGCCTCAGTTTTTGGTGGCTCAATTTGAGATACACAAACCATGATTTTTAATGGTGCTCAATACCTACAACTCCAGCTAAAGTCAGTGGGATCCGTGGATCCTCGACACCTCAGTAAATCATGCCCTACAGGTGTCAAGATAAGCAACCAAAAATAAAGGCACCCAAAAGTAATGGCCACTTTTGAAAATTTTGGCCTAAGTAGTGTGCCTCAGGTTTCTCATCTGTGAAATGGTGATAATACTGCAGTGCAGTAATGGTTAGTCCATGTTTATATAGCCCTTGGAAGAAGATAAGTACTAAGTATTGTTAGTTTCTCCATTATCCGGGAGGACTTTACTCTTGAGGGCATTCTGCGCCCAAAAAATTAAAAATTCTGTGCACAATATTTTAAAATTCTTCAAAATTCTGCAAATTTGATTTCTCAAATAAATGTGGAGGCTCCAGCATGGCATTGGGGAGCACAGGCCACTGGCTGCATGGAAGTGGAAGAGCACTGTGCAGCTCACCCGCAGGACACAGACTCAGCGGTGAGACGGTACCCAACCCTGACACAGTGCAAGGACCGGGCCTGCCCCAGAAACATCCCAGGGCCCTGCCCCTCCGTGCCAGGTGCACCAGGTGTGGGCAAGCAGGCTCAGTAAGGCAGGATACAAGTGTGGAGGGACTTAGCATGAGGGGATCCAGATGTGGGTTGAAAGGGGTCTGTGTGGGGCATTCTGGGTGCAGGTGGCTCCCCCTGCAGCTGAGGAGTGATGGGTGCAGGAAGCGGGGTGAGGGAAGTTTGCAGAGCTTCCTGCAGCTGGGGGAGAAATCTGGGGGTGGGTCTGACCCAGTCCTGGATGCCGTGCAGGGCAAGAGGAAGTCCCGTCCTCCCCTGCCCAGCGCTGACTAGCAGCTGAGCCCAGCACAGTGTAGGAGCCACCAGCCAGGTCTTCCCCAGTCCTGCCCCCTGCCCCACAGTGATTTACCTCTCTGCCAGCTGCCCAGGTCACCCAAAACATACTGCTGGGGAGGGCTGTATGATTGCTCTTGTGGCTTCCCTTTGCTTCCCCGTCAGAAAGTCATTTTTCTGTGAGGAAGTAAAGAAATCTGCGGGGAACATAAATTCTGCACATGCGTAGTGGCGCAGAATTCCCCCAGGAGTAGGACTTGTATCTGTGATCAGGAAGAGATCTTTGTTCCTCTCAGCTGTGAAATAACATGAGAATTTCTCACACACTAAGCAGAAATGGTGATAACTAAACATTCTTCATTTTGTTTAAAAATACAGTCCCAAAGGTTTCTTTCTCCCCCCTCTCCTCCCCCAAATGATGCCAGGAACACTTTCAGGCTTGTTGTTTACAGTGAAGCATGAGAATCAATAGCAAATATTCTGTTGTTGTGGAGGCAGAAGAGAGTATATGATCACATGTGTCTGCATAGCTATCTGTGCTTCACATTCTTGCAGACAACAAACAACAACAACATAACTCACTTCTTCCAAGATAGTTAACATTCTGGCCCAGAGTTACAGTACCAGATGTGTTGCCACAGAAACAATTTAAAGGGAGAAGGACCTTCAAGTGAATAGTCTTTATAGCGGTAAATATAAAAGTTATATACATATTTCAGAGCCTGTAGGGTTTTTTTTTTTTGTATGTGTGTATATATGAGACAGAAAGAGTAGGGGGGAATTGTACTTTTCCTTTCCTACATCTGTTAGCATTTTAAGATTCTCCATACAGGACTGGAAATTGAAGAATACTCTATTAGGGACATGATTTATGCACCTCAGAGACATTTTTATTAAATCCTGACTGGATTTTATAAACTTTTTTTCCTTGAAAAGCTGTGCATTTTGCTAGCTGATTTATTTAGCCCCATTTGCAACGTGCTTTGGAAGCAATTTCAAATAACAGTTGTTTCTTTGAAAGTAAGGAAGCGTATCTGACTACATAGAACTAGACCAGATTTTGATGCTGACAATTACTAGCACATTCTAACCAACAACAGTTGACATGTTGATGAAAAGAGGGAATCTAGCTGGGAAATAACTTTGTTTTATCTCACATAGTAAGGCTTGGAGTATATGTAACTGAGGTCCCGGTAACAGTTGCAGCATGGGAAGGATCAGGAGTATGAAAATGGTGTTGGAGGTGGCATGTGCAGAGAGGAAAGGCAGATGAGTACGAGCATCTCTATGGCACTGGATAGCTGCCACAGGCAACATGCCCTCCTCTCTAGTGCCACAAACTCATATTGCAAAATGTGACATACGTTACTTAACTCCCTCTGCATAGCTTTTACATGCCACAAAATGGGCATACGCTTCCAGGATTGGCACACACTGCCTGGGGTAGCACAGCAAGGAAAATAGCCAGGAAGGCCAAATTTACATTAGAAAAGGTTTGCTGATATATAGCTGTGTCAGCAAGCCATGCTAATGTAGACACAGCTTATATTGGCAAAAAGAAGTGCTTTTGCAGGTATAGTTTATATATGGTATAGCTTATACTGGTTTCCTGAATGAAATAAACTAGATCAGCAAAAGCACTTATATGTCAGTCTGCAGTAGGGCTTTTGCTGATATAGAAATGTCATAAAAAAAAAATCACATCCCTAACTGATGTTACTATACTGGCAAAAGTTTCTAGACCTGTAGGCCTGGCCAAAGAGTCTGGAAAGAATGTAAACAGGCCAAGCGCCACAAAATATGGCTCTTTTGTTTTCACATTTCTTTGTAATTCTTGCCATTGAAAGGCCTTGCTCCTTGCCAGCTTTGCAACCCTGCTATCCCCACACTGAAGAAGGCAACCTCAGTGCTTTCCCCACTGAAATCATGGGTGAAATCCTTGCCCCATCGATGTTAATGGCAAAACTCCCATCGACTTCAGTAGGAAAAGAATTTCACACACTGTACTTTTGGTGATAGGACCTCACCTTCTGTGTGTCTGGAAGATATTAGCCTAAAAGCCTTAAACTGAGAATGGTTTATCTCATTTAACAATTACCTCCCCCCCTATAAAATTTAAAACCTGACTTTACTTTACTGTTATAAACGTGTCCCTCAGACATCTCTATACCTCTTAAATATCAGACATTTTAGTCCCCAGATGACCTGATTAGACACAATTCTGGTGTTCCCTCACTTTCGTTGTTGAAAATTATTTATTTCAGAAATAAGGAATCAGGAAACAAAAATTGTACTCAGAGTTATTTATGCTTATGGATAGAATCCTGCATCATTTTAAGTTTCCTGCATGGATAATTTTTTGGGGATCTGTCATTTTTGGGACTGTCATATACAGTATCAGACATTTAGGCCTAGCCAAATTGAAAGGCCTGTACATCACCATGTGAGATCAGCTATAAAGATAAGAAACTGGTCACTACCCTTCATTCCTTATTCAGATAAAAATTCCATTGACTTCTGGGGGAGTTTTAGGTGTGCAAAGTATTTGGATTTGGGCTCACAGGTGGTGTCTGCAAGGTAGAAATGAGTTTGGGGTACAAAATTTGGGTCTAAATCCAGATCTACACTTCTCCATAAGTCCAGAGATGTTGGGATTTAGAATTTTGATTCAGCAGCAGCTGCTTGGAACAGAGCCAGTCATGACGTTAGCAAACAGATCCAAACTTCCCACTACTTTGTTCATATCTCTTTCGTTTGGGCCCTTCAGTAGATGGGATATGTCTTTGTGTATGTGTAGCGCATCCCCACTCAGACACTATAATTAAATCTTTCTATTGAAAATTTCTATTTCAGGTGGTCATAATTTTCTCAAAAATTGTCCTTTGGGTCTGGAATTTCCTATGGTTGTTTTAAACCCAAAATATAATATGTTTGGAAAATCTGAACGATGTCAGCTCAGTTACTTTTTGAGTTATTCAAATACATTTTTTTAAAAAAATGCATGTTTTCCATTTACATGTTTTCTATATTTTTCTTTTAATTCACATAACTTTTTGTTTTTATTATTTAAGTTGTAACACACTTGAAATACCCCCCCCCCCCATATGCTTACCCATCTATTCCCCAACACCAGGACTGGACAGATAAACCAAAGAAGGGAGCAACTGAAAGAGCTCAGTGTGCTAAAGGATTTTCATTTAGTGCTCTAGTGATAACATGAATAAGTTTACATTTCCATCATTGCAGGCGAAATACAATTTAAATAACCTTTAGCTATGTGTGCTCAAGATTTCTGCAATATTTACATTCTATAATTGAAATAGCACAAAAAAGTTCAAAGGGTCACTCCAAATTATAAGAAAGGATTTGTTTTATGAAATCTGTAGAGTTAAAATGAGAGGCCAGTATTTCTGAAAGATTTAGCACACAATGATGTGGAAAATGCACATAATGCTGTATGAGCAATTACCACTGTTGTGTGAACAAATTGGGTAATTGTGTGTGCAAATGTGGTTAAGACCTGGCCTACATACAAAGTTTCACTGGTTTAAGTAAAGGTTTAAAGTTAATGCAACTTTGCGTCTGGACACTGTTACATTAGTTTAAACTTCATTGGTTTAGCTTGTAGCTTTTCTTTATTACAAGTGAAAGGCAAACCAATATATACCCAGTTTAAACTGATGTAAGAACATCCACACACACAGTTGCACCAGATTAACTGCATTGCTTTAATATCAGACCTGAGGCCTGATCTACACCTAAAAATGAGATTGACTTAACTACATCCAGCGACGGCTCCAGGCACCAGCGCTCCAAGCGCGTGCCTGGGGCAGCAAGTTGCAGGGGTCGCCCTGCCAGTCCCTGTGAGGGCGGCAGTCAGGCTGCCTT
>NW_020664481.1:15679546-15682677 GCF_002925995.2 Terrapene triunguis
TGGGTGCTCCGTACTACAGCAATGGAAGAACTCCTCCCATCGCTGTAGTAAGTGTCTATGCTACAGTGCTACAGCAGCACAGCTGCAGCACTTCAGCTGTGCTTCTATAGTGTTTCTAGTGTAGACGTGCCCTAAGCTATATAGATATAGGTACTTTTATACCTGTATAACACTGGGACCAGGAGCTGTAATGTGCAGAGCTCTGACACCTTTCAAAACTACACTTGTATTGTTAAAGAAACAAAACTTCCTACTGTAGACAAAGTCTAAGAATGGATTCTTAAAAAGCCAAACAATGACCATACTGTGAATAACTGTTGGTTGCAGTGAGAGTTTTGAGAACTGAAAGGAGTTAAGAATTGGGTTTATAGATAGTGAAGGACTTAGAATATCAGGGTTGGAAGGGACCTCAGAAGGTCATCTAGTCCAACCCCCTGCTCAAAGCAGGACCAATCACCAGACAGATTTTTGCCCCAGATCCCTAAATGGCCCTCTCAAGGATTGAATTCACAACCCTGGGATTAGCAAGCCAATGCTCAAACCACAGAGCTATCCCTCCCACCTTTGGGGACAAAGGTGCTATCAACTGTGTTTACAAAATTCAAGGCCATTTTGAAGTACATTCCCTTAATAGTGTATGCTAATGATACCCATAGTAGTTCAAAGTACATTAAAAATAGTTTCAGCTTTTTAAATAAATGTTTTAGGTGGTTTGATCCTAGTTGGTTCCACTGCTGAAAACACTGTATCCATTTGCCAGCAACCTCTATCCAGCACTACCAGTTATGTTCCTTCCTTCCTTCTCTGTAACTTGTGCTTCTCTCTTGTCCTTCTCTCTTGTGCTTAGACTCTTCTTAAATTGGGTCGTGGGTGATTTATACTGATAAAATGATTAGAAGAGTCTGACACCCATGTGAACTTTCTATCTCTGGCAGTCGCCTTGCCACTGGTAGTCACTGATAAGCAGAAGAGTATGTGCTGGCTGATGAGGCACTATACAGCCAATTCCTTGCTTCCAGTCCAGTTTCCTGTCACAGTGGTTAATGACCCCAAGAAAACTAATTCTTTCTCCAGTTTACTAGGATTTTTTTTAAATGATAGTTTATGAGGTCAGTTACCATTTCTTTGCTTCTTAATGGGAATCTGTGGAGGAAATTGTGCCCTATATTGCTTCTCTTTGATATATAAAGAAGTCCCAAAAAGTTTTTTCAATAAAGTTTTATTTTCATTTTGTTTTATAACCTTGGAAGTATCAGGCACATCAAATCTTGTCTTTCTTGTTTTTATTAGAGGATTCCTTGGAGGACCAGAGAAATAGCATGGGGAACTTTTCTCAGTGCTTACCTGAATATGCAAAGGGTGTTGAATCTTTCATAGGGTTACCATAATCCAGCAAGCAAAAAAGAGGATGGGAGGAGCCCTGCCCCTGTCCTGCCCTAGCCCCGCCCCTGCCCCTCCCACTTCCCCCCCTCAGAACCCCCAACCCTCCCCCCGCTCCTTGTCCCCTGACTGCCCCCTCCTGGGACCCCTGCCCCTAACTGCCCCCCAGGACTCCACCCCCTACCTAAGCCTCCCTGCCTCTTGTCCCCTGACTGCCCCCTCCTGAGACCCTCCCCCCATTCTAACTGGCCCCCTAGGACTCTACCCCCTACCTGTACCCTGACTGCTCCAACCCTTATCCACACCCCCACCCCCAGACAGACCCCTGGGACTCCCACACCCCCTCCCGCTCCTTGTCCCCTGACTGCCCCCTCCTGGGACCCCTGCTCCTAACTGCCCTCCAGAACCCCACCCCCTACCTAAGCCTTCCTGTTCCTTGTCCCCTAACTGCCCCCTCCTAAGCCCCCCCGTAAATGCCCCCCAGGACCCTACCCCCTACCTGTACCTTGACTGCCCAAAACCTTCTCCACCCCCCAAAAAAGCCCCCCCCCCAAACTCCCAACCCCCCCGTCTCTTGACTGCCCCCTCCAAAACCTCCCTGCCCCTTCTCCGACCCCCTGGCCCCCTTGTTGTTGGCCTTTCTTCACCTAATGTCTCCGTGAGCTTGCTCAGGAACTGCATGAGCTGCTCGTCCGGCACGCTGGGCAACAGTGGGGGAGGAGCTCCAGACTGCCGGAGCTGATCTGCGATACAGGGAGGGAGGAGGAGGAGGAGGACGTGCTCTCTCTGGCTGAGTGTCGGAGCCCCATGTAAGTGGCACCGTCCAGCCGGCACCACTGTTAGCCACGCGGGCTCTGCATCAGGGGGAAGTCCGGACATTTGCAAATTCCCCCCGGATGCTATTTTTAGCTTAAAAAGCCGGACATGTCCGGGGGAATCCGGACTCATGGTAACCCTAATCTTTCACAAGGAGATCTTTTCTCCCAACTGTGTGTCAGATGTTTGAGTGAAATAGATATTAACAAAAACAAAACAACCCTGCAAAGAATTATAAAAAGACTGACCCCTCACAACTGCTCAGATTTTACTCTTTTGGAGCCTGTAATGTCCTTCCAGAATTAACAGACTAGACAATACTTGAATTTCTAGTTAAAAATAAAGAATAGAATAAAAACATATTAAAAACAAATCTTTCAGGTCTCTTTACTTCAAAAAGAAACAGAGGCACATCTTTTAAAATAACTTTTTACCTGACTACTGGCCATTCCTTGACTCCCGATAGATAATATTCCTTTAGCAGCTGCTTCCCAAGTCACCATGCTTTAAGATCTTATTAAGTGTACAGTAACTCCCCACTTAACGTCCTCTCGCTTAACGTTGTTTCGATCTTACGTCCCTGCTCAATTACAGAATATGCTCCATTTAAAGTTGTGCAATGCTTCGCTATAATGTCATTTGGCTGCCTGCTTTGTCCACAGCTGGCAGCCTCACCATCAGGTCACCTACCCGCCCCCCCAGCACCTCCCGCCCGCCGGCAGACCCCACAGATCAGCGCCTTCCCCCTCCCTCCCCTGCCTTCTGCCCGCGGCAATCAGCTGGCTTGCGGCATTCAGGAGGGAGGGGGGAGGAGTGAGGACTCAGCGTGCAGGCTCCTCCTCCTCCCCCTGCCCCCTGAACATTGCAAGCCAGCTGATCGCCGCGGGCAGGAGGGTTGGGGGAGGAGCGAGGATGCGGCGCACCTCCCCCCTCCA
>NW_020664481.1:15682777-15797854 GCF_002925995.2 Terrapene triunguis
TCCCCCCTCCCTCCTGCCTCCTGAACGCTGCAAGCCAGCTGATTGCCGCGGGCAGGAGGCAGGGGAGGAAGGGGGGAGGAGCGAAGTCATGGCGTGAGGAGTAAAGGAGATAAGGGGGGGAGAAGAGGCAGGTTAAGGGTGGGGGCTTGGGGGAAGAGGTGGTGTGGGCGGGCTGAGGGTTGAGCCCCCCGCCCCTGGTGCTTACAGAGTAAGAGAAGCTGCCGCTGCTGCTGCGCATTGTGCTTCTCCTAGCCTACAGCACCTTCAGCCTCCTTGCCTGCCTCATTGTCTCCAGTGCCAGTGGGCTGTGCCTGTGTGGGGTAAGGCGTGGGCACCTCCCAACTATTGTACTGTACTGTATGGCAAAAAAAATTTTCCCCTGGAACTTAACCCCCCCATTTACATTCATTCTTATGGGGAAATTGGATTTGCTTAATATCGTTTCACTTAAAGTCGCATTTTTCAGGAACATAACTATAACGTTAAGTGAGGAGTTACTGTATCACCTTTAAGATATAATTAATTGTATTTCATTTTGTGTGGATTGTTTGCAATTAAGCATTCGTTCAAGTGGGCCTTGTTTAGCTACATCCATCACAAAAATAAGCTCTTGGGTAAGGAGCAGAAAAAGGGTCTGAGCCAACCAATGTTTATTTTCATTATTAATCATTTATATTATGGTAGCTCCTAGATGCCCCAATCCAAAACCAGGGCCCCATTGTGCTAGACTCTGTTCCCTTCCCATCCTCCTTCTCCTTCACCTTCACGCTCACAGAGCTGTATATTTCTTTTGCTGTTGTTACATGCTAATGGAGCAGGCAGTATTTCTTGTCAAAGTCAGTCCCAGTCTGTAGTATTAGTGAACAGGTCAATAAGAAATTTATAAAGGCAGATCCTGGACGGATTTTAGGCAGGCTCTAAACTATGAATCTGAGGGAAAATGGTGATGCATCTTTTCTATAGAAGCCCATAACTAATGCATTTTTCCAGTGTGCAAGCCAAATTATGATTACAGAGATCTTCCATTGAAGTTATGGCAAAGCTCCCAGTGACTTTGTTGGGAGCAAGATTGGGCAGAGTGGTAGTGATCCTGGAAACCTTACTTGTTGCGATATTAGAAGCAGAAAATACTTTATATTTTAAGACCCAACGGATGCACATGTAAGGGGACTGTTATCCCCTTACTAAGGGTACGTCTACACTTACTTCCTGGTTCGGCGGCAGGCAATCGATCTTCTGGGATCGATTTATCGCGTCTTGTCTAGACGCGATAAATCGATCCCGGAAGTGCTTGCCGTCGACGCCGGTACTCCAGCTCGGCGAGAGGAGTACGCGGCATCGACGGGGGAGCCTGCCTGCCGCGTCTGGACCCGCGGTAAGTTCGGACTAAGGTACTTCGAATTCAGCTACGTTATTAACGTAGCTGAATTTGCATACCTTAGTCCGAAGTGGGGGGTTAGTGTGGACCAGGCCTAACATTCAGTGGGGGTGTTTTGGTTGGCTAGCTCCCAGTACTAAAAGGGGAAGGGTCGATGGGAAATTAGGACCCTGAGACTGACAGTCCCCAGGGGCAATGGGGAGAGGCCAACGCTCCAGGTCAGCCTGATTGACAGGACGGGCAGGCTAATCAAGGAGTCAGGAGGCCAGGGGGGTCCTGTCCTCGGTGTGAGCTGGAATTGCCTGGGTCAGACAGAGTGGGGCTGAGCTAAGGAGAGAGCAGGGGCCCAAGCTACTGGGAGCAGAGCTGCTGGGAGCAGAGCTGCAGCTCCAAAGCCAGAGCACAGCCCAGAGAGAGCAGACCTGCCCTGGGAGGAGAGCTGCAGCAACCAGAGCCAGAGGGGCCAGAAAAGCAGCCCAGGGAGCTGGAGGCAGAGCAACAGCAGCAGCCGGGCTGAGACAGTGTGGAGCTGGAGCCGGGGCTGGAGCAGTCCAGAGCCGGGTGCGATGAGCAGCTGGGAAGAGTGAGGGGGACCCTGGGCAGTGGGCCCAGCACAGGGAGACGCCTCAGCCAAGAGGCTCTGCAGGCCAGACTTGGAGGGGGATCGTAACCCTGACAGGGCGGGGGCGGGGGCGACGCTGGGAAGAAGGGTCCTGCCACCTAGAGCCTGAGAGCATGTGGCCACCGCCAGAGCAAGTGTCCAACCCGCAGCGTCTCTGCAGCACAGCCAGGGCCTGAGAAGGAGGCCTGGGACCTACAAGGAACAGACTGTGACCTGCCCTGACATTCCAGAGACACTGTTTGTGATGTTCCCTGCCACAGAGCGGGGTGATGTGTTTCCTTTAACCTTTCCCATTTTTCCTTATTCCTTTTTAAACTAATTGTTAATTAAATAAACTGTATTGCTTTAAATGCAAACCAGATGCAGGGCCAGATCCTCACCTGGTATAAATCAGTATAAGTCCATTGACTTCAATAAGGCTATGCCAGTTTACACCAGCTGAGGATCTGGTTTACTGAAGTGATGTTCCCCATACAAGACCAAGCCTTGCTTCCTTTATTTACATGAAATATGCCAATTGGATACATTTGTAAATTAGGCAAATAGCATTTAGTTCACCGTGGCTGAGCCTGCAGTCTAGTTTAGATGTGATCTAGGACTCAAAGGGGCAGATCATTGAAGTCAATAGAACTGTAACAGTTTGCACAAGCTGGGGATATGCCACCTAGTCTGGAGGTACCATGCTTGTGCGGCTCTCTGGACAGAACTTTGACTGAATCTGGCATGTTCTTTCCAAACTCCTGCCTCATTAGTTCAGCTTAGAGGGGGTAAAACATCTGTTTCTAAGTAGAGCTGTGTGGTTACTGACTTTTTTTCTGCAAAATCTCTACATCTGCCCATTTAAGACCAATGGTTTATAAGAGCTGGAGTGGGGCATTTGCAAACTTCATCTCATTAAAAAACAAACCAAACCAAATAAAATCAGGAAGTAACAGCATAAGAGATTATGGGCTACAAATGGCAGAAGCTTGTGTGCCAAGATTGGATAGGAACAGTGCTTTGGTGTGATATAAATGAAAGGGCAAAAAACACAAACACACCCTTGTATTGGCAGAGATCCTTATTGTCCCCTGTAAGGAAGGTACCATGGCTGGAGAGCCTTCGTGTGTCAGCAGAGAAAACAGGTTACGCACAACATAATGGCAGAGACTAGTACCGCGACAGCAATGACTAGACCTCTCCACCCCTAATTCATTAGAAATCATAACTTTTCAAGCCTCGCCTGTTTATCTTAAGAGATATTGGGCCAAATTTGTCCCCAGCAAAATTTCCAAAAATGACTAATGATTTGGGGGACCTTTAGCTTCTGGGTGCCCAACTTGACATGCCTTAAATGGACCTAACTCGCAGAGGGTGGGTTTACAACACTTGCTGAAAATCAGCCCTCTTTAAGGTGCCTCAAGTTGGGCACCCAAAATCACTTGTGAAAATGTTTACCTCTTTTGTGTAACTCCATCACCACTCAGCACTTCACTGGATTGTGCCTTATGGAAATAATTTAGCTTTAGATGTTGACAAAGAGAAGTTATAGAGTAACTCCATTCCCAGTGACCTGATGTTTTGTATTCATTTCCATTTCTCTATCTGCCATGTGCTTCTGGAGACTAACCCTGTTTTATCAGACTCATTATTTTCTAGAGAGCAAGAGTGGAATGGCAGAATGTACTGTACATCCCACATCTCCCATGGCCCTACTAGTTGCCCATCACATCAAGTGTCCTGGGGTACTTGAGGGATTAAAGCCTGGGTCATGTGGCTGGCATAATGGCTAAGATCCAGATTTTTAAAGGTACTTAGGCCTTGCTGTGCTCATCATTGCAATGCCTAACTAATTTAGGAGCCTAAATCTCAATGGCAAAAGGAAACCAAAATCTCATTGACTATTGATGAGATTTAGACTCCAAAGTGCCTGCATTACTTTTGAAAATGAGATTTAGGCATTATGATGTTGAGCGCAACAACACCTAAATACCTTTAAAAATCTGGACCCGAGTCCTTAGCAAGGGAGGCTAGTTTCATTATGACAAGACTAAATGAGAAGTATAATGGCTCCTTCTTATATTGCCAGAAGTCTGTCCTGGTAGAAATTCCCATACACTGTGATTTGCAGAGCTGGCCTCTTGGAGATATTTAAAGGCACCTCATGCTGTTGAACATCAAACTTCATTACTACTTAGGCATACCTATCCTCTTTGGCTGCAGTGTGCATGCACATGTATGTAGGTGCCCATGGTACATTACATCACCATGGTTTCCAGCAGGTGTTAAAAAGAAGTGGGAGAGTCTGAGCCCTAAAGCCCCAGTAGAGCTACAGGGGAAGTTTAGCTCTGAGTAAATAGTAGGCTGTTTTAGTCTCTGGGACCAACCACTAGAGGGAGACATAATCACATGCACTTAGCCTGTGTATTACATTTGTACAGGCTTTAATGGGGGGTGGGAGGAAAGGAGAAGAGTGCTACAGGACAGATGTTCGATGGAAATACTCAGGATTTCCCAGTTGACAAAGGGAAGCTTATCTGTGGCAGTGGCTGTAGAATTTGGTGCATCAGTGCTAGGCAGACTTTCCTTATCAGACCTAGAAAGGGCTGTTTGTTGCTTGTAAATAGTTCACTTTCTCAGCACCATCTGCTTATTCTCTTGGTAGGATTTTTTTTCTCTTGGTAGGATTTTTTTTAAGTATTCATTAGACTCCATCTAACTGCAGTCTCAGATTCTGCCAAAGCAGAACAAGCTATGAGTCAGGCTAGCGTGTAGAGCCTGGTGCATTCCAGCATCCCTGGTTCAGGCTTTAAAGTTCGTCATCAAGCTTGAAATTGAAACCAGAGGAGCAAGCAGCGGGATCTGAGCTCGTAAATCAGCTGGTAATGGATGGATTGTTCCCTGCCTTTTCCTGGGGAAGAAAGGAAAACTCAAGGAAGGGCGCTAGAGCAGCCTCACAGTGCCACCTCAGTGCCACGGGCAGAGCCCTGATACAGGCGGGCATGAAGCCACCCCACATACTGCAGGAAGCAACTCAACATGTGGACGAATGAGCATGCCACATGAGTATGCCACATATCGGGGAGGGAACTAAACTGCACAGGGCTTGTGGTTAAATCCAAACCGATTCTTGCCATAATATTCCAAAAGCATTTTAAAAATAACAGTGGGATTTACTGCCTGTCCTGATTCTGGTGAACAGTCTGGCTGGAAGAAGTGGGAGCTTTACAACCAGCATGTGGCCTGTAACTTTTCTTTTCTGCTTCAACCATCTAATATCCTGCCACTAGGGGGAGAGTCAAAGTGAACCTCAGAACTAACAGCTACACCCCAACTCCTGAAAAATAATTTCCAGATCGTTGTTCGAATATGGGTCAAATTCAGCTGTCAGGGAATGCAGTGTAAATCTGGAGTAATTCCACTGAGTCTGGATTCACACCAGTGTCACAGGCAGCAGAATTTGGCTTTATGTGCTTAGACTGCAATGGCATTTTGAATACATTATTTGAAAAGCAGGTCACATTGTACTTGAGAGGCCGGGCCTGAGATCATGGTTGTGCTTTTTCCCTGCAGTAGCTGGTTATTTGACAGACGCCATATGAGCCCAGGGATAGCTGTCTGAGGGGGCTGGTTGTGATGCTATGCACTGGTACAGGGCAAACACAGAGTCCTGAATTTGGCTCTCGGAAGTTGTGTAAGGCCCCATCTGCTCTGGCCTCAGAGCTGGGTTTAATCTCTGAAGCTAGGCAATGTGGGTGGGGCTAAGCTGTATGATAAACCAGTCTAACGTGTTCTTAAATATGCCTGAGTGAGAGGCATAAAGGGAAAAGTGATTTTCAGATCTTTGGTTTTAAAATAGATATTTAAGGGTTAAATATATTTTATGGGTAAAATTTTCAAAACTGCCTAAGTTCCATTTGCCAAAGTGAAATAGGCCCTTAGGGGCCCAACTCAAAGTCAATATGATTTAGGCACTTAGGAGTCTAGGTCATCCTGACTTTCAATGACACTTGGGCTTCTACAGACTTAACTCACTTTTGAAAAAGGGACTTAGGCTCCTATGTCTCCTGGGCACTATTGAAAATGTTACCCTATACCTAGAAGTCTGTTAGGGCCTGAGTGAAACCTTCATGGGACAGGGAGTTCCACAGCAGCAGGTGTGTGGGTATGGATGTAAAAACAAAATCTTCCCCTTACAGGCTGTGGATCTGTAGCAGAATTGCCCTGTATCCACTACTCAGCCTCAGGGCGTGAAGGGGTGGTTGGCTTGTGAATCTGTGTAGTCACAGAGCCACTGGATACCTTCTTTCTCCGAACAGCTTTAGCTTGGTCATGCAAAGCTGCTGCCAAGCACAGGTCTATGACAGGCTCCCCACATCCTGCACAGCAGACTGGGCCAGTCCGGCTGCCCATGTCGCATTATGCTCCTGAGGAGTGTGGAGTGGAGAAGGTGCAGAGGGGAAGAAGCAGAATTTGATCCTCAACATGTTAGAGGCAAGATGCAAAACTTTGAATGGATTGGGGTGGGATTTTCTAAAGCTCTCAATGTTGTGCTAACTCTGCTGTCATTGGCTCCAGCGATTATATCAGTCTTTGATTAAAAACCAAAAACAATAATTAAAAACTGTACATTTTACAAGCTCTTTGTGGAAGTCTGTAAGGATGGCTTATCTCCAGCTTTCTTGGAAACCTGGGTTCATGCTTTGCTTGCCAGTCTGAGACAACAAGCTTCAGTGCCAAAATAATGATGTCTATCAATTAGACCTTCTGGACTAAGACTGAATGGCATGTGACCTTTCTGCACTTGTCCTACACTTCCTTATTTCTGTAAGTTTCCAAGGGCAAGTATACATTTGAGGAAAAGGAATCCATTTGTATGCAGTATACATAATGCTGTGTGAAAATGGCCCTATGAGAAAGGATTAAAAAGATGACGTTCCCATTCCAGGACTTAAAATGGCCTTTCCAGCTCTAGAAAAATAACTAGAGAAAGGTTCTTTAGTTCTGACATTAACAATTTTATTGCCATGACTGGGTAATAATCTAAAAGGAAAGTTGAAAAGTTAAGTTTTTTTAATCATAAATTTGGAATGTTTATCCAGTAAAGTATCTAGTGAAGGAGACATTGCTACTGAGGTCAGTGGTCTCTCTAAAGAATGCCTGAGAGCAGAGATTACATATAGCGTGTACATTCCCACTGGATTTAACACTATGTTGTATGTAAAATGGAGCCTTAATTCTTTGTTTAGTTTGCTTGCTTTTTATATACACCTCTACCCCGATATAACGCTGTCCTCAGGAGCCAAAAAATCTTACTGTGTTATAGATGAAACCACGTTATATCGAACTTGCTTTGATCCACCGGAGTGCCCAGCCCCCGGAGCACTGCTTTACCGCGTTATATCCGAATTCATGTTATATCGGGTCACGTTATATCGGGGTAGAGGTGTACCTTCAAAATAACTAATGGCCGAGTTCTGAAGCTGTCATACGTCAGTAGACATGGGGATTTAGATGAGGCTACTCATGAGTCCCAGAACTGCAAGACTGGGCCCTAAATCTAGGAATGTGTATTTAGCACCTGATCTGCACCACTGAAGTCAATGGCAAAGCTCCCCTTAAACTCAATGGTGCAGGATCAGGCCTGTAGTCTCTCTACAAAATGTGCTGGAGTCCATTGCTCCCAAGCTTTTCAATTAATGAGAGGGAGAAACCAATCTTTGATCACATGAATGTGATTAGAGCAAAACAAAGCACTGTTTGCAAAATGAGATGTAGGCCAGGTCTATACTAGAAACTTTTGACAGTAGAATAATATCGGACAGGGGTGTGATTTTTAATGGCATTTTTATACTAGTGAAAGCTTTAGAGTACATGCAGTTATTTGGGAGCAAGAGGATGGGGCACAAAAAAAAAAATGGTTTTTGCTGGTATAGCTTATTACATTCCGAGAACTGGTATAAGCTATACCAGCAAAAACACATTTTTGCCAGTAAAACTGCACCTCTAGTAGGTGGATTTGCCAGTATAGCTAGCTATATTGGCAAACTTTTTCAAGGTGTAGACTAGATATTTTCAGAAGGTAATTCATTCTCTTTACTTAGTTTTGGTTCCATCTACAGTGGAGATTGAGTTTGGTTAAAATGGTGTAGAAACCATTCCTGCCAGCACAGTTTGTCTGGCCACCATGCAGCAGGCATAAGTCCTGCAGTCTGATCCATGTACTGTAGGCAGATTCATGTGAAGCTCCATTGATAGCCACAAAGCTCCAAATGGGCACAGGGGTTGGCATATGTGGATCCAATTTCAGAATCAGGGCCATAGTTCCTTATGTAAAGTGCTGGGCACACTTGAGGCTACTGCATAAAAGGATTAAATTGTGATAAGACAAAATACAATAACTCCCTTTGTCTTTCACAAACCTGAAGAAAGGGAGCACCTCGTATATCCTACCCAGTCAATGCCAGTACTATGCAGCTAAAGCAAAATTATTGATCAGAAATAATAAATAAATAATAGTAGTAATCAAAATAAAGATAGGGGAAAGTAAGCATCAAGCAGTATATGACAAATTTAGAGTGATCTATGTAGGACCAAAAAATAAAAATGGTTTTTGGGTACTATGTGTCTAACAAAGTCAACATCCAAAGTAAAAGACAAAGTAGACCAGTGACATAACACATCCTCTACTCAGTCACTTGTGTCTCATATTACAACATTATGGAAGGATGGTACGGAATTTTCTCAATCTATACCTATTAGGGATCTGAGATGATGTTCAGACTTCAGGCCTGATATTCACCTTGAGCTCAACCTGGCCTCCATTTTTGTGGATAGTGTTCTGTAGCAGTAGATAGCTGAGCCCACATTTTGCTGCATGCAATGAACTGTGGGTGCAAATATTTATTAATTATATGAGTAGCCATCTGATATGTTGGTACAAATAGGTCAGGAGAGATCTAATTACTAATATATGTATCCACAAGTTATTGCAGGAAGCAAAACTCAAGTACAATTATTTTCAGACATACACTAAATGGAAGCAAGTGTGTTTAATTAACAGAAATGGGATGTTTTACTATTTTATACAGGCACTAATGCCTTCTCTAGCGATAGTATAATGAGTACAAATAAATTTCTTGGAGTCATTTAAAAAACATAACTACTAGTTTAAAAGGACAAAACATCAGCAGAAACATTTGCAAGAAGTCAATGAATCATATTTTCCTCATAAAATTGTTGAAACTGTTGTGCCCAGAAACAAGCAAGTATGTGACGAGGGTAGGAAAAGTTTAGGCATAAACACAAACAGAAATTAGGTTTTTCTTTGCGGGGGATGAGGGTAGTTTGGCTTTAGGAATATCCTAATACTAACAGATTCTGAGTACTGCAGGCAACCTGAGCTGAGTTTTAGTACCTCTTGCTGAGTATAGTTGAATCTTTGGCCCTATAGCCTGGTTATATGAGAACGGTGCAGCACAGTGTTAAAGTGTCTTTGTGGCATTGCAAGTTGTTAAAATTGGGACAAATTAGCTTATTCCCTTACATCAAAAAATACAAAATTTATTTTGAGGGAATTAGAATCTCAATGCAGCAAAATCAGACACTTAACATTTGACTGAGTTAATCTCTGACAGTTTGGGAGAGTTGCTTAAGCCCCATCAAAATGTGGACACTTAGACTCTCAGTCCCTGTCCTTTTTCCTCTCAGCCCAACCCTTCTACTGGCCTTAGATGTATTCCCCTAACAATTCCATCACCCAGTAGCCTGCTCCTTACATTCAGTCTGATGTCTGGTATTTTACATGTGCTGGGCCCCAGTCAGCCGCTGTCATCCCATTTTATGCTTTCTGGGACTTCTGGGATTGGGAAAGTACCTCTGAGTCTGACCCCAAGGGTTAACTCCCAAAATTTTGAGATTTGAAGACATTGACCCACCCAGCAGAGATTACCAGGTTAGTAAACTTCTGAGATTGATTTTCAACTAAGTTTTGCTGGAGGTCCTTGTCTGAGTCACTCCTAACCTGAGGGAAGAACTGGTTTGAGATATGGCCAGGTGCTTTTTTCCAGGAGCAGTTGTAATGCAGTTCAGCACTTTTATATAGACACACTGGCTTGCAAAAACTCTGTGAGCCTCTCTCTAGAGAACTGTGCTTATAAATCCTCCCTGCTAAAAAAAAGATGCTACCACGATATCCTACTTAAGGCCTTGTAGTCAGAAGAGTGAACTGAGCTATGAGTCACCACCAAAACTATGTAAACGTTTTTTGTACCATGAGATGATTTGACTTTATCACAGTTATTTCAAAGTAAATAAAGATACCCCCACCCCCTTAATGTTTTCTCTGAGGTTATTTCAGTTCCCTTTTATTCTGATGAGAAAAGCTTCTGTTTTTGCAAATCCTGCCAGTGAATTTCTTTGAAACATAACCCTAAATGTTGTAACTAAAGGGACATATTCAATCCAGCTGAGAATTGAGCCCACGTGCGTTTAAGTAAGTTCAGGGCTGATCATGACAGTCACAAGGCCTGGTTCTCCTCTCATTTATATCCACTTTGCACGAGTGTAACTCCTTGGAGTTCAATAGTGTCACCTGATTTACACCAGTATAAATGAGAAGAGAATCAGGCCCAAGGTTTTTTGAAGAGTAGTTTAATTACAGCATCAAGTGTGATTTTGGGATCTGTAAGTTTCACACTTCCTAGCCCTTCGAACTTGGGGCTCAGACTTGCAAGTCCTTCCTGCATGGGGCCTCTCACAATCTTCCAACCCCCACAAGCCTCCCTCCTTTTGTCTGTGGTGTATTACCCCCTCCCTCAAAGTCTGCAAATCTCCCTTTAAGAGCTCTTCAATGTCCATTACCAAACCGGCTTGAGGAGTAAATAAAATAAGGCAAGGTTCTCCTCCATACTCCTCCACCCCACTGTCAGACTCCCAACCCCAAGGAGCGGAAGACTGGACCTAGGACTCCAGTCCAGCTTTCATGGGGTATGCAGGCAATAACCACAAAGCCATTCCTTTTGTTTCTTCCTCTAATGACTTGTTAGGCAATGATATTTTTCAGTAAGTTGCGTGTTTATTTCAGCCCAATGATCATGATAATGGAGTGATTGTTCAAAGAGTTATGAGCTTCTGAAAACTGCAGGCAAGAATGAAAGCTGTAATGCAACCTGAAACACAGTGATGGCCACCAGACGCCCACTCACAGCCAAAGAAACTAAAAGCCCCGTGCTGTCTGATTAAAATGTGATTGGGGCACACCTAACAGGGCCACGTGGGAGGGTTTCCATTGACTTCACTAGGAGTTGCATCAGACCCTTTGAGATCTTGTGGAGCTAAATGTACTAAGAGAAAAGATACTTAGTGCCCAGGCCCTTTTGTCTTGAGTGGCTGTTGCAAAGTAGATGCTGTTTGGCCCCACTGCCTGACTGTTGGATCTTGGTCTAACACCTTTCAACTGCTTTCCATTGGCTTACTCGTGAACTCCCCAAAGCCTGGACAAGCCAGTGAAACATGCAGGGACCTAGAAGTCGTAGAACTCAAGTAGAGGCAACAATTAGCTGAAAAGCTGCAGGTAAAATGGTCACTTCTCATTCAGGTTCAAATGATCAGATGGAAAAATATACATGGGCATCGTCATGTGAACTATTTATATAGTTACTATCGCTGCAGATAATAATACTTAGAGGCCTTATACTGGGAAGGCCCTTAACTTAGCCTAGAATTCAGGAGATACGTTCAAAATCTCTCATTCCTCCTGGGAAGCGCAAGTGCTTTACATAGGAGGATAAGTGTCATCCTCCTCATCCATTGGGAAACGGAGGTACAGGGAGGTTGGGTACCATGCCTGCATTTGCACAGCAAGTCACTGGGTAGAGCCAAGAATAGAACCCTGCTCTCTGGACTCCAAGACTGCTGTGCTATTAATTGAAGCCATGCTACTGAGGCGAGAGCCAGAGCAGAGGCACACTGAGCTCCAGGGATCTTGGCTCTGGAACTCATTCCACAGTGCAAGGCACATACCTCTCCCCCATGGAGTAATTTGGTCACAATTCCATGAGGCATTCTCCTCTCCCGCGAATATTTCTGCAGAAGGGGATGCTCTGGCTCTCACATTTTACTCAAGCAAAAATTCCCCACTGACCTCAATGGGAGTTTTGCCCGAGTAAGGAGAGAGTAAGAACGGAGAGAAGATGTCAGGGTTTGGCCCTCTTCATGGCCCCATTAAAAAAAGAAAGCAAAGCTGCTAGCTATGGTGTTTACATTACACCAGCCTGTGGGGGGCGGGAGGGGAATTCTTCTGTATATTAACTGCCTAGGATGATTTTCTACAGCTGTTTTGTGGATGTGTCTGTTACTTGTATTACAGTATGAATTCTATACATATACAGTGGAGAACATAATTCTCCAGGAAACAAAAAAGAGTATGACTGATGGGAAACAGAAGTGAGGGATCCCAGGGAAATTAAACTCACCAGAAGGGGAGAATGAGCCTGAGTTTTACTGATGGAAGACGAGGTTCTGCCATGGGCTCAAGCACCACAAACGAGGGCTCCGATCCTGCCATTAGATCCACATGTGTGTGTGTGTGTGCACGCTTCATCCATGTGGTGCCCCATTGACTTCCGTGGGGCTCTGTATGGATGTAGGGCTCTTTTTTCATGTCCCTGATTGCAGGGCTGGGGCCCGAGTCCTGTTCTGGTATCCCAGACTGACTTGGGAGTACATGGGTTGCATCAACCTCCTTCTTCGACAGTAGGGCTGTTGCAAATTGTAGGAAGTACTGCATGAGATACTGGGAGCCCTCCAGCCCCACTGGCTTCTGCAGCAGTTGAGGGTGCTTGGCCTCTTATAGGATGAGGTCTAGAGTTTGCTAAAAAGATCAGCAAATACCTGAAGGCGTGAGTGTGTTTCAGATGACACCGTTGTTTATTAATTATATTGTGTGACAGAGAAAATGTGTTCAGCAGACAAATCTTTTCTTATAGCAACTCTAGTGCCTGCTGTATTGCTCAGTGGTTTCTCCTCCCTGCAGTCCAGCACTGGCTCAACCTGAACTGCCAAGCAGGTTTAGACTCATCTGTTTTTCTGTTTATTTCAGGAGGCCACAGACTTCCTGACCAGTTATCATGTCAGTGAAATTGACATTTGTCTCTCCCAGCGATGGGGGTGGAATCAGCAGGAGCTGTTCCTTTGCTGGATTCAGCACGGTGCAAAGCAGAAAGTTAGCGTAAGTAGAATAAAAAGTGAAAACAAATACATGCACCCTGAGCAGTCAGATATTAGACACAGGTCAACACTTTTTGCCAACCTAAATCCTCCCTTCATAAGGTGTGCCTTACTTTTTTTGTCCTCAATGGATGAATCTGTTGTTATGCACAGTTAAACAGCTACTTCACCATGCTCTAGAGATGGCTGCACTTCAGTGGTGATTGAAGCAATCTTTGCATATCAGTTTTAGGCTGCAAACTGCTTTGGGATGAAAGATGCGTCTAAAGTACTATTTATCATTATCATTGTCACCCAATGTTTCTGCAGAGTCAAAAGCAGGTCAGACTGTATGGATCATTCTTCCATCTGGCAGGAAGAGCACAGCTGAGTTCCCCTAAAATGGGTCTGACGTGTTGAGGGCAAAATTGTACTTACCAAGAAATACCTGCAAAATCTATTTTGCGAACTTGCTGCTAGATACTGATTTAAAGGACATGCATGGGAATTATAAGGGAGCTGCTCACATCTCACACAAGAAGCAGGGTTGTGACAGATCCATGTTTGGATGGGATCCCAAAGAGAACACTGAATGCTGCAAGCATTGGTGTTAGAGGAGAGAACCCCCCTATTGAAGCTTTGAGTCTGTACCAAAGCAACAACCCTCTCCCAGCAGTGTGGTAGTGACTAGCATGCTTGTGCCAATGCCATCTATGAGAGGCGACGTAAAACTTCCTGACTCCTTATAGTCCTTAAAAATCTCATGGCACTTTTCAGTAGAACAGGGGTGTTAGCTCTAGGTCCTGGTTAAAATCTAACTGAAGTAATTACATTCAGTGCACCTAAATTCCTCCTGCAGTTATTTATATTAAATGGCATCTAGAGGCCCCAGATGAGATCAGGATGCCATTATAATAGGGACAGAGTAGGTCTCTTGCAGCTGAAATAGACAAGACAGACAAAGGGTGTGCAGAGGCACAGAGAAGATCAAGGGAACTGCCCAATGTCACACAGCAGTTCAGTGGCACAACTGGGACTAGAACCCAGTTCTCTCAGTCCCAGGACCCTATCAGCAGCGTGGCCCAGTAATCTTCCTTACTGCTTGTTCTAAATTATTGGGTAACATTGCTAGGTAGCGTTAAATAGCTGCCACTTCCACCCAAGAGTGGCTCGTGTTCCTGTGCTGACTTAAGCGATTCCTATATAATCTGTGAAATGTTTTTAGGATAATAATGCTATATAAATGGAAGATTTCTAGCTGTCAACATATGCCAGAAAAATACCAAAGGGAACTGATTTGAATCATATAGAAGTGCTGAAAAAATATGTCACTAAAAGTATTCCACTTCTTAAAGCAATTCTTGAGTAACTGCTTGTATCTCAGTAAAGCACCTGGCACTTCTTATACAGTTCTTTGTATTTTCAAAGCACTGAACAAACTAATTAACCTTGTCACCAAACACAGCATTTATAAAATTGTGAGTTGAAATGAGAACCTGACACAGGTTGGTAACCTAATCTGGAAGTCTTTGCACATGAATTCATGAAATTCATTATGGAACCTGAATAATAATAGTCCTACCATAAGTCAGATGTCTAAAGTCACACTGATAACTAAACTGTCGAGAAAAACACAGACAGTAAATTACATAAACGGATTTGAGCTTGACATACATAGTGGGAGTTCTTACAGGGAAGGAGTCTAGCAGGAAAAGAGTTGAACAGCTGTTTCTATAACCAAATCACCTCCAGCAGGCAAAGAAAGCTCCAAATAAGCAAGTTTAGATTTCCCCTAAGATTACTCTGTTACTTTCAGCTGTAAAGCATTTCTAAACAATCAGCCTTTATACATTTTTTTTCCTATTTGCAAAATTCCATTGCCTCTTAACTCTTTCAATAGAGGAAAGTTTTGCTCAAGGATGAGAATTCAGACATTTAGGAAAGTATTTTGAGACGATGCTAAGTGTTAAGAGCAAGACATTGCTAGGTGAAACACCAGAGGACTTTCCCCAGCAAAGTGAACATATTTACTCATTGCCTTTCCCGTCACAAGCTCTCTCACTAGCACTTTAGAATGACACAGTAGGAGATCACAGGCAGACTCCTTTCTGAGCATACACTGACCATATGTTGCATTTCTACAGCAGCTTCCATCTGAAGCTCTCAAAATGCTTTAGGCACGTTAATTTACTTACCTTCCCAACACCCTGCAAGGGAGATAAATATTGTTATTCCCAACTGTAAAATGGGGAAATTAAGACACAGAAAGCCCAGCTCCTTGTAAGTATTTAGGCACCTAACTGAAGGACCTACCCAAGGGTCATAGAGCAAGCCTGTGACACAGCTAGAACCAATCCCCAGACCATCCTTCCTCACACCTTGAGTTTCATGCACCTTCTTTATGGTGGCCCATTGCATAATTCATGGGCCAGCTCTAGAATTCAGATTTTTGTCATTTCGCCAGGTGTGTCCAATCCAGGATTTACTCAGCACTCAAAAGCTGAGGGAGCCTCAACTCAACCCAACGACACAATCTGAATAGATGTCAGGAGTGGGGAATTTCCCTAGATTAACTTTGTCAAATAAAGGCTTGGTTTAAAGGAAGGAGTTAAAAGCAAATAGAAGGGGGAATTAATCAAACCAGCTACAAATAATCAGGGTTTATGAAGTTATAAAGCGGGAGGTAAACCAGCCAGGAATCTATCAACAGGAGACAAGTGTCAGCAGTGATTTCAAAGCCTATTCTGGGCTCGGTTTACCCATCACAGGTATATGACTAAAGACTACAGGTGCTATTGTTCTTCATAGTTGCACAGCAGGCCCATTATGTAATGACATTTTACAGGATTTCTGAGCTAAGTGGGATTTGATTTTGATTTTTAATTGCTTTAAAAAGATGTAATGTGTCTGTCATAGAAAGCCAGCTTGGGTTAGGAAAAAAACCCCACCTTGATTTAAAAACAAAACAACAACAAAACCTAGTTTATAATCTGGGCCTGGTAGACTTCTGGCATATTTTGAAACTTTCAGACAAAAAATATAAATGAGTGAATATTGAAACAGGTGTTGAGAGCAGCCAAGCAGTAGCTATTTCTGAAGTCCTTTTATAACATATCTTTGCTAGACTGCCTAATAGCACAGAACTGGTCTGTTAATGTACTTTTAATCGTGTATATGATCCCTTTAGTTGATGAGAGTGGACCATTTGTCAGGGGATTAGTGAAACTTGGAGAACAGCAGTGCCCAAGATCTAATCCTGACTCTGACCCCAACTTCTTTCCTGACCTTGAGTAACCCACAAACACTCTGCCTCAGTTTCTCCATTTTACAGATGGAGATAATAACAATTGGGTCCCAGTTCTACAAACCTACCCTGTATGAATGTGTTTACAGGATCAGGGCATAAGCTATCTTGTGAGCAGATCACAAGGATTAATTACTGAGTGTTTGAACTGCAGTCTGTGAATCGGTAGTACATAAAAATCTATTTCTGGTTCCCCCAAATAATGGGGAAGTGTGTGTGTAATATAAATTAACAACAGAAGAGACATACTTGACTCCTAGTGGTCTCCCTTGAAGCCAGGAAATTCTAAGTTATCACTCGTAACCTAATCTTCTCTATCTTCCTTTGGCCTCTCATCCCACTGAGCTGTAGCCATTTCTTGGCTTTGATGGGTTAAAGACAAACCCTGAACCACTCTCTGTTATGGATCTAATACAGGTCCTGATCCTGCTTCCCTTACTCACTTAAGTAGTCCCACTGTTTTCAATGAGACTGCTCCTTTGAGTAAAGGTTTGCAGGAGCAGCTCTGTAACTAGCATTGTAGTAGCTATATGTGTGAGACTTTCTTCCAGCTCTGAGGTGGTGCTGATTTTTTTTTTCCCCCCTTCCCTACAGAAAGTCTCTCAGCAGGAATTCAGTGAGGTCTAAAATGTCTGTGAAATCCTCCAAAATGTATCCCTCCCTGCAGAGAGGGGCTGTCATCTGGGATCCAAAACCACAGCAGGTGAAGAAAATTTTTGAAGCTTTGAAGAAAGGACTTAAGTAAGGACTTTTCAAGTATTAATTTGTTGGAATTTGACTTCTTTAGTGTTTTTGTTACTGCCAAAACTTTGTTCCTTATACTCTAGCTCTGGGGTAGGCAACCTATGGCACATGTGCCAAAGGCGGCACGAGAGCTGATTTTCAGTGGCACTCACACTGCCTGGGTCATGGCCACTGGTCCAGGGGGCTCTGCATTTTAATTTAATTTAAAATGAAGCTTCTTAAACATTTTAAAAACCTTATTTACTTTACATACAACAATAGTTTAGTTATATATTATAGACGTATAGAAAGAGACCTTCTAAAAATGTTCAAATGTATTACTGGCATGCAAAACCTTAAATTAGAGTGAATAAATGAAGACTCGGCACATCACTTCTGAAAGGTTGCCAACCCCTGCTCTAGCTTAATGGTCCAATACAGCAACCCTTGTAATCAATGGCAAAGCTCCTATTGTCTTCGTTAGATACAGAATTGGGCCTTTAGTAAACACACTACCTAGTGGCAAACACATTTATTTGGGACCAAATCCTCCCTCATGCCAAGGATTTTATCCTGCTTCTATTAATGGTAATAGTTAAACTCTGTGATGTCCATGGGTCTAGCATGGAGCTCTAGAAACTTCATTAGGTACCTAGCCATCACTGAGTAGACAAAGAGTAAATGGAATCATCTTAACCTTTGTGTGGCTTTATAATTCCTCTCAGTGCTTCTAATCTGTGGGAACCATGCTGGCATGCAGCTCCTTCAAATACAACATTGGCATCTCCAGGATTTTAATACCATGGGAGATTTTAAGCTAAGAACATAATAAAAAAAGTACTGAAATTATTTACCATAAATGTAAACACCTCAACTACTTAATTGTGTTCACATAGTTAAAACACACTTGGTTTCCCTCAAGGACTGTAATGTCTTAGACTTTTAAAAAGTTACACCAGTGTCTAGTTAATGGAATTAAATTAACAATAAAAATTCTAAACCTAAAAAAAAATTGATTTGACTCCAATATTTTATTAGGGCTTGGGGACACTAAACTGTCAGATGGATTAGAGTTATGGTCCCAATTCTGTGAAGAACATCACACAGTCAGACTCCTGAGCAAGCTCCTTGCAGAACTGAGTAACTAATTAAAGCTGTCTGCAGAAAACAGCTGCATCTAATAATTTAAAGGCCAAATTTTAAGCAGATGCAAACTAAATCCATTTGTTCTTGCTGGAATGTTTTTTGTTTTTAGATAGTAACAGCAACTAGCCCTTAAGTCTAATGACCCTTCTGGGTGCCTCCTCACCAACTGAGCATCTTAAAATGCTGCAAAAACCTAAAATGACTTTAATAAAAAAAAAACAACCTCTGACTACCACTGCATTGAGCTGTTATCAGCAAGTGTGGAGAGCAGAAAATTGAATGCTGGAGTCACTTTTTGTGTACTAACAGGAATGTGTTCATAATAGTAAGACAATAAAATACATCAACAGAGTAATTTTGGAAAAGTGCAGGCTGCTTAATATAAACACATCAAACTGTTCAGGTTCTGTGTCTTGTAAAGCAGCATTTTCCAGAAGGTGATTGTCTACAGCTCTTTAAATACAAAAGGGGAAAATAGACTTACTCAAGTCTGTTCTGAATTAAAATGAAGTTGGAAGAGGATCAGCTTAGGGGGAGTTTTGTCTTCTGGGAGCTGCCATGGGGCTCATTGAAGCCAATAACTGCTGAGCACTCAACACTTTGCAGGGTAAGGCCCCTGCTTTTTAATTGGGGTGGAAAAGCAACAGTAGTATCAGGAAGTAGCCAATGGCTGCTCTAGGGGACAGCAAAGGTAGCATTCAGCCCCCAGCTGCTCAGATAAACAAAGGGAATGTTTAAGAGGTGCTGACTGCTCCCATTAACTTTGGCTGAAGCTGCAGATGCTCAGCACCGCTGAAAATCAAGCCCAGAGGACTGAAGTGTTCAGTGTTTCAACCCTTTGGCCTTGTGAGCTACAGCTGGCTAATGAGCTGCTCAGGTCTCAGTCAGCTCTGCAGCTCCTCCCTTCCCAAATGGCAGCTTCTGCTCCAGCCGCAAGGGTAACAAGGAGCGTGGAGCTCCAGAACGCTACCTTCCCTACCCCAGTGCTCCTCTGGGAAGCTAAGCAGGAAGCCAGCAGCATGGCCCAAAGCTACCTTTCCCTTCTGAGGAGACAAAGAGGCTGGGAGACACCTCCCTCTCCCACTTCTTGTTTCCCCACTGTGGGTGGCCAAGCAAAGGGGAGGTGGCAGGAGAGAGTAAGACATGGGAGCAGGCCCAGGCATGAGGGCTCCTCTGAAGGGATTGTGGCTCATGCAGGTAAAGGGTTGTCCTGAGGGGAAGAAGGTCGATGCAGGGAGGCTCCTGTTGAGCAGGCAGGGGCACATAGACGTACAGCGTGGGTGTAAGGAGATGTACTATTTTGTTTCCTATGTACAGCACTTTTCAGCATTAGGAGGGCCCCTGTTCCTCCTTTGAATGCCTCAGGGCAGCCTGTCCCAAGATGGCGGCTGTCGCAGTGAGTTGCATGCTGTGCCCGCTCACTTGCACTTTTGCTGTTTCTTGTTTCTCTTACTTAGTCTAAAACAAATCCCTCAGAACGAGGCTCTGGCTGTGTTCTCGGTGTGGGGGAAACAGAACATGAAGCTCTTGGAGCTGGGAGGGCACGTGAGGGGATGAGAGGTAGCAAGGAGGGCAGCAGCTTCTAACCCACATGAAGCCCATCTTCTTTTCCAGCTGCCATGGCTCCCCTTCCCATTTCCAGCTGTTCATTCAGCTACACCAGCTCAGCCCTTCCCAACCTCTGGCTACTCTTGAGGTGGGGGCGCAGAGAATCTCTTCCCTCCCTCCACCTGGCCCTCTTAAATCTGTTCCTGGGAGTATCCTACTGCACATGCTAGAAGAAAATATCACTTGGGTTTTTTCCTCTCCAGTGAATACCTGCAAGTGCATCAGGCTGAGTTGGATTATCTGTCTGCTCGACACAAAGATACAAAAAGGAACTCCAGACTGGTAAGATGCTTCTTAGTATTAATCGCTTAGCTGGTTTAAAGAGAGCAGAGTTTTAAAAACAACCACTGTCTCTTGCCTTTGGGACTCAAAGGGGCTTTCCATTTGTTAATGCTGAAAGTGAGAGGCTAGTATTCTACCTAGTTGCTAAATTCACCAAGTAAGTCAAGGCTAGATGTGGGGAAAGAACCCAGGAGTCCTAACTCTCAGTATCCTGCTGTGTTCCCTGGATTGCACTCCTTCCCTTTTGGGACGGTAGCTAACTGCTGATTATTATCTGGCAAGTAATATACGTGCCTGGCTGTGTCTAGAAACTGAGGAGAAAAAAGGATTAGGCAAAACTGGTGAAACATTGATTAATAGGTCCTAGCAACTCTGATTCTGCTACATACAAAAATCCCCACAAAACCTTTGCTATTTGTAGTGCTAAGCTGTACAAAGCACTTCAGACTCAGAATTGGGACTGTCCTTGGGAACACAAAGTAACCTTCCAAGGCTGGATAAAGGATTCAAAAACCTCCCACCCACCTCGACCAATTTTCAAATCCTTACTATTTCTGAAAAATCATACTTGAGGTGCCTCAGTTTGGGCACCCAAAAATCAAGACACTGAAACTAAGAGGGTACTTTTGAAAATGTTGGCCTTGCTGTCTGCCCACTGTATTGCACAATGCTGCTTACAACGTTGTAACTCTTTAAACAAAGACTCGGTGCAGCGTGGGCAGTTGTTCTGGCAGCAGATGTGGAAATGTCTTTAATATGTGCAAATGAATTCACAGGCAACTTGTCATATTTGTCTTTCAGGCTTTCTATTATGATCTGGATAAGGTAAGTACTCATTCTTTTGGAGGGGTAGGGACAGGACAGGTCACAGAAAGCAATGAACAGTGAAGTGCAAGTACAGATACTGTATGCTCATTGAATAATTTAATGCCATATTATGTGAATGTTTGTTTAAATAGCTTTTAATCCTTCTTTCCCTTTCTAAAGCAAATTCGCTCTGTTGAAAGGTATATCAGAAAACTGGAATTTCATATAAGCAAGGTAAGGGGAGCTCTATATTCTGTGTATGGGAGATTTACACTGCTATATAAAAATTCTGATTAGAAAATACTTTCATGATAGCTTGTTTGTGGGGAAGTAACATTGGGACTTCTGAAAGATGTAACTGCTTCCATTAGAAAAGGAGAGGTTGTTTTTAGGTGTTTTTTTTTTTTTGAATGGCTCTATTCAGACTGAATCCTGGGCATAGCCCAGCCTCAGCCTGCAGAACCAGTTTCTATATCCTACCAGCTTACTCAGAAGATAGGTGCTGTTGGGAGGAGTTGCAGAGGGTGGTTATTTTTGTTTCGGTTTTTTTTGCTTCCTGGAAGCCTAGGTGGTGGCACTTAATGGATTCTACCAATCTCCTGTCTGATTTTGAAGGGCTCAAAAATATCTCTTACATACATGGAGCTGTGTGTGTTTTCAACCCAGAATTCAGTGACTGCCCCCTATTTCCTTAGTCCACCCCTGAATTAAACCATGTCTCCTTTCACCCTCCATGCCTCATGGCTTAGTAACAGTAGAATGAACCTGCTTTCTGGAGATGCCTGGTTTAGAGTCATGCCCTCACTAAACACACACTTGAGAGCCATGATGTACCCTACACACCCATCCATTTAGGGCCGTTTTACCATGACTTGGATGTAGGTAAGGGATTGGTTAGCCTGAGTAAGCAGAAGCCTTTCTCTGGGCTAGCACTGAAGCATCCGTGCCATAGGTCTCCCTATATAGTCACTTTGAGATTAAACAAATAGAGCAGCCCCATCGTTCTCCATCTCAACATGCTCCTGTTGACTCTGTGAGTTGCCTCCTCAGTGTAGACTTGGAGATGGGAAGGGTGGCCCAGTGGTTAGGGCACTAGTCTAGGACCTAGGAGACTGAGGTTTAATTCCCTGTTCTGCCACTAACTTCTTGTGTGACCTTAAGCAAGTTACTTAGCCTTGCTGTACCTCAGTTTACCATTGGTAAAATGGAGATAATAGCACTGCCCTGCCTCATAGGTATGTTGTGAGGAGAAGTGCATTAAAGATTTCAGGGCCCTCAGATACAAGGCTCCCATTACCACACTAAGTACCTTGGAGAGCTGGATAGAATTCTAGGGCTACTTATTCTGTGTCTTGTATCTGTGGTGGTGGTTTCCAAAGCCTGGTGCCCTACTTCTTTTGAAGTAGTGCTGGGAGAAACATGGCTCTCTGCTCAGATTTTGGAGTCCGTGGTAGACAAAACAAAGTGAGGTAGGGAAGCCTGTGTAGCCAAAACAGCAGAAAAACAATACCCCCCAAGAAACTATTTACCCATAACTTAGAAATGATCAACTGAAGGTTATCTGCGGAACAACTAATTAGAGGCTTTCAGGCTCTGGGGTGGGTTAGTAGTTTTTGTTGGTGCTGGCTGGAAATGAACTTTTATTTAAGTGTTTGGCCTTAAACCTGGGACAGACTGTTCACAGTGACATGTTTCAAGGTTATGTAGGACCCTCTCATTAGCATGCTTTTCTTGTACTGTACAAAACCTCAAAAAATCTTTAGCTGGTGGGATTAATCCTTTACCCACTCTTCCCTCCATCTGAAGTCTTGGAGCCACTTTGTTGAAAAGGCTTCTTATGAGAGTAGGGGGTACGAGTCAGTGCTAGAACGATGGGATCTGCTCTCTTACAAGGGGAAACGTCAAACAAAAATTCCTCGTGTTAATGTTCCTTCCCTCAACTCACTAAAATTGGAAGCCGACCCCAGAATGGTGTAAAACAGAGTCCTTTTTTTTTTTTTTCTTTTTTCTTTTTTTCCCTATTAAAGGTAGAAGAACTATATGAAACTTACTGCATCCAATGCAGGCTGCGAGATGGGGCCTCTAATATGAAACATGCCTTCTCCTTGACTCCCTCCACCAAAGCCTCCAGAGAGAGCCTGGTAGAACTTTATAAGAACCTCCAAGAATGCACAGAGGTAGGAGAACTCCTCAAGCATCTGACAAATAACTGACTCTTCTGTCTAAAGTCAAAGCAGTGGATACTGTACCAAAACCTGCTGTTCTGAACTGTTGGCTCTTTGGTGGCCTGGGCTTAGACCGTAACATGTAAAATTAGATGAAAATGCATAACATCAGCTACAACTCACAGCTTCCTCTATAAAAGTATTTTGCTCTCTAACTTCCCCCTTAATATGCAGTGAAATGCACAGGGTAATGCGGTTTGTTTGCTTGTAACCAAATGTGTTCATGAAGGGTGCATAGAAAGTCCCTTGAATTTGATCTGTAACATTAGGACTGAATCTAGCTTTCATAGGAAGTTATTGGGGTGGGGGGGCGCGGGGTGTCATAGATTCATAGACTTTAAGGTCAGAAGGGATCATTATGATCGTCTAGTCCAACGTCCTGCACAATGCAGGCCACAGAATCTCACCCAGTCACTCCTGTAACAAACCCCTATCCTATGTCTGAGCCATTGAAGTCCTCAAATCATGGCTTAAAGACTTCAAGGTGCAGAGAATCCTCCAGCAAGTGACACGTGCCCCATGCTACAGAGGAAGGCAAAAAAAACCCAGGGCTTCTGCCAATCTGCCCTGGAGGAAAATTCCTTCCCGACCCCAAATATGGCGATCAGCTAAACCCTTTCCATTGACTTCCAATGGGAGCCATAGTTAGTAACTTACTGTGTGAGTAAGTCAGGGTAGGTCTACCCTTCAAGCTGGAGGTGTAAATTTCAGCTTGAGGAGACGTACCCACATTAGCTCTGATGGCACTAGCATGCTCAAAATAGCATAGCTGTAACAGCGCAAGCAGTGGGAGGAGCTACCTGTCTAAGTATGTGCCTCGGGTCTTGGACAAGATTGTTGTTTGGCTGGTTAGCCCATCTTTCTACTTGTACTGCTGCTGTGGCTAGGGTCTATCTCTTTTTCCAGTGCACTAGCTCCATCAGAACTAGTGCTAATATGTCTCCTCAAGCTGGAATTTACACCTCCAGCTCAAAGTGTAGCTCTATCCTAAATGGGGAAGACTGTGTGAAGCGTATTACTTAAACAGCCTTGCTCCTCTGCAGAGCTGGGATATAACGTCCCATCCTGAAAGTAGCATTTTAAAAAAAAAAAAATCTGCCTCAGTCTGCAGAAGTGTTAATGGTGTGTAAAATGTATGTTCTTTGCAAACCGCTCTAAACTGGTCTGTGATGTGTTTGTCTTCAGGAATGGAGACAAATGGCTGCCACTTTCTCATAGTACCATTTACTCCACTCTTCAGTCAATGTAATTGCTCTGTCTTTCTCTTCCAGGATATGTGTCTGATTGAAGGGGCACTGGAGGTGCACTTGGGAGAATTTCACTTGAAAATGAAAGGTAGCCCTTGTACTATTCTACAGCATTCATCGCTTGAGCCGAAAGCTTTTCAGCTTTGCTGTATAAAGGACTGATCCAAAGCTCATTGAAGTCTGGGAGCTGGGCTTTGGATCGGGACCTAAACTGACTCTTAATGAACCTCATTTTCCCCCCCCATTGATGTGAAACCAATTTGTCCCTGCTCTGCAGCATTCTTTTATATGTGAGTGTTGAAGCAGGACTTTCCTCTTCCCCACCCCTATGCAAAGTTTGCAATATTAAATAAGACAAATGCTAACAACTCCTCCACATGAATTTTGCTGTAAGGGGACATTAATCAGTGTCACCTGGGTGTTTAATGCAAGCTGAGATTTGTTAATAGATATTTTGAAACTCTCTCAAACTACAAACATTAGAAGGGGTTTTCCTTCTCGTTTCAGGATTGGTGGGCTACGCACGTCTCTGCCCAGGGGACCAGTATGAGGTGCAGTACACAGCAATCCATTTTCTCTTACAACTTTCAATTATGGGCTTGCACCTGTAACGTGCAGGTGGGGAGTGTGGGGATGTGTAGGCTGAGCAGGAGAGAGAATGCAGGGAAACCAGAAGCTATATGGGTGCTGCATAGCTACCAAGTTATTCGTGCCTCAGTGTGAAGCTGAAGGACTTGGCTAAGTGCCTTGATAGAGGGCAGTGTCCAGGTACCTGGGAGACATAAGTCTTCCAGAAGAGCTCCTTTGGGGACCTGGAGTCTAAAACCACCCTGAAAGAGGGTAGTAGCAATACTGCTGCCTATCCATAGGGTAGATCCCAATTGGAACAACTGCCCTGAAGGGCACAGGACTGCATAACTGTGTGTACAAAGCCTATGGCTTTCATCCCAGTAGTTTCAATTCTAACACACTTTTTTTCTTCCTGCCACTAACAAAACTCCAAATCACTTTAAAATCTGTCCTGCTCTGATGCAGGACATTACACGACAGTAACTCACTCTCTGCATTACAACAACACGTACGCTTTGGTATCTGACTTAGCCACCCAAGTTCTTCCCGGACAGGTGGGGCACAGAACTACTTGGCAACTCCACCCCTGCTTCTTAAAAAGCATAGCGATCAAAGGAACAAGCCCGAGCTCTCCAGTATGGGGAGGGAGGGATGGTGCAGTTCCATACGCTATCTTGGGATTTGCTGATTCTAGCCGCCTCTTCCCTATGTGGCTTCTAGGTATTTGTGCGACTGGGACGCCAGAAGTGGAAGCTGAAGGGCAAAATTGAGACGGATGACAGCCAAACATGGGATGAGGAAGAGAAGGTTTTTATACCCAACCTCCATGAGAAGTTTGAAATAAAGGTAGTTGTCTGCAGTGGCTGGATTGGAGCCATTGGTTCGCAAGTAGCTTGCCTTCCCACCCGGCTCTCTGCCTAGCACGCTTTTAAAAAAACAACCTGAATTTTCACAGCTCCATAGAAACAGCAATTAATCAATGTTCTGCTTGCTGAGCTGGCCTCTGATCTCTGCTTCTGCTTTCTTTCCCAGGACTCTTGTAATGGCAACTGGGTTAATGCTTCTGCTTTTCCATATATTAGAATGACCCCTTTCTAAGATCTGCATCCAAGATTTGGTGGTGGTTAGGGGTCCACGGCTTGGATGGAGTAATTATATTGCATGCAAGATTTTGGGGATTTTCTTACACACTTTTTGGAGCAGGGTAACTCTATGTATGTATACTTTGGGTGTATATATAAGCCAAACTTGCCCCTTCCTGGGGTTTCCCTGCATGACCTCTTCTGTCTCAGGCCCTAATTTCCTCTGCCCCAGAGATACTCTAAAGCCATGTATATCCTATTGGAGCTAATGAGATCCACCTGCCAGTGTGAGTCGGGCATAATTATTCAGTATCTTTGGGCAGGATTCTGCCACTTGGCATTAGAGTGGCTCATTGGAGGACTCCCTGCTATACCATACAGATGCATGGTAGGCACTTTATTCTTTCACTTAGGTAAAAGTTGGATCCTCCTGTTACTGTTACTATTACTACTGCTGCTTCCACCTGTTTTACATTATATTCTGACCTGTCAGCTGCTGCTTAGGAGCAAACTCCTGTTGTGATCTGGACTCCTCTGAAGGCCAGATCCTGCAGTCATGACTCCCATCAACTTAGATGGGAGCTGAGACTAAAATAGACTGCAGGGTTGGGCTGGACCCTTCACTACACGAGTGAAACACATTGTTTTGTAGTGCCAACATAGGGCTTTCAATGCCTGGAAGCCATGCAAAATAGCTATTGCAACGCCCCATCCCTTCTGGCAGCATGTGAGTTACATAGGAAAGAATTCCTGACTTCTAGCCAGTAGAGCTTTTAGAAATGTTCTTAAAACGTTTTTCCCTGCTGCACAATGAGAATCAGGAGAGAAGCTAATTCAGATGCATGTTTTCTCATAATATTTGCAAAAACATGAATTGCTCTGTATGCCAGTGAAAATGACTCACCTCGAAGTTCAAGAGAGAGGTTATATGACTTGGGTTTCATGCCAGTTTATTAAACCTGACTGACTCTAGTTTCTTTGCTTTCCCTCTCCACACAAGTGTGAATTGGGTGAAATTTTCAAGTGCCAGATTCCCACCTCCAAAAGTGACTTAGGCTCCTAATTACCATTAACTCTCAAATGAGATGTATGTGCTTCTGAAAACTTTACCTGCTAAATCTGTCCCCAATCCTAAATATGACAGACCCCTTGATGCACAAAAGTAGTAATATGCCTTTGTCCTGCTGCATCTTGGTTGTGGGTTTTCCAGCCCCACTTCCCAGGACTGCAGACAGACTTGAGAACTGGGAAGCTGTTTCTCTGCCATTGCTGGACTCAGCTGTGCCTGAAGAAGCTGTGGATCAGGCTGCAAAGCATGTGTAATGGGCTACAACTGGGATGAACTACTGACAAATGAAGGGTGTGCTGCTTGTAAACCATGAGAAGAGGGATGCTGAAGACCTGTCGGCTTTGATTCTGAGCTGCAGCTGAGCTCAGTCTGGCCCAAGAGGGAGTGGTAGACCAGGGCTGTGTCCACATTCCGGAGGTAGTTGGGGACTGGAACAGCCTTACATGGGTAGGGAGATGGACTAGAATATCCGGAGTGGCCAACCTGAGCCTGAGAAGGACCCAGAATTTACCAATGTACATTGCCAAAGAGCCACAGTAATATGTCAGCGGCCCCCTATCAGCTTCCCCGACCCTGCTCACAGTGCCTCCCACCCACCGGCAGTCCTGCCGATCAGCACCTCCCCTTCCCTTCCCTCCCCGCACCTCCCGATCAGCTGTTTCGTGGTGTGCAGGAGGGTCTGGGGGGAAGGTGGGAGGAGTGAGGGCACAGCAGGCTGAGGGGTGGAGGCAGGAAGGGGTGGAGTGGGGGTAGGGCGTGTGGCAGAGCCAGGGGTTGAGCAGTGGGCAACCCCTGGCACATTGGAAAGTTGGCGCCTTTAGCTCCAGCCCTGGAGTCGGTGCCTATACAAGGAGCCGCATATTAACTTCTGAAGAGCCGCATGTGGCTCCGGGGCCACAGGTTGGCCACCCCTGGACTAGATAATCTAATGGGTCTCTACCCTAGATGATTTTTGGGTCAAATCCAGGGATGGGTGAGGCTTGCTGTAAAATATATATCTTGCAGCAAAATGGGCTCCAGGGTTCCAGGTTGTTTGTCTGATACAGAGTTACTTGAATATACACTAAAACTAGAATTTGCAGGGTGCCTAAGTTTAGGCTCCTAAATAAGTGGGATGACTTTCACTTTCAGAAGTGCTAAACACTCCTAGCCCCCATTGGTGTGAATGGGAGCAGCATATGGCTCAGCATCTATGGAAAATCAGCCCGTTACTATTTAGGGGCCTAAACGTAGGCACCCAGGCTTGAAAAACTTGGCCTATGGCCTCAAAGAGCTGATCCTAGGCTGCCATGTTCATTGTGCACATAAACTGGCCAGTTCCTCAATATGGGTGGTAGAGAATCTGTGTCTCATGGGCATGAACTGGACTCAGTCATATCCCGTGAGTCCAGCCTCTCTAAACTCCTCAACTATCCTTCATGTGTGTCAGGTATCTGGCAAAATGAAAATGGGTTTGTGCCTCTGTAGGTCACAGAGCTGCGGGGACTGACCACAATTCTAGTTGGTGTGGTAACGTGTGACAGCATCGACTTCTTTACAACCAGGCCTCAGGCGATCATTGTGGATATAACTGAGCTAGGCACCATCAAGCTACAGCTGGAGGTCGTCTGGAAGTGAGTACAACTCCAAATGCTGAACATGGGAGTGGGGGGAGAGGACTGTTAACAGGGCCTTAGTGCTTGTGATGGGTGCCACTTTAACAGCACTCAACACTACAGTCCTCTTTCTGTTCACACAACAGGTGCAGCCTAGGTAGCAGCAGCGTAAGCCTCCCCACAGCACCCCCCGCCAATGTGCCTGAACCCTGATCTGGAGGGACCAATCCCAGGGAGGAGAGGATAGCCCCTCTCTCCATGGCCCTTCAGTTCTTTGCTCTGTGTTGAGGCTGCCAACAATGGAGCCAGCTGCGTCTGGCTTTTATTTAGGTTTCTGCTTTGTCCAGAGTCAGTGTTCAGTTTGTGGTGTAGGCACATCTCTGAAATGCAAAGAATGGACTTAAAGAAGATGAAATGAAGCTGAAAACAGCAGTTCTTAGACACCACCGTACGAATATGGTTGAGGTTTAGAGAAATCACTACAGTTACAGGGGCCAAGCCCTCCTTTAAAAATGAGGTTTCCTCAAAGGTTTGGCTGCTGTCACACTTGACTTTTTGACATGGTGATCACAGTTGCTTGTGCACGGTTGTGAAACATTATTATGATCCCAGTGTGATTGCTTCTATGGTGCATCGCACACACCCAGCCCCCAAAGAGTTAGGTGCTACCTGTGATTTGATGCATTGTTTTACATGTTAGATTTGTAAAGTTTTTTTAGTAAATTACCAGTACTATTAAAGGAAAAATTTCATTTTATGGGTGCTGCATTGAGAGATTTCCTGAATCTTTTCTGCCAGGTACACCTCAAAATCCTCACTCCAGAAATCTTAATTTGCATCTTGAGCCCCTCCATAATTTACCATCCGTGTGAAGGCTTTATCCTGGGCTCTCTGGTGCAGGTGTAGGTGCTTGGAAGACAGCTGCTGCATTGGTATTCTCATATGTGGTTGAGGCTGGTTTATATAAGATGTAGCCACATGCTGGTCCTGCCTCTCTGACTGTAGGATGGCTCTTTAACAGCCGTTCTCTCCTGATGTCAATTGCTGGCATATTTCAGTTGTTGTAGCTCCCTTCTGCTGAAGAGAGGGCACAGACTGTTTTTGTGGCCATGGTCAGAATTAAATGATTACTCCCTTTTTAAATAGCCGTGACCTGCCCTCCTGATAGGGCTGAAGGGGTTGGAAAAAGACTTTGTCACTAATCTGTTATGGATTTTTCACCAGCGCAGGTGCACACCGTAACTCATCTAAACTTGAAATGGAAAACCATCTAAAACTGGCGCCCCCTGCCAATATGAGAAGGAAATGGCTTGCAAAGCAAGCTAAGAAACAGACCGAGTCAGCATTTAACAGAATGTGGCAGAGCTTCAATTTTCTTGAGAAGCAGAGGCAACCACTGTCCTCCTGTGGATCGACAGTTTGGTGTCTGTAATGAATCCAACTACTCATGCTGGAAGGCAGCTGTGTGTGTGAGAGAGTCAGTGTCATAATGCATTTCATATTTCCGGGGTTGCAGTATATTGCAAACTCTCTTATTTTATACTTGCAAAGTGCTGGGTGCCCCTTTGGTACAGCAGACTGCTAACTTACTCTCCACTACCTCAAACCCAGCTATGTTTGTGAAGTACCCAGCCAATCAATGAGAGCAGCACCTTTACTGCTGGCTGTTTTCAGCTCCATCATCAGGGCTGGAAAAGGGTCTTGGAATATATTTGGTAACAACTAGAACTAACATGCAAAGTTCAGATCTGAAGGACTTGTGAGTTTAGGTCCCTCTTCAGGAATGGGGAACAACCTGACTAATCCTCTATTTCTAAGAGTATTTGGAAACCTAGCTTGGCTTCTGCTTTGGTGCTGACTTTGGCTACCAACAGGTGAAATACTGTAAAGAGCCTTCCCATGAGTCTTCCAACCCCAATGTAGCTAAGTAGCTGAACTTTCAGGTTGCTGTCTGGAACATATGACATTCATGGAGTATCCTACACTGTTTTCCAATGCCTTTTTGTGAGCAAATGGTTTGTCACACATCCTGCCATTTTCTTCCACACCTGTTTAGCTCAGTTTTGTAGTGCAACAAAATATCAGTGTGGTCAAAAGCATCTGAAGTTTTGTTTTCAAACACTTGAAGTAAATGAAAACACACTTATGTAGCAGAGCTCAATGCCTGCACCTGTTGTTTATCATGCTTCCCCCCCCCCCCTTTCTCCCCAGAGCTAGTGTTAGGCACCAGTGTATATTATTTTTGGTTGTGTTTTGTTTTGGTTTTCTTGTTGCAGCTGCTCTGAGGTTTGCGAGGGCCCTAACATTTCTTCTTTGGAAGCTTGAGCTAGTACTTGGCTTGACAGCAAAGCATCATTCCACAAGCATTGACCACTGTGGTTCTGATTGGTGATCTCTGCATGATCTGTCATGCCCTGGGATGCTAGAACAATTTTTATAGTGGGGGTGCTGATGATGGAAACCCTGGTTTCCATGTATTTGGTGTTTATTACTTCAAGCTAGAGGGGCACCCCCAGCACCCTTATTCCAGCATCACTAGCAAAAACCCCTAGCATAAACATGGTTATAGCAGCAAAACTGTTCTTTTGCCAGGAATACAGAATACTGGTATAGCGTGTGGATTTACACGCATGCCATTTGCAGTTGTAAGCAAAGGCCATCGGGTTAGAATTGGCCAAAATTTTTAATGTGATGTGACTTTTTAATGCTAAAAATGTCTTTCCATTTTGACCTAAAAAAAAAAAAAAGTCCATGGGGTGTGTGTGGGTGTGTGTGTGATTTTTTTTTTTTTTCAGGTTTTTGCTCAAATGCTAAACCTATTTAGTTTTTAGCAACCACAAACTAATTTGGGAGTGGAGGGGCAGCAGCATGGTATTTTCAGGCTTTCACCAAAAACAGAAACTTTTTGAAGAAAACAACACAACCACCACTCGCAAATTTCTTTGCAAGAACAAACCCATCCCTACATGCTCTACTTCTGGGCTTAAAATGAGCAAGAAGATTGCGTTGGAAAAAGTGATCTGAAGCCCTGAGTGCAGTGTTGGAGGTGCTTCCGCTATATTGAATGAGTCTTTAAACCATCTCTTGCCATAGTATCTCTGTTGAAATCTGGGGAGCACTGTACTGCGCATACCTCCACAGAGCTGAGCCTGGAAGACATCTCTTCCTATCTAATTTTTCCTCTCAACCACAAGGGCAAATGACTGCCAAGGATGAACACTGTTGCTTTGCTTTTAATCCTGCTAGTGTTGTTTCTATAATTGTGTGTACATAAATTCCTGCGTCTCTGGGGGAAGGGAGGGTGGTAACGCACCTTCTTATTCAGAGATTTTGTTAGTCCCTTAACCTTGTGGACTATTTAAAAACTCCACTAGGCAAATGGCACCTCTGACTGATCTCCCTGGCACACTGTTGCTTCTCTTGGCACTTAGCAGCAACTGCAGTGTGCGAATGACATACTAATACCATTCTACACACAAACCCACTCAATTCTGATTAAGGCCAGGTCTACAGTGAGAGTGCTTGGCTAACAGAGCTATTCCAGTATTCTGTATTCCTGGCAAAAGAACAGTTTTGCTGCTATAACCATGTTTATGCTAGGGGCTTTTGCTAGCCTAGCTACATTGATCAGGGATCATGCCCCTGACTGATGTAGCTATGCTGGCAGAAGTTGGTAGCATAGACCTGGCCCAAGACTTTCAGTCTCTCTCTACTTACTTCAGACTGTATGGAGCCTTTGAGGATCAAATAAACCAACATATAGGAGACATGAACACAAGTGAAGTGACTTGATTTCAAAAACTCAAATGATTCCCTGGTAATCAGTGGTGCAAGCAGAAATCATTTCTTGCTGGCACGCTGCACTACGGTGACCAGACAGCAAGTGTGAAAAATCAGGACGGGGGTGGGGGGGTAATAGGAGCCTATATAAGAAAAGGACCCAAAAATCGGGACTGTCCCTATAAAATCGGGACATCTGGTCACCCTACGCTGCACTCATGGGAGGGATACGAAGGCGAGGCACATGACCTCCCTACATGACTTTTCCCTGCCCCCTCCCCTTGATCCACATCCATCCCACATTAGCTGGGGGTGGGGGGGAGGAAGCTCTATCCTCCCCCTCCTGCGCCGGAGACTTCTGCTGTTCAGACCCCAGGCAGGAGGACTCAGGAGATGCAGCTGTGTGGAAGGGCTGGGGGCGGTACAGCTGTGCTGGAGGAGCTGTCGGTGTGGGGCCACCTCGCTGCCCCCCGTTCTGCTCCTCTCGCCGCTGCAGTTCCCGAGAGATCTAGGCTCTCTGGAACCACAGCAGCAAAAGGAGCATAAGAAAATGTGGCCGCCGGGCAGCCCCACGCCGGCAGCTCCTCCCACGTGGCTGCTGTACTACCCCCAGCTCTGTCCTCAGACATGGCTGCTGTACAGACCGCAGGCAGGAGGACTCAGGAGATGCAGCTGTGTGGAAGGGAGGGACTGGGGCCAGGCTCATACTGGGTATGGCATACAGGTATGGCATACCGGACTGTACCACTGTACGTGCACCAGGGCTGGTAATACTTGGCAGCATTGGTCCAGCTGTAACACTTTTTTGCCTCCAAGAAACAAGAGATTTTCAACTTGGCGACTGCCCAGCTGGGAACAACGTTAATGGTGACATACATCCCCTGTGAGCTAATCCCCCCCCCCCCCCCGAGGACTCTTGATGCTTACCAGAGCATTTCTGCCATATTTCTCTAATGTGTAAGGTTTGCACAATACCTTGGTATCCCACCAAGCAGCTTCTCCAGAGCACTTGCACATGGAACTGGCCAGCTCCTGTTCTCTGACAGCTTATCTGCTGAAGCTGTTCCTACAGAGGAATATTTGCACAGTGATAAGATAAGGGTGTTTCCATTTTAAAAAACAAAACCACTCAAAATAACAGCTCTTTTCAGAGCAATAGCAGCTTTCCCCCCCTAAAATGATGACTGACTAATCAAGTCCAGTTGTGACACCCAAACTTCCCTCCTGGGCCAGCTCCCACCCCAGTAGCTGTGGAGTGAGAGCTCTAACTGCAACTTGCTTTTTTTGGTTTTAAGCTGTGCATGCTCTCTTAGCCTAGATAGCTCTGATAAACCTTCTACTGCCTCTTTTGCAGACTTCAGTTGGTTGGGGTATTTCTACACTGCATATTTGTATATTTGTATATCAATATACAAAAACCTGTAGGAGAACACTTCAACCTTCCTGGACACTCAATAGCAGATTTAAAGGTAGCCCATCCTGCAGCAAAAAAACTTCAGGACCAGACTCCAAAGAGAAACTGCTGAACTTCAGTTCATTTGCAAATTTGACACCATCAGATCAGGATTAAACAAAGACTGTGAATGGCTAGCCAACTACAAAAGCAATTTCTCCTCTCTTGGTGTTCACACCTCAACTGCTAGAAGAGGGTCTCATCCTCCCTGATTGAACTAACCTTGTTATCTCTAGACTGATTCTTGCCTGCATATTTATACCTGCCTCTGGAAATTTCTACCACATGCGTCTGACGAAGTGGGTATTCACCCACGAAAGCTTATGCTCCAATACTTCTGTTAGTCTATAAGGTGCCCCAGGACTCTTTGTCGCTTTTTACAGATCCAGACTAACACGGCTACCCCCTCTGATACTTGATACCTATGCTAGTTTTAATCAAGTTAACATGGCTAAACATGGCAGTGAAGCTGCATCATCAAGAGCTTCATGATAGGCTGTACTAGCCCACCCGGAACTCTGGGTTGATGCTGAACTCATATTGTTAGCCCCGGCTAGGATTTGAACCACCTTCTCTTCACTGCTACTTTTAGCCATGCGAGCTAGATTAAAGTTAGTGCAGGTACGCCTACCTGCGCTGTGCTCACACCTCCAGCTGTGGCATAGCCCTCCCGTAAGAGCTTTGCTTAGGGGAGGAGGGAGGGAAGCTTGGGTGAAACTGGTGAAGCACTGGAATGGGTTACCTAGGGAGGTGGTGGAATCTCCTTCCTTAGAGGTTTTTAAGGTCAGGCTTGACAAAGCCCTGGCTGGGATGTTTTAGTTGGGGATTGGTCCTCATTTGAGCAGGGGGTTGGACTAGATGACCTCCTGAGGTCCCTTCCAACCCTGATATTCTATGATTGGAGTGGAGAGGACATAGATGCTGTGCTGGCTTGGGAACGGGACCTGGTCACCAGGCCAACCCAAACAGCAAAGAGAATCACAAAGGGAGGCTACATTCTCCCTCAAGGCTGCACCCCTCACTGTGGTATCATGGGACCATCTGGCCCATGATGATTCCCATAATGGCTGTAAGTTTTTGTTGGAGTGCACCCCCCTAGGCTGCCTCATTGTTTGAATGGAGTGAACGTGGGGGGAGTGTGGGAGGAATACAACCCTGACAAAAACCTTTGGTTTGACAATACCTGCCTTTTGGTACGTTCCTAATGGCAAATGGCTGGGAAAGAGCGAATCGGACTGAACCAGGGATCAAAGCCACCCAGACAACTCTGGACCTTGGCAAGTAGATGTAAATGTAGCACTGCTTCCCCTGCAAATGGTACGCGTACAGTTTAGTGCTGTGGCTGTTTCTGTGCGCCTCAGTACTACATGGGAACAGCAGGGCTAAAACCCAGATCCTGCTGCTCTAAAAGCTCAGGCTCCTACCACTTGAGCTAAAGAAAAAAATCTGACTTGTTTGCAATATAGGATCTGGTCCATAGTTGAGCAGCTCTCATTCTCTCCCATGCAGCATCATGGTCTCGGTCTGTCTCTCACTCGCTCACAAGAGCCATGTCATCAGTTCACCCCTGTACTTCACTGTGTTTTCTGGCTGATACCCTGAGATGTACTCCATAAGGGCATATGTCTACACTGCACATTAAACCTGGGCCTGTACGACCCAGCCTTATGGACTTGGTGTTTCCAAGCCTGTGCTTGAGAATCCACAGTGCATTGTAAAGCTGGGTTTACACTTACTGGACCTGGGTCTCTCAGTCGTGCTAATGTGTCCCTGCTGTGCTATGCAGACCCTCTGACTCAGGTCTGTAGCTTGACCTGTGTCCACGCTGCAGTATGACAGCCTTGGACCCAAGTCACAGCAGGACTTGGGCTCTGACCTAACCTCCTAGCAGAGTCCTAGAACCCAAGTCCTGAGTGCTTGCTAACCTGAGTCAGACTGATTTGTGTGTGGACGAAGGGGGGCTGGGCTCAAACCGGAATCACAGCCGGGTCTTAATGTGCAGTGTAAACATACCCTTAATCTTTTTTTCTTTACTATAGGATTATATCAATCATCACAGGAGGAGAATGGCCTTAGCTTGATATTATTATATCTTTACTCTGTATTCTTTATTATTACTGCTTTGTTGCTGTATTAAAAACTAAAACTGAAAATCTTAAACAAAAGGATTCCCCAGGCCCAGCCATCCTCCTTCTAAGAACAAAATGCTGTAGATGAAAGCAATTTGCCTCTGTCAGTAAGTCCATGACGTTCTCTAGATAAAGTGCTCTTGCTGTCAGGTACCCGATTTAGTTAATTTGCTGCAAAGTGAGAAAGCACAGATGGCTGCTAATCTGACTCCATGGAACTGGCCTGTTTGACAAACTCCAGCTGTGTGACACTGGTTAATTTAGCTAATTGACATGCATTAGGCTAACATCTGAGAGTGATACTTCCATGGTGGGATGACAACAGCATGTTCCAATGAGGGACACTGCTGTCTGTGCCTGAAATGTTTATATTCAGCCTTCCACCCCTGCAATAAAAGGGAAATAGAACTTGGCTTTGAATTGAGGGCAAAAGTCTCCATGTAACTAATTTGTGCCCACTATTGTTTGGATCGTTTCAGAACTCCCAGGGGCTCCAGTTGAGTGCAGACACCTTAGCATTGTGGTTGGCCTTCATTTAAAATATGGTCTGTGGGATCAGAGATAATATGAATGATATGTTCCCCTCATGCACAAAAGCACATATGAGAGGGGAACTAATTTAATTAAAAATGCCCTAGCACTATCAAGGAGGGGGGGAGTCCATGAATTTTCCTCTCTTTCTCTGTGTTGGAGTGCATTGTGGGTGAAGGTTCACCCAGCTTTACCTTAGTGTGCTTCTCTGAGGAAAGAGGTCCCAGCACATGCATCTGTTGGAAATGGGAAGAGTAATGACCTTCTCTGGAGCGTTGAGGACAATCGGCAAGTGCTTCGAATAAGGGTTGTTGGGCTCTTTGCAGCACGGACAGCATCTTACAGGGATAGAGTGTGGAAGCTCCCTTCCCAGCCACAATTGCATGAACCGCATCTCCTGCTGTGCACAATGACATAACATCCCTGTGGCAACTACATCAATTGTGTATAAGTGTATGTAGGATCAAGACTGTATTTCATACCTTTTTACTGGCTTTTCAAGTGATAGTGTTTTGTCCTTTGTGGAAAAAGTTAGTTACACATTCCTTTTATTCTTCATTTAATCTCCCCCATGCATTTCTGGAGCACCAGGCGGCCAATATACCATTCTGCTGGCCACCTGCAAGCACCCTGCTGTTCATGGGCCATAGCTGGGGAACTACTGTGTGGGATATAAGACCCCACAGAAAGAGAGGGAGCTTTCATCGGACTCTGATCTGATTCTGGGAGAGTAGCCAGCTCAGAGTGCGCTGCATTGATTAGGCTCTGCTGTGATCTCCATGCCTGAAGGATGAGGTTATTCAATACTTCTCTCCATGCAAAAGGATGATGCCCCACTATCTCCCTCTTGCAGCTCAGGTGTCAAGGGAATAAGTCAGAGGGGCTGCCCGTCTCCCTCTTCTTTTATCCCAGAGCTGAGTATTATTTAATAAACTTCAGGGACCAGAATGATGCTATGGGGCTCAAATCCCAGTAGCTGTTCCTGTTGCTAAACATCTAAATGCTTTCTGGCCTTTGATAACACTTACACCTTTGTATTCCCTGCTCATAGCCCATTTGACACAGAGAACCTGTTTTTGTCGCCTGGAACTTCTGCCAAGTTTTCTCTGGGTAGTAGGAAAAGCTCCTTATACAACTGGACTCCGCCAAACACTCCTAGCTTCAGAGAGAAATATTATCTCGTAAGTATGATGGGGGAAGTAAAACACTGGGCCCAAACAGTGAGCTGGGGCTGGGACATCAGATTGTTGCCGAATAGAATTGGACAGACCACAGTCACAGGGCAGTATGGTGATCATTATTGGGTGTTTTATTTTTTTAATTTAACCCCTGTTGTTTTCAATCCCATTTTAGAATCTTGAAATGCAAAAATTTTTTCCCTGCCAAATATTCCCCATGTGCAGCCAGGCATAAATTAGAGCAGTCTACACTGGGAACTGGCCAATCCCAGGAGCAGTGAACCATAGTGGTGGCTTAAAGGTGGAGTGTAAAGCATCCCCTTCTCTCCTCCCATCCCCTGTCTAGTGCCAAGTGCAGTTTAGTTGGACCAGACAATCTCCTGTGTTTCTAATGGGGTTTTCCCTTAATGTTGCTGCTTCGTTCCGTGTGCTCCTGCCTCTTCATAGCACAGGCAATAGGTAGCAGAGGCATGTGTGCGTATACGCCCCTAACCTCAAGACAGGTTCCCGTATCAGCCTGGCAGTCAGGTTTGTGTGCTCCTGCCAAGCCAGCAGAGGGAGTACAAAACATTGCTTGTAGATAGGTCTTCTGCAAACAGCGGCGTTATGGGGCTGTCTAGTTATGTAATGCGTGTGCTGTATTTATTAATAACTAATCATGAAAACGTTTTCCAGCCAATTTAATATCATATTGCATTGGGCTGAAGGGGGGTTAGAACCGATTTGTTAGGGTCCCTTTGGAATGAAAAATGTGACAGGCAGTGGCATCTTAGACTGTTTTTTTTACCATTCAGTTTAAAGTTCTTTAAATGTGGAGTATTCTCTGCCTGTCTTCAGCTCTTCCCTGAGGCTCTTGGGCTACTGGATCAATGTAAATATTGGGCCCACGCATGGCTTCCCCCGACAGGTCCTCCTGCTCTGGTCTGCATGGGGCTGAGAGGTTTTCTCTGTTTGGCCATTATAGCTGTGTCTGTCATCCCGAATCTCTCCAGAGGGGCAATGTGGGGCTGAGGGTCTTTCCTGGGCTCTCCATCTCTGGATAAATCTCATCTGTATCAAGTACTTGTACTTACACTTGAACCTGTTTGCTGCAGTCTGTTTTGCAGCAACGAATGAACCAAGGTGGCATAAACGATGAGGCGCGAGCCCCCTGCATACTGAGCTACTTGGCTGACTGTGACTTCGATGTGCATCTAAGGAATGACAACCACAGCTCTGCAGAGACTGACTCATTCAGCTCCCAGGATCGGAAAGGAACAGAAACTAGAAATGTGACTCCAGCTTCAGACCACAGGACCCTGCCATTGGTTCTTGTACAGGACACCTGTGCAGAAGGAAGACAACACAAGTCTCCAAACCACACAACTCTAGATATCCTTAAAGAGACACCCTCCATGGATGGAGCTCCAAATAGCCCATCCAGCCCATGGGACATTAGCAAAGATGGCAGAGATTCCATCGGCCAGCACTGGAGTCACCAGCCTGTGGAACAAGAAAATGTCCTGTCTGTTGATCGGCAAAGCTTGAACACTGAAGATGACAGAAAACCAGCCGGAAGCGCCAAAGCAGTTGAGAAACTCCTTCAGGAAGTGTTAAATTTGCTGAAGTCACAGAATCCAGGGCAAACCCAATTGGAGGAATTGGAGTACCAAGTTTTATGCATCAGGGACAAATTAAAGGTGTGGTATTATTTTCACCTTTGTGCAATATGCTGTAGTTTTTGCTGTTCATCATTTTTCCTCTTACTATTCTAAAGGGCTCCACATGATGGAGTATCGATGGCTTCAAAATTTTCGGTGGCACATTCCCAAAATATTGGTTTGACCATCAGAACTCAGGCATTTCTCAGAAATGGCTGGAAGTCAAGAGAGCTAGCTAAGGGCAACAACATTTCAGTCTGTATAACATCTCTCATGCACTCTATCCCAACATGCTTTGCAGAGGTGAATAACAGAGGGAAGGAGACATTAGAAAGCAGAGTATAATCAAGGCCCTGTGTTCTCTGAGCCAAACTGGAGTAAGGTCCCTGCATTGTGGGACACTGCTATGGGATTCCACAGTAATTTCATTTAGATGGAGGTTTTAATGGGGAAAAAAATCCAAGATGAATAAGGCAATCAGGATATTAGCCACAGTGTTTTATTTTTATACTAAATTCTACATCTGATGATGCAGTCTGGGATTAGAGGAAGCACATTTCATGGGTTTTTTTTCCTGCTAAAATAATCAGCAGTGAAATTGTTGACAATGTGGGCATGTATGTTGTCATCTGTAGGTTTCAGAGCGCACACCCCCTTGATGAATGGGTCAGTCCATCAGAGCTAATGTTTAAGGTCTTATGCACCCTCAGAAAGATGACACTTAATCAGATTAAAACTCAGTTTCTGTTTAAGCATGGGCTGCTGGTGGACACTCCCTTAGGGAAGGCTAGCCTCTGGCCCCACCCCTTCTGCATGAGGCCCCTTCCTGTCTCCCCTTAGCAGAGCCCTGAGGCCCCCCCGCTCCCACCTCCGGCGGCTGCCCCAGCCATGCCGGCCGCCCTACCCGAGCCGTGGACCAGCCCGAGCAGCCCCGAGCTCCAGTCCAGCCTGAGCTGTCCCAGCCGTGCCAGCTCCAGCAGCCCAAGCAGCCCCAGGCCGGCTTGGGCTGTGCCGGAGAATGGTAAAGGCAGTGCACCTCCCCCAGCTGTCCATCTCTGGAGTCCAGGAAGATTACTGAGGAACCCGGGAAGCTGAATGGCAGAGACAGCCTCTTCAGCTGCCCTGGAATCTGCATGGCACATAATAATAAGTAAAAGAACATTAGTTTATTTCCTATCTATCAACAGCTGAAGACGTCTCATCAGAAACATTCCTCCATGGAGAGTCTGATGGTGGAGATGGTGCTGGAAAGTTTTGACTTTTTAAACACGGACTGCAGTGCTGATGAGCTTTCCTTATTTGGAAGCATAAGGACAGACAGTACCAGGTGAGCAGACCAGTGCATCCCATTGAGGGGCTGAAGGGATTGACAAGAGGAAGATTAGGAGGTAAATACACTGAACTCAGTTAGGCAATGACTGTGTAGTGTGGGGAGGTTGGTGCCCAGGGTGTGGACACCCAGGAGAGAGAGGAATTGTTTAGGATACTATGAAACTTACAGCTCAATCAGCGCAATAAATGGATTGAAATTTGGGAATATTTAGGCTGAATATCTTGAAAAGCCTTTCTCCTACTAGGCTGCAGAATGGGATAGTTGGGATATTTAAAACTAGCCTTCAGAAAACAGATGTATGGGTATGATGGGGAACAGTTTTGCAAGGGAATAGGCCAGGAGCAGCTCACAGGTCTCTTCTACTGGGTTCTGTTTCATATTTGTGACCCTTGCTCATAAGACTCTTACCCTTTGGGGTTGTGGGCCTGATCCTTAGAGGTGCTGAGTAACCCCAGATAGACCAGACTAGAGCATCCTTGAGTTGGAGTTGCTAGAGAACAAGGTGTTTTTATTTTGCTTTTGCAATACGTCGTTCCAAACGGGCCAGCCAGTCAATACACATTATTGATGGCAGTGTCATGTTTGGATGGTGGTCCTCACAAAAATGAGGTCACAGGATTAGCTGACATACTGTTGCCTTCCTGACATGAGAATTAGAGATTTAATCCCCATCTTCACCTTTGTAAGAAGTTTACACACTATCAAGAGAGCAGATTGTTAACAGGCTTACTGCTCTTATAGAGCATCAGTTATTTGTCAAAAGTGGTGACCACTTTGATGAGTTTGGGGATTATTATTGAGAAGACAGGAAGAGAAACTTTCACATTCATTTGTTGAAGATATAGATATAGGGGTTAAGGAGGTGCCTTGTGGGTTTTTAAACAACTTTTATTGTTTTCTTGGTGTTTTAGATCCTTCTGCTTTACCGCACACAATGGCTGGTTAACATTAACTACTTGTTCCCCTTTCTTAACTTCTCTAACAGCACTTACAATGACAACATACTGGGCTATGACAGGAAAACAGCAACGAAAGAGTTAACCACAGGGAATGATGATTTAGACAAACTTCTGATCGTTCATCTGCAGTTGTGCAAAGCTCTCTTGCAGGTAAGGAATGACGTATGGATGAACCCATTTGCAGTGGATTGATACTGGCCCCGATCCTGGGATGCTGTGCAGGCACTTTGCCTTGTACAACGGGCACAACGCTGGCATAGCCAGCCATATGAGAATCCCCCTAGCACAGGATTCTCTGGTGGCATAGTGTGGGAGTAACAGTTTCTATGCCAGACCCTTCTTCTCTGGCTGATGGTGAAGGGGACATGGTTGGAGGGAAAGCTAGAATGGCTGGGACATACTTCTGCCCCAGCACTTGCTGCTCTATTTGCCTGTCACATCCAAGGGCAGCTGGAATAGTTTAGGGCAGCCTTCAGGCTACCCTGATTTATGCTGGAAACCAGCCCCGCACTCAGTTGGTGGAGGATCAGGGAGTGCAACACCCATCTTTTCCCCCATTCCTCAGTTGAACTGTGCACTCCGTGGCTATTAGCTGAGGATCTGGGCCATCATTTATAACCACCAAGCAAAGACAGAGCTGGTGATTTATGAGGTTATGTTATAAAATGGAATGACTGAGAATGGAAATGCAGATCACTTGAGCCAGAGTTTCAAACTGCAATGCACAGACCTGTGCAAAGGGAAATCAGGTGGGCATGCACTTCTTCTGCAAAACCGGACCTTTTTTGCTGGGGTAGGAATTAGTAGCTCTGCACTCAGAGGACTTATGCATGATGAGCTGGCTATGAATGAAGTAGGACCGGTTTGGATTGAACTGCATATTGATTGGCAAATGACCAATTTTTCAGAGAGAAAATTTGGTATCACTGGAGTAAAATAGCCACTATCCAGGGTAAGTTATGATGATTTCTCTAGAACAGTTGTTCTCAACCAGGGGTCCAGGGCCCCCTAGGGGGCCTCAAGCAGGTTTCAGGGGGGCCTCCAAGCAGGGCCAGCATTAGACTCGCTGGGGCCCAGGGCAGAAAGCTGAAGCCCCACCCGGGGCTGAAGTTGAAGCCTGAGCAATGTAGCTTCGTGAGGGCCCCTGTGGCATGGGGCCCCAGGCAATTGCCCTGCTTGCTACCCCTTAACACTGACTCTGGCTTTTATATGCAGAAAACCAGTTGTGGCACAGCTGGGCCGTGGAGTTTTTATAGCATGTTTGGGGGGGCCTCAGAAAGAAAAAGGCTGAGAACCTCTGCTCTAGAACACCCCTGGGACTCATCGGTGCTGAACAGCCACAATCCCTATTCATTTCACTAGGAGTAGTGGGTGCTCAGCATCAGCTAGGATCAGGCCCTGAAGCACAAAAGGCATTGTACAAGGATTACTCCACGCATCAGTACAGTACATCAACCTCGGGCATCTATTGAACCGTGTAATGTTGATAACTGTTTCAGACGGGAAGAGAAGACTTTCCCGTTCAGGGAGAGATGCAAAATGTAATCATAGACTCGTAGGACTGGAAGGGACCCTTGAGAGGTCATCTAGTCCAGTCCCCTGCACTCATGGCAGGACTAAGTATTATCTAGACCATCCCTGACAGGTGTTTGTCTAACCTGCTCTTAAAAATCTCCAATGATGGAGATTCCACAACCTCCCTAGGCAATTTATTCCAGTGCTTAACCACCCTGACAGTTAAGTAGTTTTTCCTAATGTCCAGCCTAACTAGGGTGACCATATTTTCCCAAAGGAAAAATGGGACACCCCCTGGGGCCGGCCCGAGGCCCTCCTCTCCCCTCATGCATGGGGCGGCCCAAGCCCCCCTGCCACCCACCCACGTGGGACTGGCCCGGCCTGAGCTGCTCTCCTGAACCCTCCCTCCCGCATGGGACTGGCATTGCCGCTTGCCCCCCAGCATGTTCACCCCTGCTAGTGGTCACATCCCGCTTTTTTGGCAAACCAGACAAATGCCCAGTTTTGCCAAAAAAGTCGGGACGCCCAGGACAGGATGCATGGTCACCCTAAACCTAACCCACCCTTGCTGCAATTTAAGCCCATTGCTTCTTGTCCTATCTGCAGAGGTTAAGGAGAAAAAATTTTCTCCCTCTTCCTTGTAACAATCGATAACATTTTTCAAGTATGTAAAAATGTCCCCTCTCAGTCTTCTCTTTTCCAGACTAAACAAACCCAGTTTTTTCAATCTTCCCTCATAGATCATGTTGTCTAGATCTTTAATCATTTTTTTTGTTCCTCTCTGGACTTTCTCCAATTTGTCCACATCTTTCCTGAAATGTGTTGCCCAGAACTGGACACAATACTCCAGTTGAGGCCTAATCAGCATGGAGTAGAGCGGAAGAATTGCTTCTCGTGTCTTGCTTACAACACTCCTGCTAATACATCCCAGAATGATGTTAGTTTTTTTCAATGGTGTTACACTGTTGACTCTCATTTAGCTCGTGATCCACTATGACCCCGTAAATCCCTTTTCACAGTACTCCTTCCTAGGCAGCCATTTCCCATTTTGTATGTGTGAAATTGATTGTGCCTTCCTAAGTGGAGTGCTTTGCATTTGTCCTTATTGAATTTCATCCTATTTACTACAGACAATTTCTCTAGTTTATCCAGATCATTTTGAATTTTAATCTATCCTCCAAAGGACTTGCAACCCCTCCCAGCTTGGTATCGTCCGCAAACTTTATAAGTGTACTTTCTAAGCCATTCTGTAAATCATTGATGAAGGTTTTGAACAGACCCAGAACTGATTCCTGCGAGACCCCACTTAATATGCCCTTCCAGCTTGACTGTGATCTACTGATGATTACTCTCTGGGAACGGTTTTCCAACCAGTTATGCATCCATCTTATAGTAGCTCCATCTAGGTTATATTTCCCTAGTTTGTTTATGAGGAGGTCATGAGAGACAGTTTCAAAAGCCTTACTAAAGTCAAGATATACCACATCTACCGCTTTCCCCCCATCCACGAGGCTTGTTATCCTGTCAAAGAAAGCTATTAGGTTGGTTTGTCACAACTTCTTCTTGACAAATCCATGCTGACTGTTACTTATCATCTTACTATCTTCTAGGTGTTCGCTAATTATTTGCTCCATTATCTTTCCAGGAACTGAAGTAAAGCTAACTAGTCTGCAATTCCCTGGGTTGTCCTTATTTCCCTTTTTATAGATTGGCACTATATTTGCCTTTTTCCAGCCCTCTGGAATTTCTCCCGTTTTCCATGACTTTTTGAAGATAATTGCTAATGGTTCAGATATCTCCTCAGTCAGCTCCTTGAGTATTCTAAGAGGCATTGCATCAGGTCCTGGTGACTTGAAGACATCTAACTTGTCTAAGTAATTTTTAGCTTGTTTTTTCCCTATTTTAGCCTCTCATCCTACCTCAGCATTCACTGTTAGATGTTCAATTGCTACTAACCTTTTTGATGAAAACTGAAACAAAAAGATCATTTAGCACTTCTGCCATTTCCACATTTTCTGTTATTGTTCCCCCTTCCCCCATGGTCTTCCTCTTGCTTCTAATGTATTTGTAGGATGTTTTCTTGTTACCCTCTATGTCTCTAGCTAGTTTAATCTTGTTTTGTGCCTTGGCCTTTCTAATTTGGTCTCTACATATTTGTGTTATTTGTTTATATTCATCCTTTTTAATTTGACCTAGTTTCCACTTTTGGTAGGACTCTTTTTTTTGAGTTTCAGATCATTATAGGTCTCCTGGTTAAGCCAGGGTGGTCTCTTGCCATACTTCCTATCTTTTCCTATGCAGTGGAATAGTTCCCTTTTGTGCCCTTAATAATGTCTCTTTGAAAAACTGTCAACTCTCTTGAACTGTTTTTCCCATGGGATCTTACCTACCAACTCCCTGAGTTTGCTAAAGTCTGCCTTCTTGAAATCCATTACCTTTATTGTGCTGTTTTCCCTCCTACCATTCCTTAGAATCATGAACTCTACCATTTCATGATCACTTTCACCTACACTGCCTTCCACTTTCAAATTCTCAACCAGAATCAAATCTAGAACAGCCTCTCCCCTAGTAGCTTTCTCCACCTTCTGAAATAAAAGAATTGTCTCCAGTACATTCCAAGAACTTGCTGGATAATCTGTGCCCTGTTGTGTTATTTTCCCAACAGATGTCTGGGTAGTTGAAGTCCCCCATCACCACCAAATCCTGTGCTTTGGACGATTTTGTTAGTTGTTTTAAAAAAGCCTCATGCACCTCTTCTTCCTGGTTAGATGGTCTGTAGTAGATCCTACTATGACATCACTCTTGTTTTGTACACCTTTTATCCTTACCCAGAGATTTTCAACAAGTCTGTCTCCTATTTCCATCGCATCCTCTGCCCATCCAAGACACAATGCGAAAAGTGGATTTCTGTGAGCGGCAGTTGTCTTCCCCACTGGCTGTTGGAGAGTTGAGCTCTGAAAGTCAGGGGGTTCAGCACTTCTTGAGTTTGCTCAATGCTTTCGTCTCAGTCACTGAGGAAAAGTACACTTTGTTTCAGAAACTGGTTTCGCCAAACATAGCCCGAATTGTCCAGGAGAGCCTTTTGGAAGAAGTGTCACGGCAGAAACAAGTGCTGGAAACTGCCTCAGAGCTCTGTGTTCTGGAAGTTGGGAGCTTCACCTCTGTTGAAGAGGGTGAGTAATGTGGGTGTGATGCCAAGGCATATGTAGGAGACCAGAGAGGCTCAGGTAACATGGCTCTCACCTCGTATGGCAAATCAGGGATTGATTCTGAAGGCTTTAAAATAAATTCCCAGTCAAAGCAGCTTTTATGGGTAGGTTATAAACCCTAACAGCTGGGGCTCAGATCTTTCTTGGTTAGAAAGGAAAGGGTTTTTAGAATTTCTGCCCCAGGCAATAATTAACTTGACCCTGTATGAACCAAGTAAACCACAGAGCTTGTGTATTTCATGTAAAGGGGCTTTCCCCACCCCCTACGCAGGGGGCCATAAGTGTTTTGAATTTTGCATTCGAAGGATTTTCAAAAGTGCTCAACACTGGCTTAACTCAACTCCCCTTGAAATAGATGACAAAACTCCCCCTGAATCCAGGGGGAGCAGCGTTAAGCCAACAGTGAGCACTTTTGAAAATCCTAATCTTTGGCTTCAAGGAAAATGGGTAATTATTTGGGGCCAGTTTAGGCACCTAAACATGCAGATACATGTCCAGTAGGATTTTCAAAACAGGGTGTTTCCTCACTCCCATTGCTTTCAATACTGTGGTGTTTTGAAAACCCCAGTAGGTGCATATTTGTATTTTTAGGTGCCTAAATGCCTTTAAAAATCTGGCCCTTGGACACCAACATTATCCCTCCCTAGGAAAAGGGAGGGAGCGAAATAGCAACACAAATGAGATTATTTAGATTCTGAACTATGCAGGTTTTTATTGTGATGATCCGCAGGCCTGACTCAGAAAAACTCCGATAGAAACCCAGGGGAATTTGGCTAAGCAAGGACTGTAGGATTAGGCTCCACATTTGGATTTGAGAAGGAATTAGCCCCCAGGGAAGAGGAGCAGGGGCTTTTTTACTTGCCCTCTAGAACATGGAGCAAGGCCTGGTGATCTTATGATTGTAGGTCTTTGTTCAGCCTACCACCTAACACATGACCCTGGTAGGCTGTCTGCAGTCCAAATAGGTTGATCGTGGTCCAATGAGATATAATTTAGGATGCTAGAGAGGGGAATCCCTAGTAGAGCACAGTTCATGTCCCTGCAAAGGCAGGAGCTAGGAGCATGGTAGACATCTCACTTACACACTGGTATGACAGTGTAGAGCCCAATCCAAAGCCTCTTGAAGTTTATTGAAAGACTCCCATTGGCTTTAGTGGGCTTTGGCTCAGGTCCTCAATGAGTCTTTAATAAATTGGCAATACAATTCAGTTGTAAAGAAATCCATCTATGGAATGTAAATAAAAATGACATTCATACATTTGTTAGACATCCCATCTGGTGTCTCATGTCTCATTTAAAATGCACTCCAGCTCACTTGCTGACTTCGTAAAACTTTATTCTACAGTTATTCATAAGGCGAAAAAGCAGAAGCAGTGTCTGAAAATCTGGAGTGAATTCACAGAGCCAGGAAATATCTTGTTCTGTTCAGCAGAAAAATTCCAGAATCCTCTGAAATACATATTAATGTTCAAAGTGAAGGAGAAATATCCAGGACATCTAGAAGCAGGTACCAGTCAATTACTAGAAGATAAGGCACCTGATTTTATTTGTACACTGAGTTTAAGGTTGTCCCTGTAGTTTTTTTTAAAATGACATAGAACTTGTTCTTGGTAAACTGTATTTAAAATTCAGGCTCCATCCCCTTGATTTATTACTTATACTATAAAATGACCATGGCGCACTCCACACGCGGCTTGATGAGGCATTACTTCTCTCCCATGACATTGTGGACTGTTAGCGTTATGTTTTGTAATAATTTTGGGTGGGATTTACCAAATCACCTAAGGGGGTTAGGAGTCAATGGGAGTTAGAAACCTGACTCGCTTGGGCACTCTTGAAAATCCCTCCCTTCTATTTGATATACCAAAGCGTTTACAATACAAAATTGCAGGCATTTAATTGCTAAGATAATTATGAATGCTGTGCTGTGTTCTATCTTCTGTGTACACACATCTCAGAAAGTCAACATGGAGTTCCTATTATTTCTTGTAGTGGCAGTGGTGCCCAGAGGCCCCTGTTGGGATGAGAGCTGTTTTGCTAGGTGCTGTACAAACATGAGGCAGACATAGGCCTAGATCTTCAAAGGTATTTAGGTGCCTAACTCCCAGAATCTGGGCCATCATCCATATCCCAAAGAGTTTATCATTTAAATATGTATGTATTGTGCGTATGTATCTGTATGTCACTCAATAGCCTTGTAGTGATGTGTAAACACCGAAAGTAAAGCTCAGTACAGACTCTGCTGCAAAGGGGTGTGCTCACGCGCACACCCACATGCACAGTGCCCCCATTTTAGAAGAGAGAAAACAAAATTGATAAAAGTTGACTAAAAGACAGACACAAACAACATCTGACATTAGGACTTACATTTTGGATGACCCCTTTCATTTCGATTTCAATCCCAACACTGAATGCACAATATGGCCAGGAATTCCCAAAGGATGATCTTTCTAAACAATGCAATTTCCCTTACGCAATCCTATTGTTTCCAAAGGGCTTCTAAACATGTGCATAGAGCACTGCTTTGTTTTATATGGTAAAATCATTATACCCTGCTGTACAGATGGGGAAACTGAGGCCCAGAAAGGTTTAGTGGCTCTTTCAGAGTCACACAGCTAGTTGATGTCAGAGTTAGAATTAAAGGTTGGCAGTTCCTGAGTCCCTGCATTAATCTTCTTAGACCAGGCTGCCTTAATTGTCTTTGTTACCGACTATAGACCTGATTCAAAGTCTGTTAAGACAATACAGTAACTCCTCTTGGCTTCAGTGGGTGTTGGATGAGGTCTGTTTTGTACTTTGGCTGGAATTATCAGCAGAGTGGGGGCCTGCCTCCTACTGAATTTGTGTGAGATTTAGGCCCCTACTTCCTTATGTTCCTCTGAAAATTCCAGCCTTCAACTTCTTCTTGTTAAAACTGTAAATGAAATGCATGAGTGCAAAGTGTCCTGCCCCTCAGCGGGCCTTCTTTGTTTGCTCTTCTCTGCATGTCTGTTCAGTGCTGCGAAGGCTGCTGGAGCAGATCGTCACATGCAGTGGGTTGCTCCCCTCTGGGAGTCCCCCTGAAGAACTGCTCACCTTATTCCAGTTTCACAGCTACCTGGAGAAAGAGCGTGTTACCAACCTGGAGAAGCACTTGGCAGAACTCCTCAAAGAAGGTAATGGCAGGCTGCCAGGCACTGCACTCAGGCAAATAACCCTCAGGCTAGCTAGTTGGCTGCTGGAATGGCTTATGGGGCTGTATCTGTCCCAATCCCAAAGGGATATTTTTTTAAAGAGTAAGGATACAACCCTACCATAATACAATTCAACTCTGTTTTCATCCTTTCTCCTCACTATGCCCATGCAGTTTTAATTAGAGCAGGAAAGGCAAAATCAGGCTTCATAGCTAGACAGGAAAGGAACAGATTTGATGCAAATATTTAGCTCAAGTGTCTGGCTTAGGTCTCAAAGTCTGCAATATAAGGAGAGGCCAAACTGGCCGCACAGTAAGCTGCTGTGTTCCACAGCAGAGTAGATGGTTTACGGTATCGCATGGTCATGACAGTGATGAGAGACAGATCAGTGGCCTTAAGATTCCAGGAGTAACTAATATGCGTTTGCTGAGAGCGCTACTGTCATGCTGAAACCCAGTCCACCCAGTACTTTGAAAATCTGAACGTGGCAGATACTGGGGTAGTTTCATTTCCTCTGGGCCATTCATGCCTGCTCAGTGCGTGAACGCAAAGGCGTAGGAAGTTTGTCTGCTATCTCGTGTAGGATTTCAAAAGGACAGTGTGGTGCATTATTTTTAAAACTAGGCATATTATTCTCTCTCTATGGTACACTTACACTCCTCCTAACCAGTGCAGCCTTATCTTTCACAGATGCTTGTTTTAACATTTTTCAGTTTTCCCTCTTTTTTAGTAATAGTCAAATTACTACTCTTCCAAAAGGTTTTGCATTCACCGAATGTTTGTATTAATTTAGCACCTATGGACCTCAGTCAAGGACCAGGGCCCCATTTTGCTAGGCACTGTGCATCCATATTGTAAAAACATAGCCCCAGCCTCAGAGCGTTTACCAGCTAGGTTTATGAGGCGATGAAAAGGACAAACTGAGGGAAGAAGGGAGGATAAGAGAATGGAAAAAGGAGCATGTTTTGCGCAGACTAGCGGTACTTGCAGCTCACCTCTTGCCTAGTCATGTACCTCACAAAGTATTTTCTAAGAGACAGCCTTGCTCAGTAGTGATGTTAATAAGGGGCACACGGCTGAGGCAGGAGACAAAATTGGAAGGGACTTCTCAGAATCAACTCTCCCTAGACACTGCACACATTTGTAGCTGAACTGTGATTCTTCCATTTGCAGTGACGCTAATTGAGGAGCTACAGCGTCCAGGGCGACTTAAGAAAATCAAGAAACTAAAAGGGAAGCGACTGCGCCAGCTCCAGCCTCTACCCCAAACTTTACGGCTGCTCGGGATTCTGCAGCTGGATGACAACCGCCACGTCAGCAAAGCGGCAACGTCCTGTCTCTCTCGGGCGGCAATGAATAAGAATTTCAGGGAGAAGGTATTAACTGAATTGGGCCACTTCATGGTTTCTCACCCGTTTTCAGAGTGAGATGCTACAATTCAAGGAATCCGATCTCCCTGAGAGCAGCAGGATTTTGGGGGGAAGGAGTTATACCCTGCACCCTGCTTCTAGAAAGCTCTCAACATCTGCTACCCCAGTGGGTGCAGGGTGAGTTAAGGATCAAAACTGTGATTGGTTCGATCCTGCACTATTGACCCCCTGCCATATTCCACCCCAGAGACTGCTGCCTTTCAGCATCAGAAATGATTCGTGTATGTTATTTGATCAGTTTCAGATAGGTAAAACAGCGCTGGATCTCAGTCCTCTTGGCATTCAGAACACTCGAGGAGTTATTTGTAGCGTAACCAATCACTCAATCTTATTTTCTAGGCTCTGCTTTTTTACACGGATATTTTAGCTGAGTGTGATGCAAAAATACAGCAAGCGGCATGTCTGGCTCTCAAAAACCTCAGAGTAAGTGTGTTTGACCGAGTAACTGGATTTTTATTGTGTGGGGCGGTGTCCAGCTGTATGGCCAAAGGTTCATCTTAATTTTTTCTGGGGGGCATTGTTCAGATTTTTCTTTAAATTACCTTATATAGGGTACATGAAACAGGGGTTTTCTTTAGCTCCAAACTGTTTTTGCTGCTACTTGAGGCAACCAGGAAAGAGAGCAATAATCATCTAAACCCTATTAGAACTGGGACGACAGCTAGAGTACAGCGAGTAGCCACAATGAGCAGTCTTAGTTACTGCTTCCCTGTCAATAGGGAGAACAGTGGGGTTGGAAAACAGGTTCTGATTGGAGAGACATTTTAGCTTCTAGCAAGGTACTAACAATGGAACCAAACTCAGAATATAGTTTGTGCTCTTGCTTTAAGATTAGAAATTTATTCAATAAATTAGCCAATCCTGTTTTGAGAGTAACTGCTCAACAACAATCTCAGCATGCTAGAGGCTCTCTTGTTTTTTTAAAAAATCTGTCCACTTTCTGTCTTAAGTTACCAGCAGACTCCAACACAAATTAGCAGAACTTTTCCTGCACAGAGGGGAGTCAAATCCTTCCAATAACATTTATAACCAGTTAGTTTGCACATAAGCAATTACTGTCAGCACAACTCTTTTTAATAAGGAAAAGCAGTCATAAGATAGACCAAGCCACTAACTCTGACTTTTTAGGAATGACTGTTAGAAAGCAGTCTTGGGCCCTTTGTGTCTGCACCCATGTGATAACTTTGCTGACTCAATGCTCTTTGGGCCTGGTTCACCATTGCATTACTTCAGTTTTATGCCAGTATAACTCCATTGAAACTGCAGGTACAATACTGGAGTAATGCATTGGTGAATCATGTCCTATATCTTCAAAACTTTAATCCTTTGAGCCGAGGCTAGGTGGCGGCAAACCTATGCCCATGCTAAGTAAACCAATCTATAGCCAATTCAGGAGGATGGGGGGGAAGGGAATGGAGCACAATCATATTAGAATTGAGATACAAGAAGAGATGGCAGTTGAACAGCTGGTGCATGTCTGCGTATTTGGCCTGGTCTACACTAACCCCCCAAGTCGAAGTAAGGTACGCAACTTCAGCTACGTGAATAACGTAGCTGAAGTCGACATACCTTACTTCGAACTTACCGCAGTTCAGACGCGGTCCACACGCGGCAGGCAGACTCCCCGTCGACTCCGCGGTACTCCTCTCGTTGAGCTGGAGTACCGCAGTCGACGGCGAGCACTTCCTGGTTCGATTTATCGCGTCCAGACCAGACGCGATAAATCGAACCAGGAAGTTCGATTTCCAGCCGCCGAACTAGCGGCTAAGTATAGACCAGCCCTTTATGTAACAGATAGTACCTTGGTGTTATGGTGGGAAAACTCTTTGAGAGAAATGATCAAGACTGCTTATTAAACACATAATGCTGCAGTTTTTTCTTTTCCCCAACAGGCCATAGAAAGCATTGAGCAGATTGCCTGCCTGTGTCAGTCTGAAACAGAGGACGTACGGAACGCTGCCAGGGAAACAACACTGTCATTTGGTAAATGTTTACTGCAGCTTTAAATAAAGATGCTGAAAGGAGAGTGACAGATGAGCTATTAAGAAAACAAAATAGGCCTAAAGTTTTACCAATGTGTTCTTCAGCAAAAGAATATGTTTAAGGCTGAGCTAACAGGTATAGAGATGTTTCACAACTGTCAGAACATTACAATAATCTTAATGCAACATACGTGCTAAGGCTTTGTATATATACAGGCCCAGAAGACAGCTTGCGGGGGAGTGCTGTACAAACTATTAACCATTGTAAAGGGACAGTGAGCAACAAGATGATTTCAGGTAACAAGTCATAAAATTAAAGGTATTCCAGCGTTGCTGTCAATACTAGTGTTAGCAATAAAAATATTAGCATTTGGTACTCTCTTCTGGGAGCTGTATACATAAAAATCTAACCAGACTGGTAACTAGGGTGAAATCTTATTGAATCTAGGTAGGATTTGATTTTAAAATATGTAACGTGGACATCACTGTTGTAAATAAAGGGGCCAATTGCACATATAGGGACTGATTCAATGAAGTTACAGCAGTATAAAACTCGATTGACAGCAGGGGAGGGAGGGGTCAGGCTCAGAAAGTAATTGCCAAGAATATCAGAGGGGTGTATTAACTAACTTGCATTTTCCAGAGAGAGGGAAATTAAGCTGCGATCCAGCTGCCATCAAGGAACTGAAATTAGGTTGGCAAAGATGGGATCTGATCCTGTGCAATTACTGTCTGAGTGAGGCAGGATGGGAGCACATATATAGTAATTAAAGAGACTCTCCAAGTACCTTTGGCATAGATAGTACATATTGGCTTTCCTTTCACTTGTGCTACGTTTCTTACTACATCTAGATTCGTAGCCAGTGACTAGAGAATTGCCCCAAGATAACAAGAATTGTTTCATTTTAAGATGTTCCTTTACAAATTCATCTGCATTCAGGCCAGATTTTTCAAACGACTAGTGCTTTTGGGTGCCTTTTTTCTGGAGACACTAAACTGCTGCCTTAAAGGGGCCTGATTTTCAGCAGGTAGATGCTCAGCCATTTTTGGAAACAGGGGACTTTTAAAGGTGTCTGAAGCGGAGCATCCAAAAAAACCCACTCAGGCAGTGATTTTCAAGAGTGACTAAACACCCAAGTTGTAACAAGGTCGTAAGAGGCGGTGCAGAGTTATGGTGAAACTGCAACAGATCCTCACCTCATCAGAGTTCCTCCCAGATTTCTTGTCCTCACTCTGATTTGTCTGTCTTTATTTGTAGGTGAAAAAGGACGACTAGCCTTTGAAAAAATGGACAGAGTTTGCTGCGAGTTGAGAGGCACTGTATACCAAGAAGCTGAAATTGAAATCACAATATTTTAACTAATGAAATACTGAATCTGACCTACAGCCCAGGTGGCTACAGGAGTTGGTTTCCATTTACCACTAGGTGGTTAAGTTAGCGCACACAGGTATCTAGTAGAAGATTGAGTGGCAGCATCCATGTGGGACAGCTCTTCCATTTGGGGGGGGTTAGGACTAAAAATCACTCAGCAGTTGGATCAGAATGCTTCCGACACCGAGCTAAAATCATGAAGTATCACAAGGTGGTGCTAGAATAAATCCATCAGCCCCTCTCAGGCTGTCCTCACCAGGAAGCACAATAAACCTTGAAACAACTCAGTCTGCAGTGCCCAAAATAGGAGACAAAGGGTAAGTCTTGACAGGAGATTTAGTAACATGTTTATTTTCACTAAGAATCCTGACTCAATTTCACAAACTCATTCTTCTCCCCCCCCCCCCCCCCAACCCCGAACAAAAAACCTCAACTCTTTGCAGTTGGTTTGGGGATTCATGCATGGGAAGGGAGCAAAGGTAAAGTGTAGCCTTATAACTGGCATGTGACAGTACTGCCTCTATCTTACTGCAGAGAGCATGAGCAGAAATAAAGCTTAGTGTGAAGAGGTGGATGTTTCCTTTCTGCTTCACATGTAGGAACTCTGAACTGATGACACTGGGCCTGCTTGTTATCCTCCCGAAGTGTTCTCCCCTTCATTTTGAAGTAGTTTGTGCTAAAGAAGGGTCAGCTCCTCAGTTGGTGTGAAAGGAGCATCTCCCCTTTAGGTTACAGCAGCTGAAGAGCTGGTCCTAAATGCAGTTTTCCTACAGCCCTTGGAGTTTTGATTTTATGAATACAAGACACTGTAAATGTGTAGAGTGTCACTAATGAGCCAGAAAAAAGATACTTATATACAATTAGTCAATGTATGCTAGATCTGCAGAAAACGAGTACAAGCTAGCTCCAGTATCAGCATGTATTGAAATTATAAACCAGCACTTGTTCTGTCAGAAGTCATAGCAGCTGCCATGCACTTTAAAACATCATGTCTAAGCTGGTCTGTGCTTTCTTGTAAATTTGAGTAAGAGCTCAAAAGTTCATTGGTTTCTGGAAGCAACGTAAAAATGTGCAGTAAACAAATTGGGATTTCAGTGCTTCAAGCAAGAGCTGTTTGAAATTAACTCTAATCTGAAAACAGTGTAAGCGTAGATAGAAGGAAACTATTGAGGCAATGTTTCTTCAGCCTGACTTGTTTACTTTAAGAATTCAGAACATGCATATCCTTCACATTTATGGAGTAAGTGTACAGAACTGAGTTGTATATGGACAGCTCCAGGCAGAAGTGTCAAGTTTTTAATTTATACACTTACTCATTTAATCTTAGGCTAAGGTTAAAAAAAAGGTACCTGAAGTCAGGCTCCTTAATCCATACTTGAGCACCCAGAAGTGGCCTGATTTTCAACAGAAACTGATGAATGCTCAGCTCTTGAGAATAAGATCACCCGATTTGAGTATTCAAATATGGGTTTAGGAACCTTACATGAGGCACAATACTTGAACAGTCTTGGTCTTTATGTATATATTATACAGTATATTGTGCTTTGTACTTTTCTATTCAGTATTTATTTCTATGTTGGTTTACATACAGTTTTCTAAAATTTTAAATAAAACATTAAATACTTGCCTTTTTGCAAACAGTCTGTGCGCTGAAAACATTATGGGGGCAACCATTAGTTAACACATTCCTCAGAGAGCAAAACCAGTGAAATAAACCACAGCTGAAATATGGGGGAGGATTTATCGTACTTCTAGTTCTATGGTCACTGCTTATGAAATATGAACCTGAATTTAAGTTAGTTTGTTTAGTTACCAGTAGTTACTGTGGAAGCATTCTCAACTCATTTCAAACTTGACAGTCATTGAAATCCGAGAGCAAAAATATTTCCTAAGTCTATAGAACACCTGCTCTGGCTCTTTTGGGGGAAATAAACAGAACATAGGTCTGGCATTCAAAGTCAGGCTGAAACTTTGTGGTCTCAAGTAAAACAGGGATGTTAGTGGGGAGACACGCTGGCATCCTTAGGTTACTGTTCCACTCCCAACATAAAACAGGAGAGCTCTCCCTCAGCAGTACTCAGGGCTCCACTTAATCTGCAGACATTTACAAGCAGAGGGCATGCACACAGTTGTAATATGTGCATATATTATAACTTCATCCTTACAAGAGAACAAGGAATAGCTTATGTTTAAAAGTGAGAGAGGATTACAGCACGAGAACGAAGCGGATCCAAGCTGCAGTCTGAGCTCGGCTTTATGCAATGACACTAGTGTGACTGCAGAGTCTTTGACACTGGTGTTTCTCTCACGTAATTTTAAGGAGTTACTGGGAATGGCATCTCCAGGCAGCTTTACTTAAATTATATTCAAATACAGAGCAAAGGAATGTGTACAGCCACCACTCTAATAACGGATGCTGATCTAAGGGTAATCAAAAGGCCCGAAGCTTGTCTCATTAAAAAGTCTCAAAGCACCCAGAGTACCTGGAGATGTCATATTTACATCTGCAGCAATCCTTGTTGTACAGACTGCTGTAGCGTGTAGTCCCATCCTGAAGAACAAATTTACCAGCTGTGGATTGATTTGCTAAACTGTTGTAAAAACAATTACAGTGCTTTAGAGATCTTTAATGTTGCAGGTGGCACATCATAGAGTTTACTGATATGACCTAAACACTACGTATTTAAACTCAGTTGAACATCTATGAGTAAGCCATGTGTAGTGAAAATGCATTTTATTTTATAGCAGACAGCTAGTTACTGACCTGAAAGCAAGTTTTCTGCACTAGTGGAAATATTCTTAACATTTTCTATTAATGTGAGAAATCACAAAATAATCAGTAGGAGGTGAAATCCTGTTGATAACCCAAGGGTCTAAATTTGTTAGTGACTAAATCATCTCTACCTCCATGATAAAACAGGAAGTGGAAAGACTCATACATCCATTCTTTAAAAAAATTTTATTGTTGCAACTAAAATGAGAACTGAAAACTTGTATGGGAAATTGAAAAACTGTACAGTTACTGAAAACTGTGAGGTCGTTGCAGCGCCTTACACAAAAGACAAGATACCTGAAAATGTATTATACCAAAACATTTAGCTTTTGTTTTTTATTTTTTTATATATTTTTTTAAAAAAGTTTATTCTATGGCAATCTGTAAAAAAGAAAGACCTGATGAGTAAATATTTGCTTAAGGCATATAGCAGAGCAGCTAATTTTCTAACAATTTTAACATGGATATTTGTCCATTTTTCCAAGAACAGGTTAATCAATACACCCACTTTGAAACACTACTGTATATACACACACCCAAACTACTACATACATATACAGGACATCAAAACAAAATGCTTACAGTTTAGCATTATAAGCCTTATACACACACACCTCACGGCTTACAGGGCATTCCACTGTATGTTCCCACTACCGTACAAGGCCTCCTTGACTTTAAACAGATGAAAGCCAAGTAGTGAAGTTAGCTGGGAGAAAGGGACATGTTAGCTAGAGTGGCTCTCTCTCTCTGTATAGCGAAATGTGTCTAAGTTTTTCTTTGTGGAAAAGGTTGCAACTACAGTACAACTGTGGATTCTAAGGAGGGATGCTATGCTTTCATCAACCCCAACATTTACATTTGTCCAAAGAGAGAGAAATACAGCAAGTCCCATTCTGTTTATGGGCCACTCGTTTATTTCACCAGTCTGTTTCTAGAGATCAGTTAGGGCTCAATGGCACAAAACACTCACTTGAAACCTTGCTTTATTGGTGACCTTTCCAAAAAGCAGAGTTTCCCCAAGTGCAAGTTTCTGAAGGCAGCACAGCAAGTCATTCTGAAATTGTTGAGATATTTGTTGCCAAAATTGACTGGAGGTGAGGTGTGAATATGGCTTAATACACACTTTGGAATGTTTGTATTATACTTACTCAGCTGAAATGAACTATGCTAAACAACTGGGTTACACTGAGTATGCAGAAATTCAATAGAAAATCGTGCCAAATATTAGGCAAGTACATGTTACCTGATAAACACCAAATCAATGTATCGCTGAATGAAGACACTTTCAGCAACATCCTTTGAACCACAGCCACTTAAATGATCAGATCATGCAAATATTATCTGGGCACATCAGTAAGCAGAAGTATAAGTTTTTTCATCTTTCAAGCACATGGTATTTAATCAGGACACTAGAAGACTTTACATGCATTCTAATACAAAGGGGGTACAAATGTTGCCCTACAATAATATTCTACCAGATGATGGAGAGAATAATGGGGACAAAGCAATCACATACTGTATCTTAAATACACAAATGATCCATTATATATTATATCATTTTTCTATACTCAATTTTTCATGTTTCCAATAATATACTAAATACTGACTGCTTACAATATTCCCCCTTTCAAGTACTGGTCTGACCAACAGTCTCACAGGTAAAATTTTAATTCCCAGTACTACCTGAGGATTTATTATTGTACTTTTGAGAAGCCCTTGATGCAAGCTTAACAGTTAAAAAACCCCAAAACAAATAAAAACAACCCTTCCACCCCAAGTCAACACCTTATGGGTTTAAGGAAAGAGCAAGAGCTACTGGCAGCTTTGAAAAAAAATAAATATGGAGTGAAAGGACTGTTACACAATATACTCCATAAAGATGTTTACACTGAGAACGGTGGTTAAGTGCTATACAACTAGAATGCATTTAAAAAGCACTGATTAGTAACACTTTCAGATTAGTCATCATGGTTTAGTTATAACCACTACCGCTTTAAGTAGCGAATTTGCTTCTAATCTCTGCCCTATGAGCAAAGATTCTCTCTATTATTGTTTAAAATGTATGAATTTCGTACTCATGAAAGGAAAAGACTAACAGCATTGATAAGAATTAGGTTTAGTGCAATGCAAGCTTCCAGTCACAGCTCCGCTAATGCACTCCTAACACTATTCAAGTCCTGGGCCTCTCTTGAGTAGGCACAACCAACTGAGCCAAGTTGTGTCACCACTGTTTGGTTGTTTTGTCCTAATTTTTACTCTACACCACCCAGCTTGTCTCACTTTGAGCTAGGATAGGAACATCCACATCTGCAGAGCTGCAAGGTCTCAGGCACTTATGCCCCTCTACCCCAGTAATCATTTAACATAATTTCAAACCAAACTAAAGTCAATATTGAAATCTTTACTTTAAAAAAAAAATTACACAATCGCTTGCATCATGATAAGCCAACTGGTATGTTCAAAGACCAACATGTCTTCTGTTGATCTTTTAAGTTTGTTAAGGAAGCTGCCATGGCATTAATTGCTCTGGATATATTGAAATGCTTTCCAAATCATTTCTCACATCACCCTTGAGTACGCTCCTCCTCCCTCTGGTTTGTGCACAAAGCACATCACTCTTTACAAGGCAGATTTAGAGTGAAACTGCATTTTTACATTCCAAATGATGAAGTTTAAAAACTGGTCCTTCTAAACGCCAGCTGAACAGCTGTAAAATGCTGGTGGACATGTTTTGGTTGAATTTCCCTTCCTGCTTCCCTCCTCCCCCACATCCCAGAATATAAAGGTAAAAACAACTTTACAGAGATTGGTACAATGTAAGTAGGCATAGGTGCAAGTAGAGTGCAACAAAAAAAGTCAATGGGGAAATACAATTTTTCCCCCCTTAAACAATGTTTGACATGTTGGGATACCCTGAGCAAATGCAGAAGCCTGTTTTTATAAAGATATGTAAAACAAGAAGCTAGTTAAGAACAGTTATGCCATGATTAAATGTATCAATACCACAGGCACTGCCCACAACTCAGTCTTTAATAGATGAAGTGAGACAAAAAGAGCCCTCCCCCTTCCAAAAAGTTTACATTCTTCAGATATGTAGATTCTCTCTCTTTTTGGGAACTCAGTAATAATATAAATCATGTATTTGGTTACAACACTTGGAGAGTACAAGCAAGTTTCACTTGTGCCTAGTTTCTTTCTGAAGTAACACAAAGAAAAAGAACTGGCTTTTAAAAAAGGCTAAAAACAACAATGTGTTGTAATTTTATTATTCCATAAAAAAGAAAAAAAGAAAAAAGAAAAAAAAGACTTATTTGGCATTTTCTCTGCTTACTCCTGAATATTTTAAGGCCCTGAGATTAGAATATTATTTTCTTGGGACCACAGGGCTAAATTAAACCCTAGTGCATCAATTCTCTCTTTAAGCCCTAACCAAAAGTTCCAGCCTTTCAACCTAAGGTATATTTCCACTGAGACAAGGCTCAGATGCCTCAAATAGATTTCTTTCATAGAAGCGGATTACACACTGGTCAAATTGTTGTTGTTCTCTGCATACTCTATCTTGCTGACATGTCCATCAATGAAAACATACCCTGTAACAGAGGTAAGCTCCTGCTGTGAGGACAGTGAACATGCAGATATTCACTAGAAATGGCTTCCAAGTTGTCATCATGTTCTCATCATCCTCTTCTATGTTTTCTGACTTCACTGGCTCTTCTTTGTGAGGTGAGGCACACGGATTTTCACCAACAGTCCTCCTCCTCAGTTCAGTGTCTTGACTAGTGCTGAGGGATGAAGAAATAAATATTCAGTATAGTATTCTTCCCCTTGAGGGGGACGGTGTGCGGACACTGAGGCCCAATCCAGAGACACCTCACGGACACTTAGGGTACGTCTACACTACCCGCTGGATCAACGGGTAGTGATCGATCCCCGATCGCTCCGTCGACGACTCTGGAACTCCAGCACGGCGAGAGGCGGAAGTGGAGTCGACGGGGGTGCAGCGGCGGTCGATCCCGCGCCGCGAGGATGCGAAGTAAGTGATTCTAAGTCGATCTAAGATACGCAACTTCAGCTACGAGAATAGCGTAGCTGAAGTCGACGTATCTTAGATCGATCCCCCCCCCAGTGTAGACCAGGCCTTACAGATGAAACTGTAGATCAGTTGTCACCAGAAGATTTTATACCTGATGCACAAGATGTATCCTTTTAAAGATTATAGTTAGGGCTTTCAATTAGAGGTTTAAGCTGATATTTATTGCCCTGATCAGCTGGGTGTTGCTAGTAAACAAGTTGCTTCTTATCCCATATTGATTACCATATCCCTGATGGTACTCAAGCATCTACAGTTCAGATTCTCCACTTCAAGGCCAAACAGCCGGCAATCATCCTTACAAATAGGAATTCCGGACAGTGAATATATTCAAAACTATTCTGTGCCCATAAAAAACACACAAACACTAATTGCACCAAAACGCTGAACGTGTTATCATCAAAGCATGCGCAATTGTTGGAGCAAGACAGTAGGGATTGATCTCTGTATAATTATACACAGAACACATCCCTAAATTAAGAGATTAAGGCTGCAAACTCAAGCACTCAAAAGTAAAGAAATGCCAGAATTAAGTTTGCTTGTGTAACCTTAATTTGGCCCCCTTGTGTATACGCATTAGGATAGAGTATAAATACAAGATCACATACTATTTTTCTATACCTTTAAAGTTGTTGTTTTAATTATATATTTAATTTTGTGCTTGTTTCCTAGATTTTTTTTTTTTTTTAAAAGGCAACTAAAAACAACCAGAAATTCCATCCTGTGGCATCACACTGAGTCCCACGTGGGTCATCAGCAGGGGATACTACTGGGCAAGCATGTCCTTTTATAAATAGAAATAATGATAAAAAATATTATGGAGACCAGCTTAAGGTGAGGGGAAAAAAACTACTGAACGTGCCTCATTTCGTGTCAATACTTGCAGCTCTCAGGGTCACTCCCCAGCCAGTTTCACAAGGCGGGGTGGCTCAAGGCACTAAGTTTCCCAGCTTTATTTGCCAAAGAATATCTCCAGAACTTTTTAGGAAATGTTGAAAGTTAGATGCTCCTGTTCCTAGTATTCCCTTGCAAAACTGGGTGTGTCCCAGGTGTGATCATTTGTTTCATTTGCCTGAGATAGCCTTGGAATTCTCCCCTCAACTGTTCTCCTGGTGACTTCTGATGTCCCCTTGCCCTTTCCTCCCAGAAGGGGTTTTTAGTTGGCTATCTTGGACAAAGACTGCCAGAAATAGATCAATATCCAGTACATTAAAAACTAAGGATTGTTACAGTAGAATCTACTGGAATCTATTGTAACATAACATACTAGATTTCAGATTTGTGACACAGCAGTGACATCTAGTGGTTAAACACAAACAACCCTTATTTCCCCCCACCCCAAGTTATAGGTTTATTCTTTAGGCTAAATGCTTTAGTCTAGCTAGGCTGAAAGGGAGAATAAATTCTCTGCTGAAGAAGTTTTTATTTTTTTAAATGATCATAATTGATCTGACCTGTAGTAGAAAGCACAAATAGTTCCCCAGCATGAAAGATACATATGACAAGAGAACTGTAGATTTAAAAAAAAAAAAAAAAAAAAAAAAAATGGGATGAACTGCATCTTTAAGGCAAACAAGTGCTTTGATATTGAATGAAAATTGTCCATTCTTATGTTGTAACATCAGGACTGAACTGACTTTAAAGGACATTTTCAAATGTTGCAGGATATATCTGATAAAGTATGTAAAGCACCAGATGCCTGCACTGATTGGTGTGGTTGAAGCTAGCTGGCTTAACTTCAAGCCGAAGGCCTGACAATCCACCTAACGTGTAAAAGAGCCCTGTATAACCAAACCCCTTATGCACCTACATGTGGGGCTAAACCATGCAGTCATTGTGCCTCCTCCATCTTTCATCACAGCCTAGCAAGAGCTGTCAGGTGGCTCTCGTATCCTTTTCACATCTCACCTAAAGAAGCACGTGGGCCTTTAGAAATAAAGGGCTATAATCCTATTCTAGGAGCGCTGTTACACAAAAGCGTCAAGTTCTGTCCAACACGCTTTATAGGTGGTGCTAAGTGGCTCAAACAAGGGAACTTTCTACATACAGCTGTGAATCTACAGCAGATTTCCTGGAACAGTCAAAAACATCAACGCAAACAACTTGACTGAATTACCTGTCTGTACCCAGCTGCACAGATGTGCCATCAGGTACCATCTCCTCCACAGCGCTGACTGTACATCTGATCTCTTCCTCTACCACCTGGTGGTTAGGGAAAAACTCGGTGTGTTCGTGCATCCGCCCGTTGTGCATTTCTGACGTTCGCTTTGGTGGCCTCGGGGGTGGGGGAGTATGTTCTGGTGGAGGCTCCAGGTCTTCATTGGAAAGCTCTTTCCACTGCTCCTACACAGAAGAAAGTGCCTATTAAGCTCTGCTATATTATAATATTTTATATTAAAACCACTGTAATTCTAACATTAACATGGCAAAGGCTTTACACATTAGTCATTGTTTTACTTTCAGGGTCACTGTTCAGATGCATTCACCTCTCCCCTCCCACCAACTAAACAGTATGCCCACAGCCCAACCACACATATGGGAAACATTAACTGGAGATTTAATTTAGTGCTTCACCCACATGAAAAACTATTTAAGTAGCAACATGAATCCCATTTTATGCTGTAGTATTATTTAGCAATAACTTAAACATGCATACTTCAAAGGAGACAACACTGGAAGAATCTACAGCATGTTGGAAAATAGTTAAGGGCCTTAATAGAAGACTTAGCAAAACAGCATCATGAGGCTCACACAGCAATGGATATCTCCCAACTTATCTCCTTGTGAACCTTCCCATAGGTTCACAAGGAGGAGAATTTTCCATGTGACAGTAGCTATTGTGGGCTATTTGTACTTGTACAAACACATCAACATGTGTAAAACAATGCATTAGATCCAAGAGCATTGTGCACTAAAGAATGTAAGTTATTGTACAATGCTCATGCCAAGGATAGAATGAATCATTAAAGTACGTACAGCTCTCTTCACCTTATTCAACCATGCTAACTTCCCTCATAACATTTGTCTGGCTACATGCAATTACAAAATTTGTGGATCTTAATCTACTCTACAACTGATATTGTTGTATGCTGTACTGTAGCTGCGTCGGTTCCAGAATATGAGAGAGACAAGATAGGGGATGTAATATATTTTACTGGCCCAACTCACCCACCTTCTCTCTGTACAAATGATATGCATTCAATACTCACCTGCACCGAAGCATCTCCCATAATAAATTTTGCTCCTTCAATAACAGCCAAGTAAGAGAAACGAAGTTGATCTGCTGTCTGTATAAGCCCCATTCTGTACTTTCTCATTTCTAAGAGAACTTGCTTAATGTCCACAGAAGAAGGATCTTTCCTTTTGTCCATCTGAAGGTAAAGATTTGAAATTTGCTTTACACAGATACCCACTCTAATGTGTTTCAACACGACTCATTTGTTGCATAGGCTTCAAACTGTTCCCATGTTAACGGGTATGGGGATGAAGGTAACATGTGGGACCTTCTATCAGACCTTCGCTGCTTAAAAATAAAGATGCAGTTTTATCTCAGGATAACTAATGCACGTGAGCTATCCCCAAAGTAAAAAACAAACAGTAAAAACCAGGCACTTTAGTTTTACCTCAAGGTAAATTAGGCAAGGACCACTTTTCTTAGTAGGGAAGACAAAGCCTAACTTTGCGAGTCACTCCAGCTGGAACCAGTGATAGTTTTCTTTCATATTCCCACAATGGCCCATTAAAAGCTCAGTTTGCTTTAGCTTTAAAATGAAAATATATTACAGAAGACAAAAGTAAAAGTCGAGTAAGAGACAAATGTCTCAGAGGAATGTGTGTCACTATACCACAATTCATGAAAGGTGCCCTGGCTCGCACAGGCTTCAAATAAGGAATTCCCAGAAGTAACTACACAAAGTTGTAACTCACTCCTTATTCCCATCTAGAGTAAGTGGTTCTTACCAGTAGAAGACATGTATCAACCAAACAAAAAGTTCCCGATCTTCCAATTCCTGCACTGCAATGCACCACAATGGGTCCGTGCTCAGGACTCAGTGAGCCAGACTCTCTCACTTTGAACAGGAAGTTGAGGAACGAAGCAGGAGATTCTGGGACTCCAAAGTCAGGCCATGTGGTATAGTGAAAGTGCAGAATTTCTCTAGTTTCTTGTGCCTGTAAAATATAATGTTTCCAAGCTATAAGAATCTCTAGATATGATTTAAAAAGTATTCAAGCACAGCTACTGTCTGCAATAATATACTAACCAGAGGAAGAATACCACTGATCACATGTTCATATTCCTAGTAAGTGACCAATTTTCCTAGTATATTCTATTCAAAGGGATTTCCAAGATCAGTCTTGATGCTACAAATATACACATCTACTTTCTACAATTCCTAAGGAAAGGGGCAGGATTTCACTTATACTGCCCCATATTGAATTCATGCCACGCTGCTTTCTCTTTTCAAATCTTACCTTGAAAAGGATTCCTTTTACATTTACGATGGACTAAACCCTACCCACCATTCTATTACTGTATCCTTCCAGTCTCCATTCTTTAATCGTTCAGCAAGAATACTTGCTTGCTCATTTGCTGCTTTCCTTTAATCTAACCCAATCCATTTTCCTATGAAGTTTTCCCATTCTGCGTTTAAGAGCTGCTGAACCCAATTCTAAAGCACTACTTGCTTGTAAAGTATCGTAAATGTCTAAGGACCTATATAATTTACAAATAATTCTCTCACCATAAAAGCCTTGTGATGTTTTGAAAGAAGGACACTAGATAAAACTAAATTATACAGAGTAATTTTAATGTTTATAGCTTAGATGTTCATTTTATCCCCATATAAAATGGGCATTACAGCCTTCCAGTAGATGGGCTGGCTGAACTCTTTGGAAAATGAGGTACCTCAATTTGCAAGAGCAGCTCAGACTTGTCCAAAGCAGGGACCTTATATTAGCACAGTTTTTTTCTTCACAACCAACAACCTCTACTAAGCTGAAAGCAATCTCAGAAGTGTTAAGACTGATGCTCACAGCCTCCTGAAATCTTGAACCAAAGCTTTTGAAGTTTGTCTGCTGCAGACACTGTAACCTGGGATGTTTTTCTGACAACTGCTGAGTTCTTGCTTGTATAGTTTGGCTAGTGAAATTTGTACCTGACAATGGTCCTATTTTCTGCTTCCTGGCAAGAGGGAGCATAGAAGCAAGGTGCTAAATCTTTGAGAGAGATTAGAGATATTCGGTGAGGTGGATAAGTATTTTCTCCCAATAACAGGCAGTACTAGGTTTTAAAAAGCTAACTAAAAAGGCAAACTGGAAACAGCAAAGTAGAACTGAAATTAGCATGTCACTAAAATGTATTTGGCGTTCACTACCTGTCCACATGCACCTGCTCCAACACAGGTTTGGGATGCTCTGTGGTCTTTGATTTTAAGTAGATGCAGATGTTAGTTTTGATTAGATGTGCTCACTGCAGCTGCCCCTTTAGCCAATCTCCTCCAGCATAGTTTCAGTGGTCTGCCCCTCCCTCTGCTCTGAATGATTCTGCTAGGACTCCTCTCTGCTGTATTTATCCATGTGTGCAGTGTAAACCCAGCATTGCTTTGCACTGTTTCCCACTGCCCCCATTGTAACGTTTTATTTTGTCACCACCAAAAATAAACGGTTACAGAGGGTCCCCTTTTAACAACTAAGGGCTTGAGCCTCAGTGGGGCTCCATGTGGGCACAGAGTTCCACCTGCGCAGAGCTCATTGCAGGATCAGGGACTAATGCTGCTGGGTGTCGATTTAGTGGGTCTAGTGAAGACCTGCTAAATTGATGGCAGAGCGCTCTCTGGTCGACCCGGGTACTCCACCTCTCCAAGAAGAGTAAGGTAAGTCAACCAGAGAGCGTCTCCTGTCGACGCAGCACAGTGAAGACACCAGGGTAAATCGATCTAAGCTACACCAACTCCAGCTATGTTATTCATGTAGCTGGAGTAGCGTAACTTAGGTCGATTTAACCTGGTAGCGAAGACAAGCCCTAGGTGAGGAAGACTGCCGATTCCCTTGCTGAAGGTTTTCAGTGTGAAAAGGTGAAGATTTAAGTCAGCGTAGGAAGGATGATAAGGAGACAAATTCCAAGAGAAGGTCTATTTTCAGAAGATGGTTTTTAAAAAGTTCCATGTATACATTCATTAGCAAATTGGTAATGGTTGAGTGTTTGGAAGAGTAATTATTTCAGACATTCCTGTACAGAGGTACTGGACTTTTACACAGTGATGTTATAAAGGTAACACTGCCCTAACATTCCACATTGAAACTAAGTCTAGGTCTATACTTGCAGCAGCGAGTTCATACACTGCATGTTCCCCTAGCATGGGTATAAACAGCAGTGTAGATAGTGAGGCACTGCTTAGATGAATAGAGTAAAGACACTCGAGAACCTTAGGGTATGTCCTCTACAGGGCTCTACCCTCCTCTATCTACATTGCTGTCTTTAGCGGAGTAGTGGCCCACTGTCTCCCTGCTGGCAGAGCCTTTCTGCAAAGCAATGAAAGAGTCTAGCAGTGGGAAAAGGCTCTGGCAGCTCCCTGCTGTCTCTCCCCAGCCAGCCTCTTTCACCGCCACATATATACACACCCCAGTTTGGATGCAGCCTGCTTTTCATTGCAGTGTGTAACTACACATACCCTAAAAGTAGCTGTCACTGTAGATAAGATAATGCTGAAGACTTCACAATGTAATATCCATTCATTCAAATGATGTTTTGAATTACAACAGTTAACCTTATAAATGTTAATACATATTGATTCTTTACACCTTGGTGTTTAACTTCTATGTTGTTGGGGAAAATCAAAGGCTGAAAAGTGTTTATCCCCACAACCAGTACAGTCTAGAGCAAACTGCATTGGCATTCACAGAGCAGAGCAATGCTAACACATTGAGAACCTCCTAAGGCACTGATGGGCATGTTACCCAATTTCAGCATCCAGTCTCTTTGTACTCTGAGCCTTTACAAACCAGGATGAGGAAATACAGCTCATTGATGGGGAATTAAAGGACAACACTATTTGACTGGCACGCGTTCCATACTTACGGTAAGGTTTTCCAATTCTAGCTGTCGTACTGTGTAATATGATTTTATATCTTCAGAAATCAAGGTTAACTTCAAGTCTGTATCCTCAAAGAGCATTTCTTTCTCCTCTTTCTGTGGCCAGTACTGGGCACATTTTATCTAAAAAAGCAAACAGAAGACAAGCACTAGTCACTTGGGTCTATGTTAAAGGTGAGGAAAGAGGAGTGTTCCTTAATCCAGCATTTTTTAAGTTGTTATTAATTACATATATTAATGTGGCACTAAGGAGTCCTGAGGTCTAGTATATTGCAATAAATTCAAACATGCATTTCTAAAAAGAAAGGCTAGTTCTTGCAGGAGGGCCTCCTGCTTCCTGTACATTATGCAAGTACTACCTCAGCACATTTTGGTATCTTTCACACAAAGGCCCAGAGGCTGACCCTCACTGCACCCCTGGAAAATTCCCAGAGCACAACAGTGGCTTAGGGTGGATGTAGCCCTTCTACTCATCCCCTGGGGCACAGGGGTGTGCCCGGGCTGGGGAGGGATCAGGGGCTGTGCAAAGCTGCTGTAAGTCAGAACAGTCCCCCTGGAATCTAGTAAAAAGCACCCCAATATTTTTATTTGGACCCTGCATCAGTAGTCCATATAGTATGAAAAGATTCAATTGGATCCTATACATTTAAAAGCTTGGGGGCTCAGAAGAACTTCAGAGATCATGATTTTAGGCAGTTTCACTTTGCAACCAACAGGCATATAAGATGAAGTTGGACTGAACATCTCAAGGGAGGATATTACTGTAAGAAAATAAGAGTTAATAAAAGACAGCACAATGTAAGTGTGAAAGCTTATTTATAGAATTCATAATATTCTACATATAGAAAGTTACAGCATTACTAATTTGGAAGTTAAAATGAGATTTTGGGGTATCCATTCACTCCCCACAAAAGTGTAAAAAAGTCTTGAGACCATTTAAACTATGCCATATAGGATCACAAAGTTATAAAACTTTAATTGAGCTAAAAAAGGAGTCTGCAAATAATTCCTGTTACCTAGCTTCTGACTGTACATAGTAATTTTCTCAGTAATAATTTTCCAGGAAACCGAAGGTCTGCACCAATAAACTGTTGACATGCTAGAAACTTAAATGAGTCAGCCAAAAATACAAGTAGTGCATTTTGCTCTGTACAAAGGGGAAATGACACTAAGGGATCTTGTTAGCAGTATACATAAAGTCTGCAACCATGTCTCTGACCTCTAGACCTATATGGATATTATGAATGTTGACAACTAAACTGCTACTTTTCAGAATTTAACACAGCTCCTCGGAAACAGGATTTTGATCAGTGTTCCAAATCTATGTTTGCAGAGGAAATAGATTACTGCACATGGCTAATGCTTCTTATATTCAATTGTAAATAAAGTGGCCTTAATTTGGAGTGGAACAAAGTTGAAATAAGAAAACTGGTTATTACCAATGAAAAGTAAATGATGATGGGATGGTAATAAAATGTGAGAGAACTGTCATGTGTGTAACGAGAGTTGGGACGAAAAGAGGATTTTACCTCTCAGGGAAGTTAGACAACATTTTACAAATGGCATTTTATTTGTAGATGGTGAAGGAATCTCAGGACAAATTATCAAGGCCTACAATGCTTCCAACACTGGTTAAATACTGAGTGGGATGACAATATGAAGCAAGGATATGTTATAATCTTCTGCAATTTTTTTAAAATTAAATCTTAGAAGAGAGCAGTTAGCTTCATGTCTAATTTCTGCACCAAATGGCTCTGCAAATAACATTTTGCAACGTTCCACTGAAAATCTCTCACTGATGTTTGTTGAGAAGTATTAGCCCTCTGCCCTAAGGGATTTTGATAATTCTTTGCTTTGTTCAAAGTAAAGAGGGGAGAGAGAGTGTGTGCGCGCGCGAGAGAGAGAGTGTGGTTGGAGAGGGAAGGATGATTAAAACAGAATTACTGCAAATCCCCATTGAAGGTTACAATTCACTATTTCCTTTACTAAAAAAGCAAAAAACTAAAATCAAGGCCAGAGTTAGAACACAGCTCACTGCACAACTGTTTTCCGGATGACCAGGAATTCTTTCCTGGTTATGCAAGTGTACAACACTAGATCCCCATTAGTGGGCACAACATGCTCACTTACCCTCCTCGGAAATGGCCTAACAGTCAGCAAAGAAACTAAAAAAAAATCTCAGTGTACAGGTCTATTCAATCTTCAATTACTTTTTAACCAAATCCGCTCCATTGGCAGACCCACTACTGTGATCACAGTATGGCAGCTTCCATTAACAAGCAAACTATGGTAACTTCTCCTGAGCCCATGGCTGCAGAACAAGTCCTGGGCCTAGGGATGGATGTCCCCCACCACCTGCCATGGAGCTAAACCACCCCTCCCGCTCACTCATGCAGTGGATGAGAAGTGGTAAGAGCTATTAGTTGAGCCTGTGCCCCGACCTGCTTACCAGAAGGGCTGAACCCCTTTTACACCACAAGAGGACAAGTGGCCAATACGTACAGAGATGGTTGGTGGACTTCCAGATATTTCTGGCAACTATTCCCTGTGTCTAACTCCCCTCATTCCCTGTCCCAAGCTATGGGGAAATGTAGGTACGTAGGGGGCAGGGGTGAATTAATTAGCACAGGAAATATGCAGATCAGAAGGAGTGGAGCAGGAGAGTTTGAAAGAAACCTGGAAATAACAAGACATTATCTAACATCACCCTGATCAGTTTCTTTACACATTGCTCTTCTTTCTGTATATTTTGTCTGCCTTTAGATATAGATTGTAGATTAATTTACTGCCCCAAAGATCTTACAACTACTTTTAAGGCCCCTGGATAGTGCCAAAGTAACGTAAAGGGTCTTAATATAAATGGGAATCAGGGCCCCAGTCTCCAGCCATTAACAAAGAGGAACTACACAAACATCTAGACTAGCAGGACTGAAGAGAGAAACCAAGTTAGTTTTCCTGTATGGAAAACTCCAGTTGCACTCAGCCCTTAGTTTAGCTGAATTCAGAAGAAGTTACAATCTGCTATTCTGAACTGGATAATTTCCACATATCCCTCAGAGTTAACCAAGATCCATTTTCAGATACTCAGCTTCTGAATCTTAGATATGCTTTGTTGGACAAAATTCTGTACATGCATCTTTCTGCTACCATTATGTTTTGGTTATTTATTTGTTTTTAAATACACACAGCTAAAAAACACTCATATACTTACTGATCCTTTTTCCATCACTCTGTTGAGCATGACAACACCACGGCTTTTCTGTTCCCAAACCATCTCCCAAAAGTGACCACAAGTATTTGGCAGAGGACCCTGCAAAGACAGAGAATCTTCTAAAGCAAGCAATATTTTCTGTGGAAATAGATTAGAGCACTGTACCCTAACTTTACAGCCTAATGCATGCAAGTAACGTCTCATTTTAAGCGTCTGAAAGGCAATACAATAGCTTTAAGTTCCATTTTTCAACTATGAAGTCACCAGCTTAAGTTTCCCCACAGAAAATAGGAAGAGTATTTGCAAGAAGGGAACTGGGAGTGAAAAAAACAAAGAATTTGCTCAGAAAGGGCAAAAAAGGAATCTAATGGGGGAAATAAATCTCACTCTGACCCAGTCAACAGGATTTAAGAGTAAGTAGTTTGCAGAACTGGGGCCACCGTGATTGACAGTAAGTACATATTACAGGTAATAAAGAACTTGCTAGTAATAATGTGCCAAAGTTACTGACTGACGCCTAGCAAACAATGGTCAGTCAAAATAATGAGCCAACTATTTTGGACTGCTCAAACACTATACAAAATTTATTAGTCTTCTTTAATAGCTCCTCTATCAATTGTTTTTTAAGGGTAGTCCTCTTCATTAGATCCCAAAGCCATCTACTTTCAAAGCACCTTCTCTTGTGTGTCAAGATTTTCCTTTACCCCTAATCTCTCTGTTAGTTAATCTATGTAGTGGGGAGATATGCCACCACCACCCATCCTCTTAGGTTGTTGTTTTTTGGTTTGTTTTTTGATAACCTAGACTAACAAAATTGTGCAGCTGTGATTTCTCACATGGCTCAAAGACAAAATAATGTGGCATGGTCCTTGAAAAGAATAACTAGATTCTCAGTGGCCTCATTTTAAACTGATTAAAGAAATACTGGGTTAGAACTGATATAAGCTATCAGCTAAGTGTACCTCTTACTTCCTTGCCCTGAATAATAAAACAAGTAGATCTGTATCCACAATCGTTTTTCCTCATTTCCTAGGACATCACAGATCCTAACTCATGTTTTCTAAAATAAAAGTCTACTTCTGTACTACAGATTGGTGCTGATTTTCTGAAAACAAGATGCTCTTGACTTCTGCTAAAAAATATTAATCCCAGTTTACTGTCATCTAATAAGCATAGTGGTTTTTTTTACAAACATTACAGACAACTGTTCCCAGGGAACTGAACCATAAATCTCATTGTCTACACAACATTAAAGGCAAACAAGAATTCTGGCACAGGCTTAGAGTTAGCAACTAACAAGTCATGCTAGCAAGGTATAATTCAGTCTGATTACATACAAAGATGCAGAAGTTTAGATTCACAGGAAATGTAACTCAATCGTGCTATTTTTTATATTAAAAAAAAAATCTCTCAAATCTGTTTTTCTACACTTTTCCTGCCTCTCTATTTTTAAATGAAACTTACAAGAGAAAATAGCTCCCAACAGCCTGACCTGAAGAAGGTTTAAACTAGAAGGTGAGACTTCTCACTACTTGTAAATAGTACGTTGGTGATATAGCCTACTCAGCGGATAAACTACACACTTTTAAACCTCAGCTAGTGGAGAATTACATTGCTGTGTTGAGGCAGCTATATTAAAAGTTATAGGAAGGATCTTTTACTAGAGTCACACGTCCAGGAATGTGCTGCTGTTTGAGGACTGAGGATTTTAATAGTCCTTAAAAGTATAACTATATTTTATAACTATGAGTATACAGATGACAAAAGGAAAATCCTTTGTGTATCTTTATACAGTTTCAGTCCAAATCAGTTTAACAGTCATGGACTGCTTAATATCAACTGTTTACACAATACACTTCCAAATCCTTGGTATTCAGATTTGCATTATTTTCTATACGTGTGAAGCTGTCTTAATGGGTGAAATTCACAGAGCCAGCACTGATAATAGGGCTTAATTGGACTTCTGCATAGATTTTGCGCTGGCCTATGCTCAGAGGTAAATTTCATCCATTCAACTATATTTAGACTCTCTTTCAACATTGGCAAGGATTATGTAAGTAACATTCTATAGATTCTACGTCTTCAACAATATTTACCATGCCAGCTGCTTCAACTAATTTAGATCGTTCAAAACACCATGAATTTTAAACAAACACATGATGATTGTCTGTTCTGTTCATTCCCCTGTGAAGCACCTGGCTTTAGCCACGGTCAGAAGACAGGATACTGGCTAGATGGACCTTTGGTCTGACCCAGATGGCCGTTCTTATGATATCCTCCCGCAAATATAGTACTAATAAAGGTTTGCACCACTGGCAGAACGTCCCTCTCTACGCTGTTCTTTAGCTTGTAATTTTCCAGTTTCATCGGTGAAACATTCATTTAAAAAACAAATACAAAAAGGATAGCCTGTATATGCAGGATGCAATTTCAAACATAAGTATTGCAAAACCAGACTATTAACTGGTACTACACTTAAGAATATAGGCATTTACAGTTAATATTCCTCGTAATAGTGTTGGGTAAAGGAGCATGACAAGTTAGCCGAAGGGATGGCAAACTGACAAATATAGCCTAAATGTCAAACTCTTGATGAAAGGATTTTGAAAGAGAATGGTCAGAGCACCTGATTTTTCATTTCCTAATGAATGAGGCTGTCCCAAGTATTTGCATAAAAAACAAATTAGTTTGAGGTGTAATAACGGTGGTGGAGTCTTAAATTGTGAGGAATTTCTGAACTCTCAAGTTAAAACAATTACTTTAGTTATGTGAAGTTAATTTGTGAGATTTTGTGTATGTGTGCCTACTGTCTGATTTATTAGAAACATGGACATGTTACTATGTGGATTTTGGATTTGAGATACAAGTTTCATTTCCTGCCAAACTCCACTTACCCTGATGTTTCAGATGTTCCTTAAGAGATCTGGATAATCAGGATTTACCACTAGCTGGGTTTAGAGTCCAACAGACTTAAGTTTGACATCTAAAGGATGCTGTCTCTCAAGTGGCGAGACAGATGCACTATTATCTAACAAATGAGCCTTCATTTAATCCAAAGGCAGATCTGGAAACTGTACTGAGGCAATCTCTAGGAAAACAGGTCAGGCCAAATCCTGGTCCCATTAAAGTCAATAGTGAAATTTCAATAGACTTCAGTGGAGCCAAAATTTTACTTGTATTTAAAAATGTGTTACACTACACACTACTTTCCTAGTGTGGATGGGGATAAAAAAAGTTACAGACTAAAAATACAAGAAAGTCAGAATGAACTATTAGAGCCAGTGCTGATATGCAGTTCAAGTGACAATACAATATTTGCAAAAATCATGTTTAACAAAAACTCTTGGAGGTGTTGATTTGAGAAAGAATCATTTTACCCTATCAATCAGCTATTTTGCAGGGTTTTTTTTTCCAGTAGTTACCTGGGTAAGGATGTAGCTCCTTTGGGCCTCTTCCATTTTTATCAAGCTGGCATTGATATAGTCATTGTCACCTTTGGTTAGCTTAATTCGACTGTGGTCAACTGTAGCACAGACAATCAGAAAACACAGGTTAATGCCTTCATGCATATGTTATGATCCATGGCCAATTTCATCAAATGCTAGGACCAAAAATGTAACTTTCTAAAAGAACAAAAAGTGAAATAGTAACAATAAAGGATGGTTTCTGAATGAAAAGTTCTTTGTACTTGCTGTACTGGGAACAGACAATAATTAGTACTATTTTATTGTTATAACACAATTAGGGCCCAATTAAAAAAAGTTGTGAAGTGTGGAGTATTTTGCACATGCAATGATCACAATTGTATGTGCAAACTGGATAATTATGCACACAGATTTATATATCAAGCTACTGCTTGTACATGCAATTAGCATGTACAAACTAATTACACAACTGTATGCATATTTTTGCAGGTCTTTGTGAAAATCAGTTCCTTAAAATCTGGATAAAAGATAAATTTGAACAAAGTTGCCTGTATTAGCAGGATAATCACCAAATGGAAACCTTAACCTCTCTTTATAGGTCCTACATTCAACTGAAAATTTTCCCTAATCTATCTACCCCACCTACTGAACAAAAATTACTTGATGCTTATTTTACTGCACTTCTGTTCGTTCCAAAGCTTGCAGTATTTATGATTCTCCCAATGCATAAGAATTTCCACATTTTACAGGAAAACCAAACTTATTGGAAGCAATACCATCTAAAGTAAAACAAAATCAACAATTGTCAGCAAGAAAAAAATAAGACTCCTGAAACTGATCAGTAAGCAAAGCTATGTGCAACATTTTAGTTCCTATTGAATTTCTTGAAAGGCTCAACTGAATTTTAGCCATTAATCTGGAAATATCTGTTCAGTTGCAATATGTACAGGAATCCTATGATTGCAGCATACACCGCTACTGTTCTTTACGTTTCTTCTACGCAGTGTTAATTACTTATGCTAAACAACCTGTTCCACCTCGTATGTAGCTGTGACACAGAGTACATTTCCCAGACCTGAAGAAGAGCTTTGTGTAGCTCAAAAGCTGGTCTCTCTCACCAACAGAAGCTGGTCCAATAAAATATATTGCCTCACCCACCTTGTCTCGCAAAACAGAGGACATAATTAATATACACTTGGGATGAGGGGAAAGACGTCACAAAGGTGCATCATGATTAGGGTTTCTGGTATATTGGGTTTATTAAAATAAACCCTGAAAAATTAAATGATATCATTTGAATTTTGTAAATGTCCAAGTTGGAGTTTTTGGGGGCCTTCTATACATTACTCAAAACAGTATATACTATAATGAGTAATCTCTTTGCAATGTTCCCGAGTGTATTTTAACATAGTACTCTTTCAAACAGCAATATGCTAAAGTGTACTAGAACCTCTAATGAACACCAGCTGGATCAATTATTGTGCAAGAAATTAGTGCGCTTTCGTATTTACACCCGTGTAATCCACATTACCAGTCTGTGTAGACAAGCTCCTGCATACAAGTAACCATTTCTGGTGTTTATCCAATAAACGCTGATTGCATTTTTTGAATGAGGGTGTTTTCTCAGTGTTTATCAGTTAAGACTGAAAATCAGAAGCCCTAATCATGACCCACTCTGTGCAGGGAGAAGAGACTTAGAGGGCTGAATATCTGTTAATGAAACTTTATATATTAGGAAAACAAGGAGACCAGAGTTTCTGAAGAGACTAAGTTAAAAGCTAGCTTGGCTGGTTTCTTTGCTTCCTTTTTTCCTCTCAAACTAACTTCCAATTATATTGTTTTGGCAAGATTCCTCCCGTCTCTGTACAGCTACAAACATCCTATATTAACTGGTAGCATGCTATACACATTATATTACACACATGTATTTACAGTAATGGAGAGGATAACTGTACATTTAATATTGATAGATTTGTGCTATCCTACCTATTCTTCTCTGTCCCCAGGGATTTGACCATGAGACAACTGCTTTCCCGCAAAGACTTCTGTCCATGAATACTGCAGCTACTGCATACTGCTGAAGTGTAATCCCATAACATACCATACTATGGTGTATTGTGATATATCTTATGTCATTAAGTATATTAATGACAAGATTTCAGTCATGGATGTATAGCCATCCATTCAAAATATACAACCAAATGCCTTCGGGAGACAAATTCTTAGAGGTCAGGAGACTGTTACAAATAATTGTGAAGAAAGGATACTTACAGGGGCTGACATCTCTGTACCTGTTTCGGTTTTTGTTTCTGGGATGTTTGGCCACTTTACATGGAAAGTCACTGGCTTCATGCCTGATATCCTAGAACAAAAGAAATTAAGAAATTTAAACCTGCCCGCAGTTTGCAAGAAAAACTTACAGTTCAGTGTGTCTGTGAGGGAGGGGTTGTTGATTTTATTTTATTTTGTAGTCACCTGCAAGTGTCTGCTTATCATGGCATTTTAATTTGCTTGAGGGTTTTGGACAGCAACTGTTTAGAACAAATGTTTTCAGTTTTAGATTAAATACTGAGGTAAGATTATTTCTTGGAGTGCAAGACACTGACTCATTGTTGGCTATGCTAATATGCTATCAGCTTTTCACAAAGGAAGTACTGCAACACTTCGTCTAAAAGCACGTCTAACATATTTTACCTGATGTACAGAATTGTAAAGAATATAGCATTACATAAATATTTCCACTAAGTTATTCATCGCACTCAGCTACACATTAAAGAGTTCACTAAGAAAGATGGTTAGAAATGGCTATCTGTAACAATCCAGCTGTCATTTAGTATTCTACACATCACCATTTCATAAGTCTGTATTAACAGCCCAAAACTGCAGTCATGTCTAGTTAAGTTAATTTGGATCCTTATCTCGAGTCATCAGCAAGCTGTTCTGGAGCTGCAAATGACAAAAGGGGTTCTTTGTACTCCGTGCATACTCTATGTAAAAGCAAGGATGCCATTCCCCAAGCTACTGCTGACAGAACCATCCAGCTCTTCCTCCAGCCTTTTTTTAGATGTGTCTAACAGCTCAAGCCTCTGAGAGAAACTCAGAAGAAATAAAGAAGCAAAATACTGCCCAACTTAAACATAAACCCTTATTTACAGAAATCGGGCAGACATGCATATTGTATGCTGCATAAGAGTACAACCTGTATGAATGTTGTTACCAGGACCATGGTAGATTTCTCTGCTCCCCCCAACCACGCTGGAACAAAATCTGAATGAAAACTGCAGGAAATGCACTCACTGCAGAATTCAGATTTAGCTATTACAATGAAATTTAAGGAGTCCCAACACAGATATCTTTTATGTGTGTAAAATGTACAGTTTAGCATGGCTCAAAGGCCATCCAAAAATACTAAAGATATTAGGGCAAATTCATCTCTTTCCACTAGGGTTGAATTTGAGACACTGATTATTTGGTTAATCAAATTAAACTAAATTTTACATTAAGAAATTTACATTTTTAGGATCATATCCTCAGCTGGTTAAACTGGTGTAGCTCCCTGACATCAGCAGAGTAAACATCAGTTTATGCCAGCTGAGGATCTGGCCCTTCGAATTTGGACCAAATCAGACTGGTACTCTATGATTTTGCAGAGAAGTAACCTTAGGTATACAGAGAAGTGCTAAATCATAGGAATGTTTTTGTCCAAAGTGGCCTGCCAACTGCAAGCATTCAATTCCTTCCCCTCCTTTCCTACTCCTCCCCATAGATTTAGCAGCAATCTCTGAGTATGCTGTACAGACTATATTGCGTGATGAGTTATATTTTACAACTACTTGCCCCAAATTAGTACAGTGATCTGAAATAGCTCCCTGCTGAATAGGCCTTGACATCAGCTGCTATCTTTTTATAACTTAATACATGGCTGCCTATACTTCTGATGGAGAATGTAGGCTGCCAGTATGGTGAATGTAGTCTCAACTTCAACAGTACAACATCCCAGGAACATGAAGCCCCTGCAACTTACAAACATCTATTCATAAACTGGTCATTTTTTATTTTAGTGTTTTTGCTACCATGCCCAAATTAAAGTATCAAGACCAAAAAGGGAATGGCAAAAAAAGGTTTTCTAAGTCTACTCTCCACAGAGTAGTGTAAAGAAAAAGACAAGGTCCATATGCAAAGAAATCAACATGTAATGTAAGCAAAAAAAGTCTATATGGTTTTATTAATTCAATCCAATATATAAAGCAGAGGCACTAACCTGCCTTGTGCCACTGTAAGCCAATAATGGCTCTTAAGGATCTAAACTGCTAACATCAGCTCTTTTTACATTTTACAGAAGAATTACAATGATGCTTCAGTCACACAAAGGAACTTTAATAACTGATAAAAGATACTCTCCAAGAACTCATTGCCACAAATACCACTGAAGCCAAGTGTTCAATAAGGTTAAAAAGTGTTAGACATTGATATAGACTATAAGAATATTCATAGATATAGGAAAAAAATCCTATACAAACGACAAAGCTGCTGCCGCTCGTTGCGGGTCGAAGTTTGTTGTCAGCAGGAGAGCTCTCTCCTGCCGACAAACAGCAGCTACACTGCGCGCCTTTTAGCAGCACGGCTGTAGTGGCACAGCGGTGTCATTAAAAGGTGCATAATGAAGACAAAGCCTTAATATAGGCAGTGATCTCTTTTCAATCCCCAAGGTAGGAAAATATGCTAAATTTGCATTGCCTTAAAGAATACTATCGTAGGAAAGTTAGGTCAAACAGATGAGTTTGCTATTTAGATCTGAAGGCAGGAAGTTAGTAGGCGCTCTTGTTTTGCCTGACTGGGTATGTCTATACCCCTGGCTGGCCCACGCCAGCTGACTCAGACTCATGGGGCTCAGGCTTAAGGGCTGTTTAACTGCAGTGTAGATATCTGGGTTCAGGATGCAGCCCAAATATCTACACCGTAATTAAAAGGCCCTTAAGCCTGAGCCAGCGGGGTTGGGTCTGCCGCACATGTCTAACTGCAGTGTAGACATACCTGTTGTGGTAAATCACTGTCACGGAGGGGGATACTTTCTCAGGTAGCTCGAGAAACCCCTGGAGAGCTTTCAATGTCTGTCCTTACTTTGAACTGGATTCTACACTAAATGGGGAGTCAGTGCAGTGAATGGAGCACCGCAGTGAAGTTTTCACAGGGACCTGTGATGCTAATTGTTGTCCTAAAAAAAAACCTCAATTAGTCCATGGGGCTTCATTCTAAATATAGCAAATTGCATAAAATAGTCAATCTTGAAAGTCATGAATGCATGGATCTCAGGAGTTAAGCTATATTTCTGAAAGAGGTGCCCTCATCTGACATGTGTCTGATGGTAGTGGTTCTTTTTGTTTGTTTTTTTGCAATGGTAGCTCTTTGTGCAGCCAATGGTAATGAGAAGTCCCACAGAACATGAAGTGACTTAATCATATCTCAGATGCCCTCAGTGGAGGGCGTTATTAAAAGAAAAAAGTCCTCTGCTGGCAAAGTTATTACATAAAATTGTCCATTCTGGGGTTTCTTGCACCTTCCTCTGAAGCTTCTGGTATTGGCCACTGTCAGAGACCAGTTGCCAGATCGGTAATTTCAAAATGTGTCAGTCCTATGGTAGTATAAATCTACGTAGGAAGCCACAGTAAAAGAAAAAAAAGGTACTCTCATTCAAAAATTCACATGCAAGTGTCATGTCAGAGTGACTCAAAGTCAATGTCAGTATAATAAATGAAAGGCTGGTAAATGAATACAGGGATTGATAAGGATAATTAACACTTTCTTGAATTACATTCATATGGTGCCTCTACGGTGTGACTATCATTTATAAGGGAAGCATAACACAATTTAAAATGTCATGCATTATAAAACTTAAGGAGAATTAGAACTGAAAGTCAGTTTTCTGAAGTTAAATCTTCTGGTTTTGAGTATGACTCATTTGATAGCACTCACCTCATGGGTTTAAGTCCTGTACCCACCACAGATATTTCAGGGCAGTAACTTGTAGCTTGGGAAGAGGAAGTCTGTTGAAATGCTGTACTTCAGATGAGACAAATCAATGTTTTTCTGCCCATTTCTGATCTAGATCTATCGTAATGATACAGGTAAAAGTTAAAGATCTTTCTGTGCTTTTCAAGAGGGGAGAGCTGCTCTCAGCTATGTTAGGGGCCAAATGGGCCCCAGGACTCGGTAAGTGGAAAAGTCATTTAGAGTCAACTTTCCCCTTCCTCCTCAAGCTGAGCACACCTTGGTCAGATCAGCATTTCTGGCCCCCAGTACCATTAGCAGCTTTACAAAATACCATAAAGCTATGTAGCCCCAAACACTGAACTAAGTCACTATGTATAACCAAGTTCTGCTTTTGCATTTTAGTTTTAGGCCACCTGCTACACTAACTTCTATAGTGCCCTTCATCAGAATATATCAAGAGTGCTTTACATGCATCCTTATTTTATAGGCAGGAAACTGAGCCACAGAAAAATTAAGTTCCACATTCACATAGGTATTTAGGGTCCTAGCTTCCACGGATTTCAAGTTAGGAGCCTACATACCTTTGTGGATCTGTCAGCAACCATTCAGGTAAATTGTATTCATAATCACATGGTGAACATCACCTCCTTGCAAGCATTCATGTGTCAGTATTTACAACGCATTACCGTTTGAGAGGGGAGAAAGAAAGGCTTGATCCAAAGCCCACTGACTTCAATGGTCTGCATCTGAACGTAAGTCTGTAGATAGCTTGATTAATGGGTAAAATGAAAAATATATTTACCCATAAACCCTTAGGGAAAAGAATTTCTGTGTAGCATAGGATAAGAGGTCCTATGTTATATTGTCACTCACTGCCTGTCTATCTCTGGGAAACAGCAGTTGCCAAGAACCTATGACAGGGGTCGGCAACCTCTGGCACGCGGCTCTCCAGGGTGCTTACCCTGGTGGGCCGGGCCAGTTTGTCTACCTGCCGCGTCCGCAGGTTCGGCCGATTGCGGCTCCCACTGGCTGCAGTTCACAGCTCCAGGCCAATGGGGGCGGCGGGAAGCCGCGGCCAGCACATCCCTCGGCCTATGCCGCTTCCCGCAGCCCTCATTGGCCTGGAGCGGCGAACTGCGCCCAGTGGGAGCCATGATCGGCCAAACCTGCGGACGCGGCAGATAAACAAACTGGCCCGGCCCGCCAGGGTAAGCACCCTGGCGAGCCGCGTGCCAGAGGTTGCCGACCCCTGCCCTATGATCACAGCTACAGTGAACCATAGTCTGGTGTACACTGAAATAATCACATATTTAACATTTAAAGCTTCCTTAATGCTTTTAGTTATCTTAAAATGAATGAATTTTACTTAAATATCAACTTCCTAATCTCCATTTACTGATACAGGTGCTACGAAGAAGGGCGGCACAATAAAATAAGTCACAATCAGAAGTCAAGGGAAAACTGCTGCTCTTTGGAATGTTCCTTTGCTAGGTGACTTCATACAGTTACAAAGCTTTTCCCTCCTGAGACCACAAGAGAAACAAGCGTTGAGGGGTCCTGCAGAAACAAACAGCTAGATTAATTGAGGGGAAAACCTTTTCAGGCTCAAAGGGAAAAGGCAGGATTTTGCAGAACTGAGCATCAGCGACCCTGGTCCTTCTCTAAAGAGAACACTGGTGAGCCAGAATATGAAGTGAATTATTCTGATAAAGCATTCAGGAACACACTGGATGAAACTGACATTCAACCAGTTGGGGCAACAGGAGTGGCTTTCCCTTTCTATGCAGACACCCGCCTGATAAACTTGTTAACCAGACTTCAATAGCCCTGATGTAAAATTCTTTAGGGATGTTGTTTTGGACCACATATGCAAGCGGTTCATTCATTCATTCATAGATATTAAGGCCAGAAGGAACCATTTTGATCATCTAACCTGTATAAACACAGCTTATAAAATTCCACCCAGATTCATGAACTAAAGTCTGACAAGCTGTAGAAGTTGTACAATTGAATATAATGTTCACACCACTTTCTAGGACATTGGTTATGGAGATTTGCTTGTTCATACATCTGGGAACTAAGTAAGCCTGCGGGTGTGTACTTGCATTTCTCAAGAGGTCTGTGTAAGGCTGGCTGAGCAAGTGATTGCCCTATGAGGTTAAGAAATTGTAATCACAGACCTGCAACATGGTTTTCCTAGAAAGCCCCTTGCTAATTCAGTACTATGTGGGCAATTTGAAACAGGCTGTAGTGATGCAGTATAAGCAGCACTTCCATGTCTACAGTCAGTTGGCTGTGGTTGCTGAAATGCACAGCCACCAGAACGCGTAAGCTAGGCTGGAACGTGCCATTACATTAGGAAAGGGCTCTAAAGAAACCTATACCCATTTTGATTATCCTAGCAATCAGACATCCCTAAGCTAGGGCTTTGTTGTGCACCACGAACAAGGTGCAACTGGTCAAAAAAAAGGTTGACCCAAAATTTAGAGGATTGTAATTTGCAAAACCTGTATTGCCTACTGTGATAGGGTGACTACCCCACACATGTGGTGAAAGGGTTAATGTGGGCCTGGCCTAATTAATGATGGAACCCACCTGTGAAGGGGCTGGGTGGTGCTATAAACAGAGGACACATGAAGTAGAAAGGGGCTGCAAGGAAAAACTCTGAAGTTACACTCCTGATGATACGGAGTGGCGAGATCTGTAAGGAACAAGAAGCTCTTACACAGAGTGAGGAGAAAAGCCCAGGGACAGGCTTCATCGGAGGAAGTCCAGGGAGGCGGCAGCAAGAGGGTGTAGTGTAGAGGATGTACCTGGGTTCCCCTACCAGCGACCGCTAAGGTGATGGGAAGCCCTTAAGATATGGACTACTAGAAACTTTGAGAGAAGATTCCAAAACCCAAGGGCGACAGATTAGATGGAAGGACCAGGGTATTATTGATTGATTTATGCTAGACTTTGTCAGCCTGAAGGGGGTGCAACTAAAGGACGAGCCATGAGAAGAGGTGGACCACTGAGGGACTGGCATGACTCTTGGCAAGGGGTGCTAGACTGGAGAGCTACTACACCACTATGCGGATTTTACACCAGCTGAGGATCTGACAATTTGTCAGTCCTTACGTATTACAACTTTTTGTATTTCTAACTTTTCAAGCCTTTTTTTTTTTTTAAATCAATTATGGTTTTGATCACTTGTAGTGAAGGCTCTCTCTTTTTTTAAAAGACAACATCAATGAAGGTCTAATATTAGGCTAAAAGTTATATGGATGTCTTCAAAATTTAAATAAATTAGAAGGTTAAAACATGAAAACTAAGACTAAGAACGTAAGTTCACAATAGGTGGCAGGAATACATTGTTAAGATAGTTCAAAAGGCTCATAACGTGATAGCTGAACAGGAAACAAAACTAAAACAGGAGCATCTATATTTAAAAAAAAAAAAAAAAATCTTGCTTCTCCCCTCTTCCTCACTTGCACAACTCTGTTTCCTATTCAACAACTCTCTTCACTGCTCCTGAAATGAGTGTGAGGGAAAAATATTGGCGGTGGAGACTGAAAAACAAAATGGCTCTTTGACAAGTATTTTTGCAGAGGAAAAGCTTTTACTATTTACAATATCAAGCAAGAATCAATGCCAGGAAACAAACCACAGTCTTACTAGAGCGTCGAGATACAAGTCAGTTAATTCACCTCCTATGCAGTTTAGAGAAGGGAAATGAATCGTGAAGATCAGATACAGATCTTAATTTCCCCAAAGATTGGAGGTTTTCAGATCCAGTATTTTGGCTCAGGCTCGTCTCTAGTTTAGTGGGTACATTTGAAAATCCAGATGTCTATTTAGTTTCTGAAGGAGTTTCTGCATTAGTTTGTAGAGCAAATTCAGATGCAGTTTTTGAAAGAAAATTTAGTTTTTACAATTTTTGCACAGTGGTGTTTGGATTCCACTAACACGTGTTTTTATATGAACTAAAACTTATTTCATTCTCCCTGACCCTTAGGACATTTCAACCTTTTATAGGATGACATTTCAAGAGAGTTGCTACATAACATTTTAACTCCTGGACTGACAAGTGACAGTGTCAACTTCTTACTGACCGCCTTTGTTGTTACTTATACAAGGACATGACCAAAACCGAATGTTCTCTGATAACATATGTAGCCTTTTGGCAAATCTAAATATTTTTGTGAAAAGTGCTTGAGAAAAAAAAAAATAAGCACCTGACAAGAGGCTTCTCCCACACCCTTTAAGACAATGAAACCAGATGGCTCTGGCTGCACACTCAGAGTACAATCATCAAGATAGTAATCTTTCCAGAGCTAGGACTCTCATTGTGTATGGGCTATAACAGAACAGTAGATGGCCCTGGAATGAATACAGAGATGCAATTCAGTGGAGAGGTTCTGATAACATAATTGATGGAAGGGGAACTGTGGAGTGACTTCATCTTTTGTGTTCACCCACGGTCATTATTACACACACACACACACACACTTACTTTGCACTGAAGTATGTTTTATACACATGAAATTAACCTTAAAGGGTTAAGGGAAAATAGGAATCAGAGTGCAAGACTCCACTGTACCTTTAATATTTTACAATATGTTTAAAATGGTATAGAACATGGGTTCTCAACCTTTTTCCTTCTGAGGCTCCCCCAACATGCTATAAAAGCTCCACGGCCCAGCTGTGCCACAACTGTTTTTCTGCATAGAAAAGCCAGGGCCTGCATTAGGGGGTGGCAAGTAGGGTAACTGCCTGGGGCTCCACACCAAAAGGGGCACCACAATGCTAAGTTGCTCAGGCTTCACCTTCAGCCGCAAATGGTGGAGCTCGGGGACTGGGTTGCAGTCCCGTGTGGTGGGGCTTTGTCTTTCTGTCCTGGGCCCTAGCGAGTCTAATGCCAGCCATGCTCGGCAGACCCCATGAATTCTGCTCACGGCTTCCCGGGGGGGCCCTGGACTGATGGCCCCTGGTTGAGAACCACTGGTATAGAACATAGCCCCAATTTTATATATACATAGATAATAGTTTGGGACAAACCAGGATTTAAATTCTTAGATTATCCCAAAGTCGCTTCTCCAACCCCCATGCTATTAAAAACCTCCAGTTCAGGGCTCTAGTCTCTGGGTTTCAGGCCCACCAGAGGAGGAGCAGGGAAAGAAGAGGAGCCACCAGGGCTCAGAAATATTTACCAAAGCTCTGCTCCGGCCGAATTTAAGCCCTGGGACAAACAGATTTTAGTTTTTAAATCAAATAGTTAATTATCCTTTAAAAAAAAAAAAACAAAAAAAACAAATCAGTTATCTGAGAAATATGAGACCAAGTGACCATTTTAAAAACGTGATAAAGCAGGACTGCTCCCCCTCACTAGCTCTGCAGGAACTCAATATTTGTGAAAATTGAGCAGATGATATTTTTGATATCAGAAACCTAGAAAAAATGCACAAGCCTTTTCAAGTTAGCAGGATGGTGATATTTTATTTGCATTTTGAAACAAGTGTTTTGCACAATTGCATCCAATACTAAAGAGAATGAGCCTGATTTTCAGTAAAGCATACTGGAATCTTAATTCTCACTCTGCAAAAATTTTGACACAACTAACCCAGTCATACTCCGTTTCTCAGCAGAGATTACCTGGCACAGTGAGGTTCCAAATATGCTTACCAGAACACTACCAACCTAGCAAAACGAAACTACATGGTTCACTTGTTTTGTCAAAGGTACGTCTTGGGACGTAGTATTTTGTTTGCTAATTCAAAAATCTAATACACAATGGAGGTCTCTAGTGATTTTTCTATTATACATTTTCAAAACTTGGAATTCAAATGCTTTAAGTTATCCTACATAGGTCTAAACTTTCTAGAACCGGACTGCAGCCTTACAGTATTGATTGCAAAAGACATCCGAATTTTGAGTATTAGAAGACTATTTATAAATCCTGAAAAATTTCATCCTCACATTATAAAGCTATACAGTGGACTACATAGAATATGGTCTCTTTAAAGGTTAGAGATATGATAATCTTGTTCAAATTGTTTCAAGGATTGTTCTAGCGCAAGGGCAGGAGATTGCAAAGTTGAAAAAATGCTTGATTTGGTCCTGTGCATAGACTTTGCCACTAATCTGTTTACATTAAACAATGCTAGCAAGAATCTCCAACTATTTAAAAATTCTCTTTAAATATAAACATCTCACTTACCGACATCTTCCTTTTATACACAAAAGAATAATAAAAAGAAGAAACCTCTAACTGTATATTCAAATGCACCAGAGTTTGCAGCAGCCAGGGACCAGTTTTTAGCAACAGAAATAACAGAATAAACATAGCACCAACACTCTGAAGTATGGGCTTAATCCAAAACCCACCAAAGTTAATGGAAAGAGTTATTTTTCCTCAAAGGTTCTATTGATAATGCACTGCCAACAAACTAGGTTAAATGTATATTGTCATAAGAAATGTGAATTGCAGGTGTCAAACTTTATGCAGTGAAAACTGTTTCAAAAGCAACTGAATTAAAGAGTATACTAACTTCTTTTCTGTAATAGACAAGTCATTTCTGAAATCTATGGAAGGAGCCACAAATTGTCACATCTGCTGCCTTGTTCTGAATTAAAGGAGGGATCTAATTTCTTAAATATGTTGGGGCTATCTGTTCCCCTCTGAAACAGCACTAAAAAAGTGGGTAACTTTTTAAAAACCTAGAAACTAGGAGATGTTTTACCTCTCTTAAGTTTATTTCATATGAATTGACACTGCTTTTATCAAATCTATTCTCTTGTGCATACTCAACCAACCATTTACTTCTTTCCAAAGAGGAGAGGGTTATTGGTATTGCCTATAACTCAAACAGAAAATAAGTTCACAAGAATAAAAAAATCACTTCATGTATTTGTGGTCAATATAGCCATGGTTTCAGTTCCTAGGTTCTTTACAGCTTAAGAACAAAAGGTTTTCCTATAATAAGGCACATGAGTAGCCTCAAAACTGATCTTTCATCACACTGAAGCAAACCTGAAACTGTAACAGTGTAAGCAAACTACTTTCAATTTTTGGTGCAAAGAATATTTCAAGGTATTTCAAGTGTTTGGACTGATTTTGATTCATTAAAACAAGGACCACCACACAATAAGCACTGAGCTGTTTTGAAATTCTATTCTATCCGGGTTCTTGCATTGAACTCCGTCGCTGAGTGCATTCCAGAAATGCATTAAGCAACATGATTAAAATCTGTGCTATTTCTCTCATGTTCTCCCTAAGGGAGAAATGTGTGGACTGTTTTGTTTTGCAATGTTGTACAAGTTTTCTTTTGCTTACACGTTGCCACATGTTTGTTACAGAAGGCAAGGTCAAAGAAATTCAGCTTGTGCTCAGAGTAGAAGGTGGTGAGCTTTGATGGTCCCCAAAAATCTGGCCATTTATTTTGGTACCTAAGAGGATGCTGAGCTATTCTGAAAATCTGGACCGGATTCTGGGCGCTGAGTCCTTTTGAAAATTCTGGCCTAGATAAACAAAAAAAGCATGGAGTATGCTCATTCCATGTGAACATGAACTAGCTGTAATTTAAGTTTACATTATAGGAATTACTCTGTACCATTTCTGTTTGGATTCTAGTCTCATACTTTTACAAGACAATCACAAAGAAATTTAAGAAACCCCCTGAAGGGACTGTGCGAAGATGAAAAAAATAAAGGAATCACTTATGTTTTGTTAAAGTCACAAGTTTCACCTTGGGCAGAAATCAATATGCAGAAAATGCATCACTCTAGTCTGATTTCTTGTAATTGATTTCAGTATATTGAAACCACTACATACAAGACTTTGAACCACAAAAGGGTTCCTGTAAATGAACACAAGCACAGTAATTAAATCCTGTTTCATGAGCAGTCTTCCCCTTTCACATGCAACTTACCTAAGTTTTAGGTGTACACAGTACTTTACAGATACAAAAACAGTAAAGATTTAACACAAGCATTAGGTTACATGCAAGATAAAAAGTATGTGTAACCCTGTAAAAAAAGAACACACTGCAGCAAGTTTCAGAGCCTGGGGTCAACTGACTCAGGCTCACAGTACATGGCTAAAAATAGTAGTGTAGACATGACTATTTGGGCTCTGAAACCAGGGGGGGGGGGTGTCTTGGAGCCTGAGCTCCAGTCTAAGTGGGAATGTCTACACTGCTATTTTCGGCTTGACAGCACAAGACCAAACCAGTTGACCCAGACTAGGAGACTGGCTTCCACAGGTTTTTCTTTTTTGGGGTGGGGGTGGGGTAAGGAGCAGTGTAGACAAACTCACAGTTGAATGTGTTATTCGTAAAGCCGGTTGTGAGACTTTTCTATGTTCTCTCATAAAGGAGTGTAGAATTGTGACATTAGCATAGAAGCTCTATTCTGGGGTTGCAACACTTGCAATATTTTATTTCATTAAGGGAATAATTAGCATGTCCCCAGTTTCCTGTAAAGGCTCCTTATTATTGACATGCAGCATTTAAAACCGTCACTAGCTCACATAGCAATACCTTGGAGACCCGTTGCAAGTTTCCTTCACCTTACTCCTTTCTTTAAACCAGTGACCTCAGTGGTTTAGGAGCCAAATTAACAATCAATATTACCCTAAAGAGCCACAGTAGTGTGAATTCATTGTTTCATTTATTATTTTTATTATATATTATATATATAGCGTTGTCAACCTTCCAGGAGTGTCCTGGAGTCTCTAGGAATTAAAGATTAATCTTTAAATAAATATTATGTCATGTGATGAAACCTCCAGGAACGCGTCCAACCAGAATTGGCAACTCTCTATATAATTTTATTCTCATAGCAAAATGACTGACCAACTCTTATTTTATCAACTACAATTTGTTAGCATAGTAAAAGCATCCTGATTGGTTGTTAATTAAATCACACAGTGTTTTAAAATCATGAGCTGCAAAGAGCCACAGGAGACACATTAAAAAGCCACTTGCGGCTCACAAGCCTCAGTCTGAGTATCACTGCTTTAAATCCTTTGCTCTACACTGGTTTGCCAAGGTTTCCATCCTGGTAAGTTGGCTCCTCCACCTTGGAAAATCCTGCAGATGGGGGGCCAAGCTAGTTGCCCTTTATTGTTTTTGAATCACATCTTCCCAAATGACATAGCAATTGCCTTAAATTGCAATTGCAGCCCTTTGCTTACCTGCATATTGCAAAGTTAAACCATGGAAACCTGGGTTTTTGCATTATTGTTTTGGAATTTAAAATAGCCCTGGCATATCTATTACAGTAAGACAAATGTGTCTTGTTCCCTCAGTTGATATTTTGGCTCCAAATAGATTCCTGGGAGCTGGTTCCACACCATCTCTGCACTCAGCCTCTTCAACTGAGGAACCTCTCTGCAGTAACATTGTGGACTCTCTCATCTGTAAGCAAGGCAGGAATACTGAAGAGTCTTGCCTCTTCTTTTTTGATCTGAACACTTCCAGAAACTTCCCAGCTGAACAACATGCCTTTATGTGGGTATGCAGCCACTCTCCCAATTTTAAAATCTGTGATGCATGAATATATACATTGACTGGACTCGCCAATATTTGAAAGAGTGACAATAACTCCAGCTCTCAATTACAGATGTTGATATCCTCAAATTAAGTGATAAAATGAAACCTAGTAAGAGGCTTCAAGGCAATCAGATCCAGAGAATTAGCTTTGAGGTCTCATCTTTTGCCCTCAAATACACCATATTGCACTCTTAAACTCAGTGTACTTAATGAAACAGACTGAATCCTTGTATTTTACTGTTTCTCAAGCCTCAGTATAAAGATTTCATTTCACACTAGAATATCTGCCTGAAGTTCGGAGAATGGCAAACGAAACTGATCTGTGGTATCTGTGTCCTTTCACCTTTTCCTGGAAAGTATGCTTGTCTTTTAATCAAGTAGCACAGCAGTTTAACTACATAACAGCCAAACGCTGCAACCATTTACTCAAGACAAATGCTTCAAGAACATTTCTAAAATGTGTTTTAAGTCATTAAAAACAAAACAAACCACAACACAACACACAAGCAACTTCAGCATACATTTCAAAGGAAACATTCCCAGCCCTGACTTCCAGACATCCTTTTCGTTTTCAGTTCTTTATGTCCATATTATTTATCAGTTAGTTTGTCAATCTGATTCAATTTACTCTTATAGTACTTCCTGGAATCAACAGTTTAAAGCTATTGCAATGAGTAATGGAAGTTATACTACTCCATTCCACAGAAAGGTAGTCAAAGCCCTGCATGCTGAAACCTGTCTATCACTGACTGAATTTTGTTACTGTTTTTAATACGCTACATTGTAGTTTGCATGCCAAGAGGACACAGGCAGTACATGTGTGTGCACATGAGCTTGTACATTTATTCAGGCCTTTACAGAATTTTAGTATAAATTTCAGCATATAACTCATATCCCAAAAATTAAATGGTCTAGTAGTTTTAAGAGGTAAAAATACCACATGTTAAGTATCTCTGTGCTGGACTTATAAATAAATACATTACACTTGAAGTATAAACACATTGCTATATTATATGGCTGTTCCTTGGACACCTGAATGTCAACTTTTGGAATACACTGTTACTAGGGTCAAATCTGATTAGAACGTTGATGGTTCAGCAATCTGAGTTCCTTGCTATGAAACTGGAAGGGGGTGGGGAGGAGCGCACCTTTCTGCCAAGTCAAAATAACGCTTATGAAGCAACAGTGATCTTGCTTCTAATTTTGCCGGTTCACAAAAGGCTTTACCATGGTATCATAAGGCTCCTGAATGCATCAGTTCACCAAATCACCTGTGACTACGGCCAACTGATGCTCCTGAGTTCTTGTTGGCACCATTTGTGCTCTTCAGTTAGATAGACTTTCATCTGTTATTAATTCTGTGATTGAGTTTGTGACATGGGAGAAGGAGATTTTGATCACCATTACTTTAGGAATCTAGCTACTGTGGGAATGCTCCCTTTGGTTGACAGCCGTGCAAGAATTGTACCCTTCTTCTGTCAGTAGAAGGAGAAGCATTTCTTGGAGTTCTTTTTGGCTCTTGTAGGGGTACGTCTATACTTACGCGCTGGTTCGGCGGCAGGCAATCGAACTTCTGGGTTCGATTTATCGCGTCTTGTCTGGACGCGATAAATCGAACCCAGAAGTGCTCGCCGTCGACTCCGGTAATCCTGCTCGGCAAGAGGAGTACGCGGAGTCGACGGGGGAGCCTGCCTGCCGCGTCTGGACCGCGGTAAGTTCGAACTAAGGTACGTCGACTTCAGCTACGTTATTCATGTAGCTGAAGTTGCGTATCTTAGTTCGAATTGGGGGGTTAGTGTAGACCAGGCCTAGGATGTGTATTCCTAGGTCCCTTGGGAAAAATAAGAGCTTTAGATTTTATTTTCTTCCTTCCCCTGACCATTAAGGTTATAGAACAGGATTGTCCTTGGCACTGGCTGTCATTCAGAGTAGAAAATGAAAAGGATGTCTGGAAGTCAGGGCTGGAACTGTTTCCTTTGAAGTGCCTGGGGGATGGGGTGGAGAGGGGTCAGGGAGAGCCTAAGAGGTGCACTTCTTTAAGATTTTAGGTGCCCCTACATCAGAATCCAAACAAGCAAAAACAAAAGGATTACTACTCGTGGGAGTCAGAACTGCTTTGTCCTTTGAATACCTTGTTTCCTGGGGCTGCCCTAGAAGTCTACTCTGAACATTACAGAGGGGTGCAGTCTAATCATGTGCTCAACACACTAATCTGTAACTACTGACCTCTGTACCCAATGCCTATTCACTTTTTGGAAGCTGGTCAAATCACATCTGCCATATTCTATAAAAGAGAGATAATACCTACTTTGTGGCCCATTATGAGGATTGGAGTTTAAGTAACACACACGTCAACTAGATCAGTGGTTCTCAACCTATTTACCACTGTGGGCCGCATATGCAGCTCTTTATATGTTACATGGGCCAGATCCACAGAGTCTGTGTCTGAGAGAGAGAGACAGACAGACAGACCGACCCTGTATGGCCCTGAGGATGTCACATGGACTGCAGCTGTGTGCTGACTGGGCCACAAGCAGCCTGTGGGTTGAGAACCACTGAACTAGATATTCAAAAGTTGCCAGATTCAGGTTGCAGCTATGCAGGACTTCTGGAAAGTAAAGAAGTTTTAGGATATTCTCTCCTGCACATCACTAAGGCATGTTAAAACTATACTTAATTTGTAAAAATTCAAAGACCTAATATAGTTGAACATGTGGGACAGTACACACACACACACACACACTGATTTATAGAAGCTGGTTTTGATAAATCTGTGTGTAAAATATTAAAAGCCAAATATGCCATCAGCTAACCAAGACTAGTAAAAATATGTTGTGAATTTATTTTTAATGCTAACTTGCTTCTGACTTGACAGTATCAGGAAACTTGTAAACTCTTTACACAAACACTAAATCTCAAATTAAATGCCAAAAGCTTTTCCAAGTTCTTAAACTAGTACAGTTATTTTATAACATTGCACCTTAAAACAGCAGAAAAGATGTTCAAATACCAGGACAGGTGATATTTTACTTTGTTTTAAAATTTGTGTGATCACAGCTGATTTAATATTGTTCAGCTTAGACGGTAACACTACAGGAAAGCGTTTTAAAAATAATGTAAATCACAAGGTTATCGCAGGTTTCAGTTCACTACTCTTGACACACTATTTTAAAACTTAGCAACAAGTCACAACACTCCAAATGGTCATAGCCTCCCATCAGGGGCTTTACTAGGCAAGATTAAGTTGAGTGCATTCATTGCTAAGTTCTCCACTAATGAATTTATAATACAAATTAAAAAAAACAAAAAACCTCTCAAAACAACATTCAGCATAAGGAAAAGGAGGGGGGTGCTAAAAATATGTTTAAACAACCTGTTTAAGCAATATAAATTTATAAAGGCACTCACACTATGGTAATGAGTATGATATAGTGTCTACTCTACACAGATGTCTTTCCAACGTTTGTGTATACAGTACCACCAGATGCATATGAGGCATTGACGGAGCAAAGGTATGGTCCCTGCTCCACAGAGCTTGGAGTCTAAACTGACCATGTAACATGAGATTCTTCTCTGATCATTTGCCACTGTTGCTGAATATATGCAAAATCATCAAGTGAGGAATCACACCTTTGTGGTATGGACTTTGCTTGTTCTTTATTATTCTCTGCAAAACTGACTGCTGAATCCACATACATTTTTTGCTACTGCTGGCACTCTATGCAATTTATGAAATGAAGTATTTTAAATGCTGTCATGGAAAGTGAGTAAGAACACAAGAACGGCCATACTGGGTCAGATCAAAGGTCCATCTAGCCCAGTATCCTGTCTTCTGACAGTGGCCAATGCCAGGAGCTTCAGATGGAATGAAAAGAGCAGGTAATCAAGTGATCCATCCCCTGTCACCCATTCCCAGCTTCTGGCAAACAGAGGGTAGGGACACCATCGCTGCCCATACTGGCTAATAGCTATTGATTGACCTGTCCTCCATGAACTTATCTAGTTCTTTTTTGAAGCCTGTTATAGTCTTGGCTCTAGTCTATAGTAGAGTGATGTCAAGGTCATGAATGAAGGGAACAGTAGCTTTTATAAAACCTACTACCTGGACAATTCTTTAGCAACACTTAGTCTGTTTGACAAATATGCTGTTTATATTACAATTGTGTCCTGCACAAAATTTTAGTTTGCACAATGGTTATTTGAACATTAGTTCCAAAATATAAAATATTCTCCAATCTTCCACTGCTGCCAACTTAACTTCCATGTTTACCTGAGTCTTGCGATATGCAGTATTTTTTTCTAAAAGCTCTAGCTCCTGAAGTCATGCACTTACAGAAGAATCTCAACTTTTTTTTTTTTTTAAATCCACCCTAGCAAAGAAACCTGGTTCTGTAGTGAATTGTAATCAGTTTCTTACTGACTACAGCACATCTTTCAAAATACCTTTCTGTAAGCATAGTGAATTAGTTTTGTTATACAAGTACTTTTCCTCAAGAAACTTTCATTTTCATCTTGTGTAAATCAGACATTTTCAGTCACCATGGCCACATAAGTGTTTTGATTTGTGCATGCACTGTTTTGGGCTGATAAGTAACAAGCTTGCTGACCTCAAACTTGTCTATTTCTTCCACAGTGATAAATCCTACAGTTATACATTTACATCAGTTTTAAAAGGTAATTGTTTGGGTACTGCTGAGAACTAAGGACATTCTAAACTAGCTTAGAATAGCAATTTTAGAGTTCCTAGTTTATTCACGGTAGCCTCTCATTGGTTTGCATACTGTAAAAGTTCTAAAGGTTACTTCCCTCTCATAAGCTTTTAAAATTCTATTACAGGGGTCAGCAACGTTTGGCACGCGGCTCGCCAGGATAAGCACGCTGGCGGGCCGGGCCAGTTTTATTTACCTGCTGATGCGGCAGGTTCGGTCGATCGCGGCCCCCACTGGCCGCAGTTCGCTGTCCCGGACCAATGGGGGCGGCGGGAAGCCGCGGCCAGCACATCGCTCGCCCGCGCCGCTTCTTGCCGCCCCCCATTGGCCTGGGACGGCAAACTGCGGCCAGTGGGGGCCACGATCAGCTGAACCTGCCGCATCAGCAGGTAAATAAAACTGGCCCGGCCCGCCAGCGTGCTTACCCTGGCGAGCCGCGTGCCAAACGTTGCCGACCCCTGGTCTATTATATTACTAAGTTTTCACAGTATGGTACTGTTATGTAAAATGCCACAGGGTACTCGGACTTTAGAGATTGACCCCTGTTTTTTCTAAAACATTTCATTTACAAAGGCTCACATTCTTATTTGACAACGTAAAGTCAATCTTCTCTCTGGCACTTTCAGAAGAGCCTGTCTTGAAAGGAAAGAGTTCTGATTCATAGCTATTTGCTTAAGAACATATATTTCTGGTGTAAACCTCTGGTTTGACATGCAAGTGCAAAGTTTCAGTAACATGCACAGAAGAGTTAGCTACTATACATATATAGCAGCTAAATTATGAAATTGATGGACATGAGCACACTTTCCATTGCCAAACCATCTAGGATTTGCAGCAAGACTTTCTGCAATCTCTCTCTACATTTCTATAAAGAAAATAAGTTTTTATTTGGATATCTCGTGGTACTGCATGAGAAACCAAATTATATTCTTTTTAGCCAAACTCCAAATATAAATATTGCATCTGGACCATCTGTCCCAAGTTTCTGCCCAATAAGCTCTTGCAGATGCCAATACTGGAAGGGTGTTATTTTCAAAAGTGCTTAGTGTTGACTTAACTCTCCTTCCATTGAAGTCAATAGCAAAACGTCCATTGGTTTCAGTGGAAGCAGTGTTAGACCAACGCTGAGCATTTGAAAATCCCATCCTAAATTCTTAAGACTGAGTATTAAAATGGAAATATTGGTAGTTCCACATGTACTAGATTTCATCCTTTATTACCAACCGTTATTTCTGCAAAATAAGACAACCCAAGAGAAATGGTGCATTATTAAAATCACTCGATGAAGGCTACTCAATGTAAAAAAAAAAAAAAAAAAAAAAAAGGTGCTATCACACTGTTGAGCCATCTGGCATCCTCAGAACAGTTTTCCTTTAGTTTAAATGTACTACATCAGTTCATTTTATCAGGGTGTTACAAACAGGGCAGGTGGGAGGGGAGAGAGAGAGAATAACCAATGCAAACTGCTATACTCTTATCTTATCCTCTCTGGGTGAATAAAATATAAAAAAAAATAAAACCCACCAATAAAATTGGTGTTAAACCCTTGAAAACAACAAATGTTAGGGTCTAGTGAATGCTTGTGGCATAAAAGACTATGGACTTGCTAAATTTTTCACTCAGATTGACCACTCAATACTCTGAAATACTACACAACTGAAGTCAGAGGTTGAAGGATGAGAATCTTTACACTTATTGCTTAAGCACATGCAAATGCAACTATTCTCATAACTTCAATCCTGAATTGACTAGGCTAGCAGTACACTCTTTGAAGGCTAAAATAAGCCATTTAAGTTTAATAGATTTGCACAACTCCTAATATTAACAGGATAAAAATCCTGTCAGTACTAGGTATAGCACACCTAATACTTTATGAATATATCAATGCTAGTAATATCAGTACTATTTTCACACTTGGAACACCACTACAGAACACACCACATAGTCAAGAATTCCAATTCTCTTTCCTCTTGCATAAAAATCAAGTATCTAAAACTATGAGATATTATAGAGACAGTATTAAAATATACAGGAAAGGGAGTCACAAATTTTTAAATAGGAAGTTGTGAACACATTAAAACAAGATGCAGACTTTACAGTTAAAGACTTTTGCACCATACATTGGTCTATTAGTTATCTTACCTAAAAGGGGTGCAGATAATTCAAGTTTTCTACAGGTTTGCTTTAAAGACTTCAAAAAACAAAAAAACCCACAAAATTAAAAAACCACCACACTAGTGAAGTGTTTCTGAATACCAGACGAACAACATTATACTCCATCATGCAAGAGGATTTCCCTTTTTTACACAGTTCATTTCTTCTGGTTGAAATCCTGTGGTATTTTAGTGTTTTACAATTTATGGAGTAAGAGTGCTCTACTGCAAACTTAACCCTCAGCTAATGTCCAATGGTAAACAGCGGAGGTAGGCCCTCTCTGTAGAGACAGAGGTATTGTCACACTGCTAGTAAAAACATCATAGTATTATTAGGATATTCAAATCCTCATTTTAAAAACTGAGTGCATGCACAATTACCAGGATTACACATGCATTTTGTTCATGCACATGCAATAACTCACCCTTGCTATCACAACAGACCCAGCAAAGATGCACACTTTCACTAGCAGTTTTTCATTACATTCCCAAGAACTGAATTCGCAGGTTTCAGGTAGTTTTTATTTAGGTAACAGCTAACCAATAAACTCCAAGTATTTATTTTTAAACTAGCTTTATCGCTCATTTATTGATTGAGCTTAAAGATCAAAGGTGTGTGTAGAAACCATTACACTACAAAATGGCGTAAATCTGTTTGTAAATCTATTTTGTAGCATATTTCTGCCGATCATGAAAAATATGGAGAAACATGCGCATGCAATTATTACTTAAATATGCAAGTTTGGAAAGCAAACTTAAGTGCTTGTTGTAGGCAGATTTCAAGTTATTGAATGGTGCCCTCTTCCTTGTTACCAAATCACTTATGCAGTTCACACTAAATCCTTTTGGGAATAAAAAGGACTGCTGGATTAGGATTACTCCCATTTCCTCATTTGTGCCTGTACACTTTTATGTAACACCCAGAAATTTTATATTCGATTAAGGCTTTTCATTTAGAATATTATAACAGATAAACTTCAGTTGTGTGCACTTGATGAATATTTAGAGTGTTGTAAACTCTGTTCTAAGAAAAATCAATACTTTTCTTGAAGAGAAACAAAAACTTAACCACTGAATCCTATAAATGGAGAAAGGACCACAGTTCACATAAGCCTAGTTGAGTGAAGTTTTAGACACACATGCATCTGACAGAAGAGAACTAGCTTCTCTTATATGCTTCTAAATGCAATATAAATTTAAGTTCTTAATTTCTTTATGCTAAAATTCTATGCTTTTTTGCTACAGAGAACAGGCTTCTATTATGCAACGGAAAAAGTGTCTCCATTTGTGAAAATTAGTGTTTGCTAATATGCACCAAGAAATTTTTTATGGAACAAAGACATAATTTGAAGGAATTTGATCATGACTGAAAATTAAATATAAATTCCAGTTCTGTATGAGATTAACAGTAGGCTCTGAATACCTTGCTCCATCTATGACTGACAAGCAGCTTAAGAAATTTCTGTAGAAAGACAAAACCAGCTACCTCACAAAGGACAATGAAAACAGGCCATATTCTTGTCTCTTATTCTACATTTAATTTAGCATTATTTCTGTAATTTACAAAGTGATAACGAACAACTAGCATACAGAAACCATAGCAAGAATAAGGCAAAGGTACACCTGCTATGGTGACGGCACCATACATACACCTCTACCCCGATATAACGCTGTCCTCAGGAACCAAAAAAAAAAAAAAAAAAAAATCTTACCATGTTATAGGTGAAACTGCGTTATATCGAACTTGCTGTGATCCACCGGAGCGCGCAGCCCTGCCCCTCTGGAGCGCTGCTTTACTGCGTTATATCCAAATTCGTGTTATATCGGGTCGCGTTATATCGGGGTAGAGGTGTATCTTATATACAAACAGACCCTATTCATGTAGGGGTATGTCTACATTGCTAAGAAAGTGTGTTAATTCAGGTTAGCTAACCCAGGTTAAAATAGCAGTGAAGACAAGGAAACTGAGCATTTAACTCTGGTTGAACTGGCGCTGCTAAACTCAGGATCCCCTATAGGCTCTGTCTCAAGCTGCTAACTTGAGTTTAAGTTGCCTTATCTGCTATTTTAACCTGAGTTAGCTAACGCAAGCTAAGAACACACTTTTTGGCAATGTAGACATACGCCAAGAGAGAACTGGGCCTTATGCATTTCTTTCACCTGAAGAGTGGAAGCAGCCTGGATTCAAAGAATGACTCTGGTGCTAAATAGGGATGTCCTGATGTCAAGAACAGTCTTCCACAGACATGCTAATAAATTAGGGCACCACTGTAACACTCCAGTACATTAAAGACAAAAACAGGGCTAGATAAGCCAAGCATGCATGGGATTTTTTTAGTAGTTTTCTTCATGCTAATAATTCAGATTTGTGAGTTGAAAGCAAGTTACACAGGAGAGATAGGATAAACACTCTCATTTCATGATCTATTAGCATTGTGTCCAAAGCAATTTACCAAGGACCACCGCTCTGCAAAGCCAAATGACTAGCAAGGACTTGCATCTCTATATTTAGGGAACTCTTTGGAAACATACAACTCCTATTACTTCCCTATACTCTTTTACAGTCCAGACCACACTGCCATGCCGATTCCACCACACCCTGCAACTTGACTAGTCTCTTGCTCATAAAATTCCACTTCCTGTCAGCATTGGCCGATATCAGCTCCCAAATTATAAAGCATGTTTAAGCAAGATTACTTCAAACCCCCGTTAGCAGTGCTAGTATTTAAAGAAGCTCACTGAATAAAAAGTATGGAGTACATCCACCTCCAGAAACATCTTACTTAAGAATGCAAACAAAAACAAAAGGGTAAAAATATAGGCAAAAAAAAAAAAAAAAGTGCTTAGACATGTTAAATTAAAGACCACCGGGCACACAACAGTGTCCGTGGATGATTAACTATTAAGCCTGCACATAAGCGCAGTAGCATATTTTGCTAGAAGTGGGGATGGGAGCACTGTGTATTTAATGGCAGATTCAAAGCCTAGAGAACCAAAAGCACAGGAATTTACATATATAAAGTCTCTAATATGGAGAATGCACACTGTAGGGAAGGTTTTACACAATTAAGAGCCCTTACAGGACAGGCAAAAGACCTTAAAATTCTGGAGTTCACACAGCACAGGTATCCTAGTGACACCTGAGAAAATTTGGAATTGTTTGTTTTTTTGGATAACTACTGCTGGAAGCACCACTAATCTAAGTAGCAGTATTATCTTATTTACTGCTATTAAAGCCATCACAACAATGGCACATAAGCCTCTGTGAGCAGCACAAGTGACTCACCTTTGCATAGTCCAGAACATAACAGATGCAGTAGAAAAAACTAAGCAACTTCCTTTCCTGTTGAGTCTGGTTTAATCCTGGAAGGGACCATCTTTTTCTGCCTCTGTACAGAGCACAACATAATGGGTCTCTGGTCCATAAATGATATAATATAATTTAGGTGTAATGCTTTGCATCTAGGAAGCTCAGGTATTCTTTTTGATTAAATACACTCATTCCATAAAAAGATTTTCCTTTGCTCTGCATCCTTCTTGACACACTTTCAAAATACAATTATAAAAATACTAGACTACTCACGTAATAACACTTTCTACAATAATAAGCCAACATGATCTGATGAGGTTCAACAAGGACAAGTTCAGAGTCCTGGACTTAGGACGGAAGAATCCCATGCACCGCTACAGGCTGGGGACCGACTGGCTAAGCAGCAGTTCTGCAGAAAAGGACCTGGGGATTACAGTGGATGAGAAGCTGGATATGAGTCAGCAGTGTGCCCTTGTTGCCAAGAAGGCCAATGGCATATTGGGCTGTATTAGTAGGAGCATTGCCAGCAGATCAAGGGAAGTGATTATTCCTCTCTATTCAGCACTGGTGAGGCCACACCTGGAGTATTGTATCCAGTTTTGCTCCCCCCCCCCCACTACAGAAGGGATGTGGACAAATTGGCGAGAGTCCAGCGGAGGGCAACAAAAATGATTAGGGGGCTGGGGCACATGACTTACAAGGAGAGGCTGATGCACTGGGGTAATTTAGTCTGCAGAAGAGAAGAGTGAGGGGGGATTTGATAGCAGCCTTCAACTACCTGAAGGGGGGTTCCAAAGAGGATGGAGCTAGGCTGTTCTCAGTGGTGGCAGATGACAGAACAAGAAGCAACGGTCTCAAGTTGCCGTGGGTGAAGTCTAGGTTGGATATTAGGAAACACTATTTCAGTAGGAGGGTGGTGAAGCACTGGAATGGGTTACCTAGGGAGGTGATGGAATCTCCATCCTTAGAGGTTTTTAAGGCCTGGCTTGACAAAGCCCTGGCTGGGATGATTTAGTTGGTGTTGGTCCTGCTTTGAGCAGGGGATTGGACTAGATGACCTCCTGAGGTCTCTTCCAATCCTAATATTCTATGATTCTATAACCTAGTATCAGAAAACATTTCAAATCTTAATCTCCCAAAATATTCCAAATCCTCCATATCTAGGGAAAACATGTGGGACTTGCAATACTCTCTTAAAGTTGATAATGTGGGATTACTTCAGACCAGGGACAAGACAGTAAATTCAAAAGCTGAGGTGGCTCTCACAAGGTGCCTTGCCACTCTTATGAGTGGCATGCCAGCTCTGGTGGCTGTGTTGATCTCATCTGTGGCAGCATTAGTTTATTGGTTTGGGGCTTCAGACTTTGCCAACATTTCTGTTGTGGGAAGAAGCATTTGATGAGCCCTCCCCTTCCCCAATCCCTGGAGCCACTGCTACCTCTACCCCCCTTCTGCCTCAGCATGCCACCTCAAGAAAGTAGGCACTAACTGAGAAGACACGTTCTCACTCTTATACAGTATACATACCACATTTCTATGACTTAGCTTTTAGCATCTGAGTTCATGGTTGCAGAGTCTTCAATAACAGCTCTACTAGAGTAGATGATGACTAAGGGCAACCACTGTCACAGGCAAATTCTTTGCTTTATACTACTGGCTGGAAACCACCACCTCTTTGTTCTGACTAGTCCTCTTGACAACACTCACTGACAAAGATGGGGACTCAGCAGTTAAGTAATACTGGCAGAGCACTTGAATCAGAGGGTGCAGCTGCTGGATCACAGCAGATGTTATCCTTCAGGTGCTTACTATGCTTGAAGTTTTATGTTACTTATGAAACAGTATCAATAAGAGAAGCCTTGCGCTGCACTTACGTGATGCTTTTGGAGAAGATCAATATTGCTGATTTAACTAGCACAGTTTTCATCAAGCTCTTCACTACTTCTTTTGAACCTGGCATGCTATCATCACCACTGTCTGACACACGCAAGTAGGCAAATTGCAGCTTATGTGGAAAACTTCCCTTTATCAAAAGTTTAGCAAAGAAATATTGCTCTGTGGTTCAGTCAGCTGTGTAACGGAGGAGAACAAGGATAGTTTATGGAGACCTTCTAGACTAGTGTAGCAGTCACTGAACAACATTTGTACTGGTCAGTTGTAATATTTCCTCCATTTTGAGGAGCTTTTTTAATTGGGAAAAAGGTGCCCATGTTATGCATGTAGTTTTTACGTTTAAGACGCAATTTAGTATTTGTACAATTCTCCCTCCAACTCCCATCCCTCTCCCAACTTCAGCCTCTTGCTATCCCAGTTAATCTAGTGTTTTTGTGTCAAAGGCCATAAGCTAATTTTTCCCTCCACTGGCCTGCACCTTGTGCAATCAGTTACACCTGCCAGAAGTGGGTGTAAAATGCTACCAGTCAGAATGGTAGCAATTTATACCCATTTCACACTAACTTTACACAGGTGTAAATGACTGTGCAGGGCAGTGGAAAAAACAGGCCTCATGTAATAGTGGAATTAAGAAAAATAACCCATATTGGGTCAGATGATCTCGCCAGCAAAAGGAAGTAGAATCTATCTTAGTCAAAAGATTCATTTTAAAAATAGATCTTATCTATTTTCCTTGTGATCACACTTAAAGGTCACACTGTTTATAATACTGGAACCTGTTGCTGTGGAATTACAGGATGATATAAACAAGTAATTTTCATTGAAATGTGTACAAGAAAAAAGGGGTATGAGAACATTACTCTGTATGTCCACCAGTTACTCCTGTTCCACAAAGAATCTGACAAACAGAACAGCTTTTAGTTAATGCTGAGACACATTCTATATTTGGTAAACTAAGCACCTCAGTGGAAATGTGAAGTTCTGAGCTGGAAAGGCAAGAAAATGCATCTGAAAGATCAAGATCAGAAGAGCATTCATTTTTAACCTAATCAACCTAACCATCAACAACTGTGCTTTAAAAATAAGTGAATCCAACAAGGTAGTAAAAAATGGTACATTTTCTGTTTACCAGACATTTGACAGTTTTCTTTCTGCCCTTAGCTGTACCTGTGCAGCTCCATTAACATTATTGGGGCTATGTGGTGAAACCAAGGGCATAATTTCCCTCCAACATTTTTTTGTTTTGTTTTTTAAATTGTGAGAAGATTCAAATTTCCTTACACAATAAGGGAAAAAACACTGAGCTACACGCTTAACCCTGGTTAACTCACTGATGCCCAAGATCAATATCCTTTGAGGTGGGATCTTAACCCTCACTGAACATTTTACCCTCCTGAAGATACCTTTCTTCTTTTGTCTCATGGTTTGTGTTTGCAGTGCATTCACCAGAATCAACAGCTGAGTCAGCTATAGCTTCAGATGGTGGGAGTTGCAGTTGTATGCACAGAAGGAAAACAAAGATACTGCTATAGAAAGGAGGAGACGGTTGCTGCGCAGAGCATGCTGCTTACTGTTTTCCATAGCACTGTCTCTTGAAGGAAAAATGGAAATGGGAAAAAAAGAAAATAAAGAGCTACCTTACTGCCTGGCTCTCCTATTAAAGCAGGAAGCAACCGTGAAGAGACAAGATGATGCCCAAATGTTCCAGAGAGGAGGAATACAATCTTAGTCTGCAAGCATGACAGTCTCTGAAATAAGCTTCATTAATGTAAATACTGAAATATTATTAACAGTACTTACCCAGATAAAGCCACAATAGATTCATCTAAACCAGGTTAAGTTTTCATTAAATCCAGCTCTTAACCCATTTCTCCTCTCCGTCCCCAAAATAAGTCTGTTCAGCTACATATAAGAACTTGTATCTCAGTTTTTCCATTCAAAGGATTAACTCTTTGGAAACTGAACATATATATGCCTTAAACCAGTAATTTCAAAAGACTACTCTTAAAAGGTTAAGATAGCATTTGGTTTACCATAACAGAGTGGATAGGAACAGATGAAAGGTAGTTGGTGAAGAGGCCATAAGCCACTGGTTAAGGTGGAAATGTACTCACATGAACCTCCACATGAGACACAGAACAGTCAGGAGCAATGACAATTTGTCATGGCACTATTTTTTGAGAGTTAAAATCCATTCATTTTTTCAGATATTAAAAAAGTGATCAATCACAGCCAGCTCAGAGGTTCTGTTAACTTTTCCACAAACTCTGATGCCCTTTACCACCTCACTACTCATGAGTGGAAGGGCAATAACTACTCATGGAAATAATTTGGTCAACATTTGATATTTTAGCACATCAGCTTGTATGAGGTGGAAGATGGAACTAACTTCCCCAAAGTTAAAACAAAAAGGCCTCTAATTTAAAAACTTCGTTTGGAAGATCTTGCAATATGCTGTCCAAACAGATCTTTCACTATCTTCTCCCATTCTCCTTCTCAACATGTTAAGATCTGTCATGCCTGTACAAAGAACCTTCTTTTAAGTTAGCTCTCATATTCTTGAATTTCCCTGCTTTCCTGGCATATGCTCAAAGTCAACTGCATCCAATTCTATGATCCCATTTCTTAGCATTAGGTTAATCTTACCAATACTGCTTTATAATTTAGTTTTCATGAAGTATCTCCCATAGTTTAGAAAACCAAATACTCCTGTGAACTTAATGATTTATTGGACAACATATTAATCTATATTGATCTTACTACACAGTCCAGTTAGTTGAAAATGTGGTGACTGTCAGAATGCTTTCTGCACTTCTCATTTTAAATGTGACAAAGAACAGATTGCCAAACTCTCATCTGTCAAAATTAATTTGTAGTAGAGTCAAAGATCTTTAGATGTCAAGAGAGATAGGACTGTGAGGTTATCCTAGCCCTCAAAATTTTTGAATCTCGGATTTCTCTTTTTAAAATCTGAACTAGGTAGTTCATTATGGTGTGGAATCCTTCACCACTGAGAAAGTTAGCTATTTAGTAGTTTTCATTCGCTGTGTGCACTGTATGAAATCTTACTTCTCTCTGTGTTTTCAGCCACTATACATTATGACGTTCAATAGCAAAAATTGAAAATAGTAAGTGGCATACAAACTAGTTCGGTGGTTAACTACTTTATGCACGGTCTCCTCTCCTATCTATAATACTTACTATGTTTGGATTTCTGACAAGTTCAACTTTGCTGCAAAGTTCTATTATCTATGCCTGACTGACCTTGTGTAGCTTTGGTGGGTGGGGATGAGTGTGTGAGAGAGAGAAGGAAAATTAAAATACTTTAAGAAAAAAAATACACAAGTAAGCATGATAATGTCACTGATTTAAAATTATGCATGGTATAGAAGTCTAAAATTATGTTTTATCAAAGTCAGAGATACTTCATCTCATGCTCTGCCTACAAAACTATACCTCAAAGTAGCAAATCAAGCAGAATTTTAGGTGTTTCACATTTAGTAATTAAAAACTTAGATGAACATAACCATTTTGCTTCTCCAAAGCAGTGCAGACTGACCGATGCACATTCACTTTCATCATCTGAGTCAGCTGCCACCAACAAAAGGTTGATTTTCTTTTATTGGCGGTTTGGGTTCTGTAGTTTCCACAGTGGAGTGTTGCTCTTTTAAGACTTCTGAAAGCATGCTCCACACCTCATCCCTCTCAGATTTTGGAAGACACTTCAGATTCTTAAACCTTGGGTCGAGTGCTGTAGCTATTTTTAGAAATCTCACACTGGTACCTTCTTTGAATTTTGAAAAATCTGCTGTGAAAGTGTTCTTAAAACGAACATGTGCTGGGTCATCATCCGAGACTGCTATAACATGAAATATATGGCAGAATGTGGGTAAAACAGAGCAGGAGACATACTATTTTCCCCCTAAGGAGTTCAGTCAAAATGTAATTAATGCATTATTTTTTTTATGAGTATCATCAGCATGAAAGCATGTCCTCTGAAATGGTGGCCAAAGCATGAAGGGGCATATGAATGTTTAGCATATCTGGCATGTAAATACCTTGGAATGCCAGCTACAAAGGTGACATTCCAATGCCTGTTCTCACTTTTAGATGACACTGCAAGTAAGAAGCCGGCAGCCTTATCTCCCGTAAATGTAAACAAACTTGCCTGTCTGAGTGATTGGCTGAACAAGAAGTAGGACTGAGTGGATTTGTAGGCTCTAAAGTTTTAAATTGTTTTCTTTTTGAATGCAGTTATGTAACAAAAAAAAAATCTACATTTTAAAGTTGCACTTTCACGATAAAGAAATTGCATTTCGGTATTTGTATGAGGTGAATTTCAATTGGTTTTCTATTGTTTAACAGTGCAATTAATCATGACTAATTTTTTTTTAACCTTGATTAATTTTGAGTTAATCGCGTGAGTTAACTGTGATTAATCGACAGCCCTAGAGAAAAGCAAAATTTAAAGTGGCAAGATCTCTGATCACACTCCAGAAGGGAGATACACAGTGTTGGGCCAGCCATCATGAAAGGCCTGTTCCTTGTGTCTCACAAATTTAACCCTTGCAGTTTAAGATTTCATAGTTAGTGTAGAATGCTGTTGTTGAAAGAGAATGTGTTCTTAGCTGTCTAAGACTAATGTCATGGAATGTGTAAAACCTGTTACACCTGCCAATGACAAGAATAAGTATATTAAGCCCACTTGAAAAGTGGTCATCTAGTTCCACTGAAACCAATATTTTCATAGCTTGCCTTGTACAAAGATTGTTTCAGACTTCTTGCAGAAAGGCTTTTCAATAAATCATGGACATCCTCTACACCTACAGAAGAGAGCAGAAAGGATATTATTTTTCATCTTCCCCAGCTGTCGAAGAACTGGGTACTTTTTCCTTATTAAACCACAACCATACAAAACAGTCCTTGAACTTGAAGTGAAGCACAGAACTTAACAGACACTTGTATACACATGACAAACTAATCGAGGGCGACAGTGGTCAAGTTGAATTTCAACAGGTTGGTGGTTTAATTTAAAAAACAAAACAAAAAAAACAAAAAAAGGAGATTTTTTCCTGAATTTCTTCTCAAGCTTCACTTACAGATGAGAGAACTGGTTTTATCTTCCAATCCTGGTGATTTTTTTCCCTAAGAACTGCAAACATTTAGGGTAATTGCTGAGCATCTGCTTTCCCGTGACAGGTGTTAGTACACTGCAATTCTCAACAACTATTACATGAACATGTGCCAACAGTTTTATTTTGAAAATAATGAAGTTTTACATTTATAATTATATAAATATGCACATTTAAAATGTTTAGAGATACCAAAAGTCTTCGGACAATCACCGTACATGTTTGCTTTTTTATAAGTGTCAGCTTACAGTAATCCCTTTCCTGTGATTTAATATACCAAGAAATAGTCCTTTTAAAATTAGCAACATAAAGTAAAACGTTGGTATTAAAACCAACCCAGGGACATTTCAACTAGCCATTCAAATTATTTTTTAAAAATACTTTTAAAAATAACAGTCATGTGCCAATGTTTATCAGTCTCAATTTTAATAAGATGTAGCCTCCTACTCAGTCCACATTCTCAAACACTTTCACTCAGTACAGAAAGGCTATTCCTCTGACAGACAAAAAGGCCTCTGTCCTGAGAGAAGAAAACTCAGTTGTAAAGCAAGAGATAATGGTCAAAGGAGAAAATCCCTGTATGATGTATGATGTATAACTCCCACTATTATAGCAGCTCAGCATTACAACAGAATGGTGTTAGGGCTCATGATTACTATTTGTAAGTACCTGATATGCCACTCACTTGCAGATTATGCCTATGGCATTATTATTGTCTTGCTAGTATTTTTCTGGCATGAGTAGTAAATGTTCATGTTTTCTTGGCAAACTTAGGATACAGTTCTGTTCCCATTGAAATCCATGGCCAAACTCCCACTGACATCAATGGGAGCAGGATCAAGATCTTACTGAAGAGTTGTTTCTTTCCTTCCCACACAACAGTAATTAGGTCTCAAATCACAGGTGCTTTATAAATCAGTTTCATCATGGATATCTAGTTACTGAGTATAATTCCATTTTACAAGTGGAAAAAACAGGAGGTACGGCTGTTAATTTACTTGCCAAAGGACACGAATTTAGTGGTAAAACTGGTGACAGAACTCAGGTTTCCCAACTTTCAACCCTGTGCCCCCTATCCTCTGGGCCATGCTCTCACCCCACCATGAAAACGACATTTTACTTGTACATAAGAACGGTCATACTAGGTCAGACCAACAGTCCATCTAGCCTAGTATCCGGTCTTTTGACAGCAGCCAGTGCCAGATGCTTCAGAGAGAATGAACAGAACAGGACAATTATCGAATGACCATCCCCGATCGTCCAGTCCGTTACAAATACCCAAGCCTGGTTTGATTTATACGGAGTCCAACATATAAAAGCATTTTGCAACACTTGGACAGTAACAACTTGTAAATTCAGATACTGGATTGCAACTACTATTCCAAATCATACCCACTATTATACACCAAATCAACATTCATACAAAAGTCAGAACTGACACTCCCAGTTAGAGTAGCCACCTAGAAAGAAGCAACAGTTTCTCAACTGAAGTGCCAAGGACTAGAAGCCCCCAGTTGCACCCAACCTCCGGGACAAGACAACTTTGATTTATAATTCATGTTAGTTTCATGTGCAAGCTGGGTCTTAAGATGGAAAATGAAACCTTTTATTTAAGTCACAAACTTCAGTTTAGTTGCCTACAGGGCTTAAAACTAGGTAGGTTAAAGGTTTTAAAGCCTAAGCAGCATATTTTAAAAGGTACACTGTCAATTAAGAAAGTAATCGGTCCAAAAACTTTTGATCTACCATTGATACAACACATACCTAGGATTCCTATTAATGAAGGATTAAGGAAAATATTTCTCTTTCTGCATTTGAGAGCAGGTTGTGTGCAGTCAATTTCACTGTCTCCCCTTTATAACCAGTCTCTTACAGCAAAGGGAGAAAGAAAAGAATGTAAATAAGAAATCATGGAAGTGTGACTGTAAAACCATAAAAAGTAGCATAGGGATTCAGGGGCAGATATAGTACCTGAAACTAATTTTAACTCTTTTTTTCTATTTGTTAGAGTTCAAGCAGGGGTGCCCCTTTTAAAAGTGAACTGCAATGGAAAGACATCAGGCTTTTTGCCTTTTTTGCTTCTTTATTATATGTTTATTTTAGTGGGAGTAACATTTATCTTGTAGTGGGCAAACCTGCCAATATTTGAGTATTTCCTTAGACATAGCTGATAGAGTTATATATTGGGGCCTACAAAAAGTCACCCTGCATTTTGAAGGACTACTCCTTGCAGCAATCCCACTAAAATCTTATCTTGTCTATTTTCTTGGAGAACTGTGATGTTTCACTGTCCATTTACTGTTATGGCTGAGTGTCCCCTTTACACACCATACTCCCTCCCTCAACAGCAAACCTAAACTTTGCTTAGCTTCAGGCTTTTGCTCCTTGTTGGGATATCTTCAGAGGGTGAATTCTCTTCATTCCTATTGATCCTTTTGAAGATATTTATGTACTGAACATGTCATTCACCCATCCATACACCACTTATTTTCTAAATGCATACCTTTGCCACAGTCTCATATTGCAAAGCTCATATTTAAATTTACTGTTTACCCTTGTCCCTAGCTCTTTCTTGAGCTTGCTATTTTTCATGTAGAGGACCCTATTTGTATGCGCGGTGCAAGGCATACTTACATCATTGTAACTGGTCTAGAATGGCTTCTCACTTTATTTAAGTATTTTCTAAGCAAAAGGTTTTTCTTATGACACTGGCATAGAATGAGATTGGGCCCTTTTCCTTGGAAGGATGCCAAAGACAAAACATCTCATGCTCCACAGTTTTTGTGGCAAACACAGTTGGTTAAAGTGTTGAGAGGATTTTTTTGGTCAAGAAAAATTGAGTGTTTTACAAATGTTTTCCCATTTTTGAGCAATCATTTATGGTGAACCAAAGTAGCTCCACTAAGTACTCAACGCTGGGCTGATTATCTCATCATGTTTTGTAATGTTCACACAATATCGAAGTACTTCATTTCAGAAAGATTGTCTTCTTGTGGTTTATTTTTGTTCCTTCGCAATGGTTATATTCTCTCAGCTGAGTGTAGCCCCCTCCTATCCCACTAAAAAGGTGCCTGAGTTTTAGTAGTCACATGGCACCAATGACCAAAGATCTCCTGATCCTGCAGAAGATGACAGATTCCCACTTAGCTTCATCAGCACATAGACAGGGGTCAAATGGCTATTCCCACACCTACAGTGAGAGTGATCCAAGCTAGCCATGTCCGCTACTGCTTTGAGCTCCTTGTAGCATTCATTATCCCTCCCCTATACTAAATGCAACCTGATCAGGCACCTATGTCCAAGAATATGAGCCAATGAGTCTGTTTGTTAATTGCTGTTAAGCTTCATTCAGGGAAATATGAAGTGACATGGTCTACACCCTCCTCCTGGACATTTAGTAGTTAGCTTGATACCACTTAGAGACACTGGGAACTTCTGATAAGGCTAATGACCTGTTAAACCGGAGGAAGAATATCAGGAAAAATGTAACAGTATCCCTCCAGATTGGCAAAGCTACATACACATGTCTCACCACAATGCATTAATCTTTGCATGAAGGATGCTATACACAGGAAAGTTGCATTGACAACCCATTAAAGTAATCCATTCTGCTACAGTCCATACTTTGACTGTCATGAAAGTCCACATGTGAAAGAAAGATGTGCATTCTCCCATCCAAATTAGGTTAGAAAAACATGGCTACTGTTGATATTTGGACACCCAGAAGCAACTTGGGCTCCAAAAAGAGACTTAGGTTACAAAGAAAACTGTATTAAATTGACCTGAAATCTCCTTGTTTTCTTCCAGTTACATTGCTCAGCCTCCAAATATCATCTCAGTGTTTCAGGGGTGAATTGAACCTCGCTAGACTACGTTAGAACAAGTTATTGACCACACTGGCCAGGTGAGATGGAATCTAAGGGTAAAGCTGACTGTTAAGGGATACTGAAACGCTTTTTACTTATCCCTCTAACACCCCCTTAGTGACATTAAAACAGGAGAGAATGACAAATTGCAACTGGTGAAACCCCACAAGACTGCTGTCTCAGCAAAAGAGCCATTGCTCATGACTATACTCCAGGATATTTCAGTAAGAAAGGAGGAGAGCTACTAAAAAAATCGCTTTCTGCTCCTACTGGGGTCTGCAGTCATATCCCCACTAACTCATGGCCAATGGTACCAAAGGCAGACGATAGGCAAAAAGAGTCAGACGACATCCAGCCTTCATCTATATCAGAGTAGAGAACGCTAACAAAAACTATGGTAGTCTCTGCAGCACATACATACCATCACAGGCTGCTTCTTGAGCTATCTAGTGAGGACCCCTGCCTAGCCTGGTTTTGTGGTTCCTCAGCCACAAACACACACTGTTATTCTTCTACCATGTGTACTTTTAATTGACTGTTTGCAAAACAGGACAGGAGTAGCACAGGTCTACAACAGGAGGAGCCTTTCACATCACTTGTCTCTTCCACCTAGCTCACCATCCGAGCTTCCTCTTTACTTCCTGTTCCCACCAATTATATATTGGATTCCTATTACTAAAGTAATTACCTCATTAGCCCAGCCATTACCACCTGGTGTCCATAACTCCCATGGAAACAGGTTCAAGTTGCTACAGCATACAGAAGGCTGCAGATGCAACTGGAGACAGTGACCAGAGTGCTACAGCTAGCACTCTGTCACACATACCTAAGCCCCAAATAACTGAGGTCAGTGGAACACACACACTGCTGGAGTGTTGGTGAGGGGTGACAGACTCACAGCTGTCAACCCCGGAGAGTGAATTCTCTCTTTACCCTTCACAAGGGATACAACTGACATTTGTTGTACAAACATCCCCATGTTGCCCAGCCAACATGCTGCTACTCTGACCTGATACTTAAATTCAATGGACCTGTTGAGACAGCCAGCAAAAGGTGCCAGTTAGTGTTCTTCAGTGACACATGCACAGGAACTAAAACATGACCCACCACTAACTCATTTCACAAAAGTCAAATGGCAATCAGATTGTCTCTTCTGATCACTGCCAACTCAAATTCAGTACACTAAAAGAGCTCAACTTAAAAAGCTATGAACATCCAGAGCATCCTTTTCAAGGCTGTTTCTACACCTGAAATCTAGTAACTGCTTGCAAATACAGTGGCTGTTGCAGCATAATCCTATATTACCTATTGGGTAAGAACTTCAGTTTGATGACGCAAGTTAAAAGTGACGCAGCAGCCACAACTGAATTTCTATATTTCTGCTGTCATAATTCACAACCCTAACATTGACTAATGTATTACAAAGTTGGTCTAAAGTTATTTCCTGAGCACTGGGTCTGTGACACATCAAATGTTTCAAGAACAGGTTAGAAAAAAACCTAATGTCACAGATTCACATGACTTTCAACAGACATCAAGTTTGGAATGCTGCAGGAAGCAAAATACTCAGACCAGTAGTAGATCTTCCCAGAAGTGAACCCAGAACTGCGTGTTTTCACTCTTCATCTCTAATTTTGTGAAGCAAACATCTTTCCCATAGGAGCTCAAAATGTTCCATTAAAGATTTTTCTGCACTCTGCATATTGTAGATGTGAAACAAACTCAATTATGCCACTTCTGTAAAACTCTATGGTGAGAGAAGTTCAGAGTGAATGGGCAGAGGAGCCCGATTTCACATATTGATCCATTCTATAGATCATAGCAACTTGGCAGCATATGAACTAAAACACTGTCAAACACCCATTAAAAGATCTTACAAAACATCAGCTTAAAAAAAAAAAAAAAGAAAATAGAGGCTTGGGAAGAGATAACCCAATCACACACAACATCGCCTTTGTGGAGAAACTAGACAGCAAGATACATTAACAGCAAAAACTTTGTTACTTTATAATAATGCCACCTGATCTCAACATATTAGGAGCTTGAGTTAATCAACCTAGCTGTAAGTGTTCCTTATCCTCTCTCACATCCTGTTTATTTTGGGGATATACTGTCCAGGGAGCTTGTTAAAAATACAGGCAATGTAAATTAGGACTGCACACTCAAAACCCACCACACTACCAGTGAAATAACAAATGTATCTTTTTCTAAAGTCTGCCACTATGAAATTGAAATATTTCTGGGTAAATATAATAGCAAAACAATTTAAAGATATTTTATATAAATACCATTATTGATAAATAACCTCTACCCTGGGCATACCACACAGTTATACACAAATCTATACCTAACCAATTTTACAGCCTTTATATTATTTTTTATTAAAATGATTCAAAAGCCACATACATGCAACAGCCACCCCGCCATCACCCCACTAGGAAAGTGGGCTGGTGTGTGAGTATATGACTTCATACCCCTCAGGGCTTAAGAAGAGGTTAAAAGGCAGAGAAGGGAATTTATTGCCTCTCCTTAGGTGGGGCGGGGTGGTGGTGGTGATGGTACAAGGATGGTTGAGAAAACATGTACCACAAACTCCTTCCCCCATCCACCCTGAGATTGGAGGGGGGAGGGATTATAAGGGTATCAGTTCTCTATTCTGTGCATTGTGGGGGAAAATATATGCATCACTAAGTTCCCCCTCCAGGGCCCCATGCAGGGAGCTGTATTGTAGAGATATATCAATGAAAGCTCACCTTGGGGCTTTATACAGAGGATTGGTTGGGGGCACACCATTCCCCAAGAGCCTTGCAATAGGGTGTGGGTTTTGGGTGAGGCGGAGAAGGACAAGTTTCCTTCCAGCCCAGTGCAGAAGGCTGTGCAAGGGTGTGGGAAGGGGCAGAACTAAGGACCGTCACCCAGGAGTCATATATGGAGGTTGGTTTTGGAAAGAACCTGGAAGAAAAGGGAGGGACCGCCCTCCCACAGGGCCCTCTACAACGGGCTGGCTACTTGCGGGGGAAGAAGATTGCAGCACTCCCCCTAGAGACCCATGACACGGGAAGGAAACTTCCGAGCAGGACGGGGTGGGGGGAGTAGAGCTCGTTCCCCAGAGCCCTACACCGGGCGCAGAGCTTCCCCTCTACAAGAGCCCGAGAAAGTGGGGGGGGGGAAGGGCAGACGTGCACAGGGGGAGAAGGGGACGGAGGTCCCCACAGAGCCCTGAGCAGGACGGTAGTGGGGCAAATAAATGACGGAGCTGGAGGGCAGAGTTGCCCCACCAGGGCCCAGAGCCAGAGGCTATGAAGGGAACAGCGCTCCCCTCCTCCCCCGCAGTCGGGGCCCCGGGCCGCACGGACGGTCAGGGGGCCA